>NC_026506.1:3842728-4170733 GCF_000182925.2 Neurospora crassa OR74A
AGTCCGCATTTTGAGTTGGTGGTTTGTCATTTCCACCTCCATTGCCCAACACTCCTTCATTACGACGAGAGAGCCGAAGACCGATGAGGGTTCGTACTCGTTTTGTGAGGAAAAAGAGAAGCCTGTTGGTCTCACATTGTTGACAACCTGATTGCCGGAAGGTGATCCAGTCGTGTCTTGCCGTGGCTGTCTCTGATAATGGTCTTCTAGAAGGTTTCACAGGAGTTAGTACATAGCACAGTGGCAGCTTATTTTCAGCCCTACGCTAATTGCCGAGCACTGATAACGAAAAAGAAAGATAGATGGTCGGGCCTGTTTGCCGCCTGGGCGTACTGACTTGCGACAGAGTGAGCTCAGCTTCCCTTGCTTTGTCATCAGCAGCTTTTCTTGTCGGCGGAACCATCGCTGAGTGAGAACTTTGGACTGTCTAGCTAGCACCAAGGTGACTGTTACCTATGCGACTGGACCTCATCTGATGGCAAATTCACACATGTTAGCTTGGCGAGACCGAGAGGCAACGGAGACGACATACCTACACGGCAAGTTGGTGACCCACCCTCTCATACCTTAACCTACCATTACCTACCTACCTACCCAAAATGACGGACTCGCCGTCTGGGATTGGTCCGATCCGGCGGGCGCACCGAAAGAGTCGGACGGGTTGTACGGCGTGTAAGGCCCGCAAGATCAAGGTATCATCAATCCAGTCCGCCGCCCCCCTTTTGGCACGACATGACATGATGACACCGTATATTGACCTTTCTCAGTGCGACGAACACCACCCGTCATGCATCAATTGCATTTCCCACGGGCTGCAATGTCCCTTTCTGTCCATGAAAGCGAACCTGCCGCCTAGAACTAGACCCAGGCCACAGTCGTCGCAAACACCAAGTCCCATCACCCAGTCCCAGCTTCAGTTCCAATCACCATCGCCACTTTCACCGGCACACCACCCACATGTCGAACCTCCACCACCACCACCATCATCAACATCATCATCGTCATCACCACACAGCATTCTCACCAACCCTATTTACTACCCCAACCCAGCAGGCATCAACAACCCAATAATCGAAAACAACGACGACAATGATGATGACCCCCTTCCAACCCTTCACCTCCTTCTCCTCCACAACTTCACCTCCTCAACCTACCTGACCCTCACCACCGACCCCACCGTCGCCAACTTCTGGCGCACCTCCGTCGTCGATCTCGCCTTCTCCCTCTCCTCCTCATCCCCCTCTTCCTCCTACCTCCTTCGCGTCCTGCTCTCCGTCTCGGCCCTCCACCTAGCCTTCCAACAATCATGTCCCCAAAAGCGAGATTTCTACACCGCCCAGGGCATCCTGCTCCACCAGAAAGCGACCAGAGAAGCCATGAGAAGGATGCTACCCGTCATAGAACGGGAAGAGGACGAACTGGGCTTGTACCTCTTTGCGAATCTGACTATCTATGTCGCGCTTGCAAGCCCGAGGGGCAGGAGGGGTGATGGGAGGGTCTATGTTTTGGATCAACATGAGCAGAGAAGGCATGCGGAGAGTAATGGGTTGAGTGGTAGCGATAGAAGGGGGGGTCTTGAGGGTGCAGGGATGGGGATGGGGATAGGCACGGGAGGCGGTGGTCTGAACTTTCCCGATTGGGCCTTCCTCGTCAACGGGCCCAAGTCGCTCAGCAACTTCATTATGAACAATGAAGCGCATCGAGAGTTTTTGAAGCCGTTTTTGGCGTATGGAGGGAGGAGGTGGAAAGAGGCGAGGGGCGAGTCATCGGCTGATTCTTCTTGCAACGCCTCACCGTCCAATGCTGGAACACCGAACCCACCTGAATCTGGCGCTGGAACGCCAACAACCGAACAAAAGAGAATAACTTCAATTAGGAGCGGGATACCCAAGCCTCCCGGACCGCTGGCCCATCTTCGCGAGCTCATCAGCAAAGACACCACCAATCCTCACCTTCACACTTATCTTTTCGCCATTGACGAACTCGAACTGTCACTCACGCACCTGACTTGTTCTTCTCCTACCTCCCCAGTCACAGCCACATCCACAGCCACAGCCACATCCTCACCCAGCACGATAACCACAACGACGACCCCAACCCTCACCACATGCGCCGCTGAAGACCTCCACAATTCCAACCCCAATACCCAAGCAGGTGGCGACGTCCTAGACGCCATGCTCTGGCTCTGGGCCGTCTCCGACTCGCTCGTCCCGCTACTCAAGATCCATCCCACCCAAGAAGCCGTGGCCATCTTTGCCCATTTCGGTATCCTGCTCAAACACCATGAGCGACAGTGGTGGTTGCAGGGGTGGGGAGATCATTTGATCATGAGAGCCAAAGATATTTTGGATGAGGAACATCGGGGTTGGATTCGCTGGCCTTTGGAGGTTTTGGAAGGGGGAGAATCAGCATCTATCATCCATCATGAGAGGTGATGCGAAGGCGAAAGAGACGGGTTGTAGAAATGGGTGAAAGAGTGACCTAGTTACAAGGGGGATACATGGAAAGAGGGGGTGTCAAAGGGAAAGAGGGGAAAGGGAGGGAAAGGGGGGGGGGGGGGGGGGGGGGGGAAGGAGAGTTCAGATGTTTATGTGGTTAGGTGTAGTGGTTGTGAGTAGCGTTTGACGCAGTTTAATTTGATGGAGAGATGGGTTTACGGGATAATTGAGCGAAGGCAGACCGGAAGTTCATGCGTGGAATTAATGAGACTGGTGTGTTACTGTAATTGCTGAAGGCAGTGGAAGAAAGAGAAGCACAGAAGTGACACTGAGAAGTGAATTTGGATGGTGGGAAATGTCTGACTGGTGACTTGGTTAGAAAAGGTTTAATTAGTAGGCCAGGCCTACATGACACCTTCTTACATCGCGGAAGACTTGGCTGAAGAACTTATCCTTTGGCAAAATACTAATGGATATTTTGGACGGCCACGAGTTCCTTCCGTCACAGTCGGGATATGAAGACGATAGAAGGGAGCACCTGCCTCTGCTTCCACTTGGCTTCTTCAATTTTTCATGCAATCATCTGAATGTCGAAAACACTTCTTTTTATTGCTTGCCTGACTGACCCCGAATTGGGTCATACTGTATTGGTCTTTCAAGGTATCACTTGAATAATCTTTCTGATCTCATCGACTGAACGAAAACGCAACGCAACGCAACGCAAGGCAACTAGATCCTCTTACCATCCACTGTCTCTCTTGACGCGCCAAATTTTGATGATGTTGACATTCTCCAGTTAGTCCATCATCATCTGTAAAGAAATGCGGCCATGATTTCGAAAGATCCTCAAGTCCACATACCCTCCCAATCCATCCATCCACCCATCCATTCTATCCCCCTCCCCCCCTTCAATTTCTTTACTTCCCCTTTACCCAATGCTTCTTCACTCACTCATCATCCCCACCAACCCTCAACCTCCACATAGGCACCACATCCTCCAACACCCCCTTCCTTCTGTGCCTCTCCCCGTTTCCGCCCTCTGCACCCTCACCCTCACCATCCCCATCAACCACCACCGGCCCACCCACCCCCAAATCAAACCGTCCCCCAATGCCCCCCTTCCCACCCTTCCCACCCCCCGGCGCATTCGGATTCGTCTTCCCCTCCACACACCGCCTACACCACGCCGCCGGCCTCACCACCACCTTGAACGGATTATACACCCGCTTCGCCCACCTCTCCTCATCAAACACCTCGTCACACGCCTCACACCGATCCGGGTGCTGCGTCTTGCGTGTATGGTCCAGTCTACTACACGTCGGTCCAAAGTGTTTAGCTTTGAGCTCCTCCACGTCGCCTCCGCCGCCGCCTCCGCCGCCACCCGGCACGTTAGTGAGTTTGATCGTCGTCGGCGGGATGAAACTGGAGGAGTTGTCGCCTAGTTGGAGCTTGAACACGTCTGTTCCGAGCATAGGGCACTGGTCGACTACTTGGCGGAGACCGGGGAGACGAAAAAGACGGTCGCGGCCGGCCCAGAGGAAGGATGCAAGTAAAGAGTGTAGTTTGGTGCTTTCGGAGACGCCGGAGTAGGCTTGGAAGATGGCGGAGAAGAGGTCGTTCGCGTAGGATTGGGGGGATAAAAGGGGGTCCGAGTGGTCGATTACGCCGGAGCGGCCGGAGGCGGGGACCGAGTAGGTGCAGAGGAGGAGCAGCTTGGTGTCGAGGTATTGACCTAGCAGGGTGATGCTGTCGCGGCAGAGGAGGGGAATGCGGAAGGTGTGACCTAGGTTGTAGAGGGTTACGTAGGTGGTGATGGGGGAGGCGAGGGAGGAGGGGCGGGTGAGGTTGTCGTCGAGGGCTGTGAGGGACAATGAAGGTTAACATGTGGATGACATATGGTGAGAAGAAAAGAGAAAAAGAGACTTACAGTCGGCATACATGAACCTCAGCATGGTTTCAATGTCTTCAGCGTTTTGCTCGTGGAGGTTGATTTCGCTGATTTGGCCTGTCTGTTTACCATCATCAACTTGTCAGCAAGTCCTTTCAACTTCTTCCCTTGTCATCGCCCAGGAACCCAGTAAAAACTCACCCCATCACTACCAGCAAAAGCCTCCCTGAACCACGCACTTCTCGTGCTCAATCTCATCTTATGCACCTTCCACTTCTTCTTGAGACAATGGATAGTAGCATCAGAGAACTCGCCTGTTTCGAGAAGACTGTTTTCCCACCATCAATGTTAGCATTGTGTTTCAACCTGCCACTCTATGAAGGGGATAGGAGCAAAAGCATACTGCAAATCATTCTCCTTGTGCCGCCGATTAATCTCCTGCCCATCCACACTCCACCCTTTCTTGCCGACACTTGTTCCTGGCCCTGCTGCACCTTTATTACCTCCTGAACCTCCTGCACCTCCCGAAGCCGCGGCCCTCACCACCTGCTTTGAGCCAGAGCCAGAGCCTGCTCCTGAGGCCAAAGCCGAAGCCGAGCCCGCTCGGGAAGCTTCAAAAGCTCTCAATGTCGCCGCGATCCCTTCAGCTGAAGCAACCTTCCGCTGCTTACTAGCTCGCCCATACGCATCAGCATCAACATCATCATCATCATCAGGGTCAGTATCAGCATCGGCATCAGCGATGCTAGCAGCACTAGCGGTGCGTTTTCTAGCGGGAGTAGTGGTTGACGATGAAGCCCTAGATGTAGATGCACCGCCTCTACCTCTACCTCTACCTCTTCCTCTTCCTGTACCTCTTCCTGTACCTCTACCTCTACCTCTGGTGGTAGTGGTTGGGCGGCCAGCAGGAGTAGTAGTAGCAGTGGCGGGAGCGGGACCAGGGCCGGGGCTAGGGCTAGGGCTGGGGATGAGGCGGTTAGCGGTTGCAGTAGCAGTAGTAGGGCGGTTAGCGGTAGCGACGATGATGGGCGAGGAGGGTGCGGCTGGAGGCGGGGAGGAGATTGAAGCTTTGGCGGTGTCTGTGATGTTGGTGTTATCGTTAGCAGCAGCGGCCGTGGTAGCGGCGTCGGTTGCGTTTGCGTTCTTCTTAGGACGGCCGCGAGGACGAGCGGTGCCAGTGCCGGTTGTAGTGGGGGGAGTCACCTCTGCTTCGGCCTGAGTGTTGGTGGTCGGGGTAGCTTTCGCGGCAGCCGTCTTGGGAGTAGCTTTGGGAGTGGCTTTTGGTGGCGCCTTGGGTGTAGTTTTCGGAGTAGCCTTAGCAGCAGAAGCAGTCTTCGGAACAGCAGGCGTCTTGACAGCCGCTTCCTTCTTAGCAGCAGCTGGCTTCCTGGCTGCAGCGGTGGCCTTCTTGGCCGGGGGTGCTTTTGCAGCGGTTGTGGGTGCAGTGGTAGCGGCGGATGTAGTGGCCACGGTGATGCTATCGGTAGCGGGAAGGGTCGCAGCTGTGAAAGCGCTTTGAATTGCGGGTGCGGCCTGGCGTATGGCCTGAGGTATGGTAGTCATATGGGAAGACTCAACCGGCTCGGACTTGATACCGAGAGGCCTGCTGGGATCCATGCTGGCGTTGCCTGATGGAGGAAGTAAGGGAAGAGGGCGGGTAAATAATGGAAAGCGTGGGTTGAAGATGAAGGTTCCTGGACCTGGACACGGGTTAGTGGATGTTGAGTGTAAGGTGGCTTGGGTTTTGTCAGAGGGGAGCATAGTTTTTCAGATTGGGTTGAGTACGAGATGGAGTGAAGGTATACTGGAAGAGGAATGAACGGGGAAAAGAACATGGATGAAGGGAGGGAAGGAGAGAAATGGGGTGTTGGAGTTGATATATACCTATGAGAGAACGATAACAATGGAAGATCGTGTGAGGGTTGCTCCGTGGATGACCAAGACCAAGGTGTGATGGAGGAGTAAAAAGGCGTGGAGGACGAGGAAGGAGGTCTGGAGAAGATGTGGTTGAGGTCGAGGGACGAGACTTTATACGTGATGACGAGAGGGGTCGAGGTGGTGGGTGAACCTGGGAGTGTCTGGGCTCATAAAAGTCGTTTGCAGTACGTGGCTTGGGCTCATATGTTCCTCATATCATCCGATGATGTATTTCAGGCCGAGGTTGAGGTCTTCTGACTGGCATCAAGGTAATAAAGAGTTGACGAAAGGGAATGAGGACGACGAGGAAGGCAAGAGATACGGTCGACAAGGGCCAATGGTGGGAGTGGTATGGGGTGCGGTAAAGCAAACAATGCCTTAGGTCCTTCAGAGTGCGTAATTTCTTCTCGTTAATCCGATGTAAAAGAGATGGAAATCCATGACTGCTTTCAAGGTTTGGAAAATGGTTTGCGGCGTGGGAGAAAGGGCGGGCAGTGAAAGCCCTTGTCGATCCAAGGTTTGTCCAAGGCGCTTTGAAGTGATCACGACGAGACGGTAAAGGTGTCCAGAGATACCTACGATCATTCGACGACCATATATGGTCCGAAGAAAGTATGCTGAATTTATCAGCACGCCATGTGCATTTTCTTCAACTGCGCCGACCCTTATCCAATACCTTCATTACCTCCCAATATTATTCACAACACTCCCCACCATAACCGCAACCTCCCTCTCCCACCGTCCACTCTTCTCCCCGTCCTTCATCTCATCATTTCTCCCCCTATCCCCGGTTGCCGCCCCCGCCGCCGCACTAGGCAACACACAGCCCTTCACCACACACTCCTTGATCGCCTCCCCGACACTCTGCCTATTCGTCCTCAGTGTCCTCGCCGACACTCCTCCCTTGTTCATAATCTCCTGCACCCTCGGCGCCAGATTGCTCGCCATCGTTCTCCAAAAGTAACTCGCTAATGAGCCAGTTTCTAAGTACGCCAGCAAAGGTTGAAGCATGTTTCCTCCTGTCTTAGGCGTGGCTTGCTGCCCCTGGACCAACGGGTGAGAGGGGATTTTGGTGGCTTCTAGCACGGCTTCCAAAGCGACGACGTTTTGGCATCTGGCTGTCACATCTGCTAGTGTGCGTTCCAGCGAAGGCAGGGTAGCCAGGGCACGGGACAAGGACGCGGTAGAGGATTGCAGAGCGGTACGGAGATAGGATTCGAGGGCTTGGAGCATCAGGGTTGGCGACCACTTTTCGTTCTTAGCGAGGGTGGTTGGCGACAAGAGGTAGAGTGTTGTTAGACCGGAGACAGTGCGCGCCCTGGTTTCTTCGGACTGGGCAAAGGTCAAGGTACCCGACGCGGACCCCATGGAAAACTCGCGGATGATGCGCTCGGCGGATTCGCGGACGGAGCGTTCGGTGGGGAGGTAGATGTTGTCGCGTAGAGTGCGGATGACGGCGACGCGCTCGATGCCGTAACCTTCGGAGCCGGGGACGTTGGCGGTCGAGAAGAGCTCACGGAGAGACAAAAGAGTGTGGGCGCATCGAACCATGGCGCGATGGTCTTCTTTGCTGCGAAGACTGGCGGAGGAGGTGGTGACGGTTGTGGAGGCAGAACCAGTCAGTTCGGCGTGTTGGACTTCAAGCTGGCGACCGAGCTGAAGAGCGCGGCCTACTGCTCGGCCCAGCTTGAGGGTTTCCCAGAGACGGGAAGCCACAAGACGGACTTCTTCGGCTTCGGCATGTTTCTGGATAACCTCCTTTTCGAGCTGTTTGTAGCTGTCGTTGAGGGCCTTGATCTGGGTGTCGAGTTCCCCGACGATGCGCCCACTAGCTTCGGTCTGCTCTTTGGTATGTGTGAGGAGCGGGATGGCGGATCGGGTGGTGAGAACGTCGATATGGGAGTCGATCTCCTGGATGTCGAAGAGGACGCGTGAGAGGGGTGTTGAGAGGTCGAGGGGCGCATCGTTGGGGTTGTTGGTCGCCAGCACGAGCGTGTTTGCGAAGGCGGCGGGGCTGAACCCTGGATCGAGAAAGGTCTCGTAGTCGATGTAAGACGGCTCGTCGTCGTTGGCGACACTCATTGTAATGGCTGTCGTGTGTATATGTGTCTTGTGTGTATGTGTATGTGTATGTGTATGTGTATGTGGTCGTGAAGATGCCCCCGGATCTGGAGACGGAAATGGACGGGATCGGAACGGGGTCCAGATGTTTGTTGCCCGACTGGAGGTGCGGTGTTGTCGACCTGAACTTGTCGGGTTCCTGTCGCGCGCTGTCTGTCGGAGGTACCTCTAGACCTACCTCTACCTCTAGGTGGCCTGTTCCAATTGGATCCTTCCCCTGAAAGCCCAAAAGGTTACAGTGGACCTGTAACCTAACCGAACACCGAGGCTAGCGGCAGGGGCAGGGCAGTGGAGGGAGCCCCGCCAGTGTCCCCGCATTCGGGGCTTGGTGAGGTCATCGAGAACATTGTTTCCGAAGGCTGTTAACAGAGGTGTCCCTGTTCACAGCCCCAGCAGCCCTAACCATTGTTAGGCAAGCCCCGGCAGAGCCCCAGGGTGGTACTAGTGAGTAGTGGGTGCGCTGCCCGGGCCGCGAATGAGTGTCGAGATTACAGCTCTTGGCCCCTGGGCGAATCATCCATGTGTGAAGCTCGAATCGTGATCGCGATCCCGACTGGAAATCCGTCACCGGTTCCTGGTTTTCTTTTTGGGATTCCTGGTCCGGTCGCTTCTTTTCCCCTCTCAGTCGGCGACTTTTATTTTCTTCATTCTCTTTTTCCTCATTCTACAAAAATGACCAACAGAGGACTTGTGGTTTCTCGAGGCTGACGACGACCACCACCACCACATTGCGCGCTCATCCACACGCCATCGTCCTCCCTCCCTTCGAGTCTATCATCTCCATCTCCATCTCCATTTCTGACCCAGTCCAAGACATAATCTCAGATCTAGATCTCACCACCTCCGGTCCCCGTCGATCCCCGTCCTTCCGACTCTTCCGCCTTACATACTTACCTCTAATTCCCACCTTCGATTTACCCGACTCCATCTTCCCCAGCTTTTCACCTCTGATGGTCCTCCACTTCCATTTGCGACGACAGCGATAATGACCATCGACATCCGCGACATCCTTGCCTGGCCCGGCGGCGACAACTCGACCGACACCGTCCTCCCCGGGGTCCACCTCAACCTCACTGCCCTCGAGAACTGGAACTACACTCTATACTCCAACGGCACCCTGTCCAACGGTACAAAGTGTTACCTTACCTTTGAACCGTATGCGCCAGCCCTCATTTTCCCCAATGGTACCTTTGTCAATGCCACACAGTGCTGGCATCCCGTCTATCCCATCGGCGCCCGTGCCGGCACCGGCCTGGGTTTCGCCGTCGCATTCGGTCTGGGTCTCGTCTTGACTCTGGTCGCCTTGAACAAACATGGAAAGCTTCACCTGCCCTCGGAGAAACGATTCCATCCCATCGGTCGCAGATGGCAATGGTACTGGGCCATCTGGACTTGCGCCACCGCTTTGATCAGCCTATTCACGAACATCGATGTTGACCGATACTATCTACCTGAGATTCCTATTGTGCTTACCTGCTTCTTCTGGTATTTGATGCAGATAGGTGCCATTGCTTGCACATGGGAGGCAGTCAGACATTGGGGCAGTTGGATGGAAAGACAGTTCATCGATCCGGATCCTTTCCGCCTTCGCCAGGAAGGCCGTCGCTACTGGGTCGAGCTTATCATCCCGCTGTTTGCGTATCTCTTCATGTGGTTGGTATGTCATAGTAGCCATCTTGTCCTACCCTACACCTTTCAGCTAACCGTTGTTCGCAGAACTTCTTCATCGTGGTTCCTCGCTCCTGGACCAAAATCGAACACCAGCGCTACCCCGAGCAAATTATCACCGACGCCAAGCCGACCGCCACCGATGACCGCTTCAAGTCCGCCCCCTTCTTCCTCTTTGCCACCTGGCTCATCACCGTCTTCTCCCTCTGGCACTCCATCAGACACTATTGCCCGCGCAATCGGGGCGTCATCAACCGCACCATCGGCTTCTTCAAGTTCACACCCACCCGCTTCATGCTGATCATCCCGCTCGCCTTCATCATTCCCTTGTACCAAGCCATGGCTGCCTGGAACTTTACCTGGAGCCCGCTCAACATCAAGGGAAAGCCAGAGGCTATCTACCCCGGAGGATATGCGCCCTCGCTGCTTATCGTCCTCATCCAAGCAATCTACGGATTGACCTCACCAAATGAAGACCGCGAGCTGATCCGC
The DNA here is from genome assembly GCF_000182925.2 of Neurospora crassa OR74A. Lineage (NCBI taxonomy): Eukaryota > Fungi > Ascomycota > Sordariomycetes > Sordariales > Sordariaceae > Neurospora > Neurospora crassa. Next base: position 3,853,253 of record NC_026506.1, read on the forward strand.
CAGCGCCGTGAGCGCGGCCAGATTCTTGACGCCGAAATGGGTATCCAACGTAAGCCAGCATGGTGGCGCCGCGTCAACGAAGCCCCCGCCCCGAACATGACCATGCGCGACAGAATCATGCGCAACGTGCGCGAAATTGGCGGCGGCGGTCCTACTGCTCGGAACCTCAAGGAATCCATCCACACCCGCGCTGCCGAATCCAAACCTCGCCCAACACCGAATGGTCCAGCCAGTCCCGGCGATGTCGAGATGGTTAGCATCCCCTCGCCTGAGCATGTCGTGGGGGTTACTGGTCCGATAGCGCCAGGGGACTTTGCTGTGGCGAGACAGACGGCGACGAGGTATGCGAATATGACGCCTAGCGCGGCGAGTAGGCAGGCGGAGTTGATGATGGATGGGCCGCGGGAAACAGTACCCCCACCACCGCCGTACTCAGATCGACCACCGGCGGTGGGAGAGACGGGGAGAAATGACAGTGTGGCGTCAATGAGTCCGAGTATTAACTCGCCGCCCGCGCAGATTAGGAGTATGCTCGATGTATGAGGATCGTGAAACGAGTTTGGATAACGAATGGATGAGTTAAAATACAGGTGCAGGAGAGGAAGATACCAGTTTGCCTTCATTGTCGATGTTATACGGTACATATGGGCATACGAGGCCGCGGAGGCCTTGGGAAAAGAAAAAAAAAAGGTGGTTGGACTGGCCACAGACACGCTTTCCCCTCCATGCTTCAAAGCAGAGAAGATGATGATAGGATGTACGAACCTATCCACGATCATTCTTTCTGGAGGGGGGATACACGAGACAAAGAGTGAACGACCAGGGAACGTTAAAAGGGCTAAGAAGGCCACGACACCGCCGGATCCGAGTGAAGATAATCTCGTCTTCATTGAATTTGTTCTTGTACCGAACATAATCTTCATAGTAGTAGTATTTACTAGTCATTGTCATTTAACGACCAAAATAATCACCACTTTGCACAAGCAATCGACTATCATTCTTTGAAGATTTGCTGTTCTATCTGTCTTTGCATGTCCATCAACCACTCCAAAGTCACAGTTTCTCTCCGTGCCGAGGTTGACTATCTTGGCCTTGTTCGCCGCCAACCAACTGTTCCCGAATTCTGAACTGCGTTCGTGGGCTAAGCTGCGCATTCGACACCCTCCCTGGCTAAGTACCTTATCTGCCGTGTCTACCCTGTCTGTACATTACCTTGACTTCATGCTGAGTTCTCAGTCGCTAAACCGGTTACTGACTGGTGACCTCTCCAATTTCAACACGGTAGGTCTGTAGACCGAAGATTATCAGTCTCTACCTACTGCTCTCTGATTTGAGTACCTAGCTGATTTCATAACTACATGATGACCCTATGGATACATAATTTATAAGTGTACATACTTTCCTTGGTAGGCGTGTTAGATAGGATATGGTGAACGAAAGTTTAAAAACATGTAAGCCGTTTCATTACCTAATTGCTTTATCTCACAGCTACTTAGACATACTCCTTTATCTTTCATATGATATAGGTGTGGCTGTCGTCGTTCACATATGATAGATGTCTGTTTGTTCTTTTGCTTCCATAGCGACATATTGATGCTTGGCGATAGGTAGGTACCTAGGTACTAGTACCCGATGTTCTGGGAACTATATGTAGGTAACTAAGGTAGGTAGGTAAAACCCGTTATAAGTCGACTATCATATACCTATTTGGGCAAGGTACAGTAGGTAGTACTGCTTACGTCTGCGTGTAGTTCCTTCCTTCCTTGGTTGTCATTCGTCCTTCTTCAATTAGTTTTCCACCTCCAACTCTATTGTATCTTCCACCTCATTAGTTTTGTTCTTTTACCTTTATTTGTTTGTCGGCCTCTTTTCACCAATTGCCGATACAGGTACAGACACGGCAGTTGTACTTACTTACTCACCAGGCCTGGCTGGCATGCTTAAGTTGGATCGATCGCCCTGACGAGGGGGCCTCTTCCAGGCGACAGACACGTCCCGGACTTTCTCTCCGGAGGAGTCCTCCTCCTCCTTCTTCTTCACCCGTCTGCAATTGAAGGGGGGAGGGGAGCAAGAGAAATGCCGACGATTTCCAGGAACGATAGATAGATGGATGTTGCTGCTTGTCTCACTCCCAACTCCCAAAAGACATTGATACACGTCAGCCCTGTGAGTCTAGTGTAGTGTAGATAGATACCTACCCGTCCGTCCGTCCGTCTGTCCGTCCGTTGTTGTTGTCCAGCCTTTGATATGTTCGATCGTCACCACGTTTTTTTCGCGCGTGCGGCAGATAGGTGGATGGATACATATATAGTAAGCACTAATATAGACTCTGAGACGGGGCTGTAGGCTTCAAAGGGTTACCTATGTATCATGGTGTGATATTTTGAGGATGGGGGGTGTTGTTGGCTACTATGTAGTGTAAGTATGTCTTGGTTTCTTTTCTTTTTTTTTTCTTCTTCTTTTGTATACGATTACAAATGCTCAAGGTCAATGTGGCTGAGTGAGTTCTGAAGACAGGAGAAAGGAGGAGTACATAAGGTGTTAGCAGCTGGATCGATACAAAAAACGATAGTAGAGAAGAAACGAAGAAAGACAATAGCATAGGTATCGGGCGCAGTGGTGGTACTGTACTGTACTGTCAACATTCTGAGCTTACCGGGTCCAATCCGTACGTATTCCAATCCTGGTCTGTACCTCGATTTCCTACATACAGGTACTGGGCTGTAGGTGAGGTGACCGACTGGCCGGGTCCGGAGCTCCACTCCGGCGGGGGTCGCGCGGGCGTGGGCGGCGGCTGCATTTGTGGCGTCTCCACTCCACCGTGGTCCGGTCCATAGGTACCAAAGGATTGGATTCTTTCGTTTCTTTTTTTTTTGTAAATCGAATACCTATTTACTGTATCAACCAAAGTTCGCCTTTTGCATCTTATATCCCATTCGCGCGAATACGCATGTAGCGACCAGTTGTGATGCATGTGAAGTTTTGAGAACCCCCAAAACCAACTTGAAGACCCTTGCGGTTGGCTTGGCGATCGATTACATACAGATGCGAGCAGGATTATGAGTTGTTCGTAGTATAAATCTGTGAGATCTCATCCACCTATGTAAAAACTATGTTGCTGTTGATCTATGAGTATCTCCGCTTGGTATTTACTATTTACACTACATTCGCGTTGAATGCGGGCGACGGGCGACGGGCGACGGGCGATGAGGTGGAATGTGGCAATGTTTATTATGTCCAGTCAGTGTCGAGCCAGTATACTATTCTAGGTACTTATCAGTTAGTTTTTAGGTTTGTTTTGCAATCCTAAAATCAGGAACAACAGCTTTCCAACGGATCTCTCGGTTCAACACTAGCCCGAGCGGCAGCCGGTACGGGGAAGCTGAAAGCTGGAAGCTACCTCTAGGTGCCTATAAATAGCCAAGCTCCTTGAGCTCGGCGCCATTTGTAACGCCCAGTTACCATTCAGGCACAGCAAAGGAGCCGGAGCTGGAGACCGTTGACGAGTCGCGAAGGTGATGATGATACATCGATCACTAGGTATATTGTATCGTGTTCGTTTATCTGTTAGTGTCAGTCAGCCAGTCAAGAGGGGCATCCGTTCCTGTCGGGACCGATTAGGTTGGTGGTTGCTATCTGAAGTGCCCCATATAGCTCTTGTTTTATAGGTAGGTAGTAGTCTAGATGTTATAAAGTTTGCAGATAAGCTTCCCAATGAGTGGCCACGACGATTCAGGGACTTCCGAAGTTCCTGCCAGCCTGTCAGGGGTACACTTTCATAGCACCCGACGTTTGGTACCTAGGTAGACTGACATTTGAGGACAGAATGAGAACATGAGATAAGTAAACAAGGCTAGGCTGGGCTAGGCTGGGCTGGGGTCATGGTTGCATCAGACCTGTCACTTTATTGCGATGTCTGCCATGAGCCAAGAGAGAGGGACTGGAGAGAGACTTTGTTGTTGTCAGAATGTCATGTCCATGACATGGTCTTTACTGGACCATATGTAGGTGTAGTGTACCTGAAGGCGGTGGAGCATCTTTCCGGTCACTTGCATTTCAGTTTGCTCCTTACCTTTTGACCCTGTCGCCGGGGAGAATGCCTTTGCTTCCAGATTACTGGGCCGATGCTGGACAGGAGACTGCAGCGGATGTGTCGAGATCATATACAACGTCAACTTGACCCAAGCTCCAAGATGGTGGAGTGGAGAAGTGGTTTGGAAACTTAGACTAGTACACAACACGGTGGGTAGGCTGAGGACTACTTGAAAGACTCTCACCCGATCGGTCGGACATTGCCTGGCCTCGGGGAAGAGCAGTAAAATCGTGAATTTGACTCCTGTTAACTGGAGGCACCAAGTGGCAAACAACCTTGAAAGGCAGGCACCAAGGACCAACAAGCTGAATTTCCTTGTGTGTACCTGGAACTAGTCTGCCACCTCCTGGCTCGGCATCGTGAATTCAGGGCCTGGCAGACAATGCAAGGTACCTACTCTGTAGCTCTGGGATGCCGGCTACACAAGATCCCCGCAGAAGGGCGTACCTTTCCAAAGGCGTTAGTACCTTCCACTTTGCTTTTCCAAGACTGACTGGAGAATGAACTGAAATGAGCCTTTCCCAAGCCGAACGATAACATCTGCAAGAGATTCCCATTACTTCCACTGCATGGTATGCATTGCTGTCCCTGGCAGGTGCAGTGTTGTCTTCATCTGCACTGCTTGTTTGGCTTCTTTTCTTGGCTCGCTCTGTGAAGAAATATGATAAAAAGATAGGTATTAAACTACTTTAGTGAAACAATAAAGCAAACAAGCGCACATGGGACTGCTAGTCTAGTTTTTCAAACTGATATGTAAGCTCAACAACTCTGCCACGTTATACGCATTGTAGATTCGCATGTCCATTTGGACGTGTGACCGCCATGTGACCGCCGGGATGAGGCTATTTCGTGTCTTGTTCTCTATCCTTTCGGATTCCGGTTAGTCCCAACGCACGCACTTTACACTGCAGGGGCAGCTAGCGCAAAGTGTAGGCGCCGGCGATGCTGATGATGTGCTTCACTTTATGCAGAGTGAGTGGCCTGAGTGGATCTAACCAGCATCCTAAACGGCGTTCGGCCTTGTGACGGAACAACGGATTCGGTGGTCCCAGGCGACGGCATTGTATTGGCCTTTGGACCGACCGCATGCGGCGGCAGTCACCTACCTCTAGAGGTAACTTGGTCATGACGTTGACGGGCATTTCAGGCACCAGAGAATTGGACTTTGGTTCCTAGGTAGCCGCTGCTGGCATCAGGCATCACTCATCAGCAGATGAATGCAGCACTAGCCAGCAGCTAACCTCGAGGTAGGGAAGGCGCTAGCACCCCCCTGCCTACTTCCTGTCCACTTTCAGTGGGGTTTGATCGATCTCTGTTGAAAAAGAAAGCCCCACCCGCCCGGACCCGAGTAGCCCCACACTGCTCTTCGCTCCTGCATGATCCCCTCGATCCCTACCTACCATCCAACCATATGACGCCATCCATGACCACGCATTGGCTACTGTACCTAACAGCTCTTATCCCCCTCTGTGGCCCACGATAAGGTACCTGGAGCAGTGCGCCCGCGTTGAGCCGCGTAGATCAGTGCTGCCAATCGGCACATCCGTTACCAGATGTTAGCGTGTTAGTGAACCTATCGATCACTGCACTCACACATTTTTCCTTCTTTCTGCCGAAAAAGCAACGAAAATCGATTTTTCACGTCCCTTCTCGAATTTCCCAAATCCTCGATCCAACAAACCGGGCCAACACCCATGATGGCCTAACGGGAAAATCCTCCATTCGATGACGACGACGACAACAAAAACAATAACAATAACAACGAACAGAATAACGGGAGCGCGCGACAACGACGACGAAAACTTCCAACTTACCTGGAACCTAAGAGCGGTGTCGTCTTGGTAACACATACACTACCATCATGATACTCGTGTCACTGAAGGACAAAAAGGCATGCGATGACGCGGACAGCGGCATCCTGACCCTGGCTGACACTGGCTTTTGTCTCTCAAGGTTCTGGACCTGGATCCTGGGTACCTACTTTGCCCATCGGCATGCTGCTCATGCAGTATCACGTCAACAAAGTGCATAAGCGGCCGATCAAGAAACCTGCTCTTCTTCGCTAGAGACAGCAGAAGCAAGCAAGTCTGGGAAATGTGCCGTGGACAAGTTGCCCTTGGAAACAGAACAAAACCAAAATGACACTGCTTGTCTGGGGCTGAAGCAACGCTGTGCCGTAGCACATGCCTCAACAAGCTTACAGCGTCTCAGGAACCGAGAGAGGCACCCAAGGCAACGAGGGAGGGTAACACCAAGTCGGAGAGAAACCGGCGAGGTGGAACGGGCGCGAACCCGATTGTGCCCTCTTCACGCTAAAAGGTCTCTAAGCTTTCCGTCTCATTGTTCTCGAACAAGCTTTCGCGTGTCGGCCCTGCCACGGCCCCTCCCTTCCCTTCCCTTCCCTTCCCTTGCAGAGTCCCAGTCATCAGTCAGTCCCCATTTGCATCCTGCATCTCATTGGATCCAGAAGAGTGTATGACGCTCAGGAACCATCGGTACCAAGCAATGAGTGAGCAGGATCAGGCACAAAGCAGGCATTCAGGTACGCTGCTCCTCTGTCCTTGCATCACACGCACCCCTTTCGCCATTATCAGTACATGCACATGGGAGGTGTGGATAAGACGTGAGATGCAATGTGTCGCCCAGGCTGGTCGGTCAGGCACCCGAACTCCGAATAGGGAACCTGAACACAGACACACAAGGCACACTATAGTATGACAAGGAGTTGGAGTTACAAAGACACCGGGCAAGGCGAAGGAGGGACACTCACTCACGGTTTGGTATACTGACCTTGAAGGGTAACAGTGGGACAGGGCACCGCACTTGCTTGCCACACGGGGATTCACCGCCAACTCTCTCGTCCCCTAGCGCGCACCCACCGCATTGCTTGGTAGGTATACGGTTCCTGACGGGCCCTTGCTGGTTGCTGCTGCCGGTGATCCTGACTCAGAGCAAGCTTTGGGTTTGTGCAATGGTGATATGGTGATGAGTTGCACTCGGCTGGCACAGCTCCATAGTAAGAGGTCAGTTTAATGTTCCCATGACCTGAAATGCACTGTCATTAGTGACGGGAGATGGACATATAGGGTGGTATCATCCATCTGATATCCCAAGCCGAGATCTCCGATTGTCGATGAACATCGATGGGCCGCGTCCGGGATTCCTCGCATCGTACCCGGAACAAGGCAACTTGCCACCGACCGAGCCTCATACCAAACACAAGCGATTTGCCATCCCTGTCGTCAGAAAAAGAAGGAAAGTAGAAGAAAAGACCAAGTTAAAAAAAAAATTAAAAGTCTGGCGGAAGGGCGGGGATGGGAGAATGGTAGGAACCCCTCCCTGGTCCAAATGAAAAAGAATCTGCGCTGTCGTCAAAACAGGCTGTCTGCCCCTGGGCCCTGGCTGGATGTTGGAAGACGCGGCTGTGAGTGCCCCCTGTAAAACCTGCCTGCCACTAATCACATGTGCATGAACTAGGAACAAAAGTCTTTTGACCCTGGCTGTGCCTGTGCCTGGAGGGGTGCACTCGTACCTTTTTTTTTTTCTTTTCTTCTTAATTTTTAGGCTACGAGACGCTCCTGCACGGCTCGTGCGTGAGCTTGAGCAAAGCTAACAATGATATCTCCACCCCGTCATCATGCGGGGTCAGGACACCTCAGCTGGTTGAGGTTGGGCAGAAAAACGGGCATCATCACAAGCATTTACCTAGTTGCGGACCTTGAACCTCTTGGACTGCGTTACTGCAACCAGTCAGTGGCTTCGCTCCATGAGACGATTCTCTGGAACGAGAAAGTTGTGCACGACACCGCTGGAAGCGTGGACAAGTCTCAGGCCTCAGCTCTTCCAGGTGTCACTGTCGCCGCAAACGGCTCTGCCCATTCGGATGAGTGTAACTGGATGTTCACGGTTCTACCCGCCGATTCCGCCCTAACAAGCTTCATCAATCCGCTTAGTTGTTGAAAATCGGTCTTTTCGCCGATTCGATGTCGATCACAGCGAGTGCCGACATCACCTGCATCGTACAGGTATTCTTCTTTGTCCATTTGTACACTACACTAGAAAATGTGATACCTTTGGGGGGGGGTTGATCCCTTGAAGTGCTGTGGACCTTACAAAAATGAGGAGCAGACACAACCCAAAGCGGCTGTTATTTTGTACGCGCTTCTCATCACGCGAAAAGACATGCTGAATACCACAACTCTCAGGTTACAGCCCACTGAGCCCCCCTCCCCGCTGGTGGATCGCATCCCCTTTTATGAAACAGCCCAAGCATTCCAACCCCTCCCTCGACCCTCGTTTTCTTTGACAGCTGGGAAGTCTAAAAGAGAAGATCCCCCGCTCCCGGCTTCCCATTGCCGCCCTTCCCTTGTGTTTCCTTGGCCAAATCCCTCTACATGGGTACCCAATACAACTTGTCCATCCATCCAGTGTTTTCGTTTTACGGTTTTTTCCGGATGAGGCCGCCCGACCCGGCCGCCTTGGACCCCCGGTTTCTTTTTGTCGTTGGGAAAAAAAAAAAAAAAAGATGGTTCAGTTTGAGTCCAAGTTGAGTTTCCAGTGGTGGGTGGTGCCTGTCTGCCTGTGCCTGGCTGTCTGTACTTGTGTGCACTTTGACACCCAAGACATCAGCTGTAACAGTAACACGCACGTATGCGCTGTTCTCGGACTCTCTCCCGTTCTCGGGATGATACCATCGAGTAGAAGAAAGATAAGAGAATGGATAACACTCGCAAGGTAAACTAGCCAAAAAAAAAAAAAAAATCCTGAAAAAAAATCCTGAAAAAAAAAAAAAAAAAAAAAAAAAAAAAACATGGCAAGAAAGGATGTGAAACACTGACATCAACCATCGGCACAAAAACTGGAGCAAAAACGTGCTCTCGAGGTACACGGACGGACTGAAGTTTGAGCAACGGGCACCCCAAGCTGCAAACGCCGTGGCTACGTAGGATCGAAGAATATGTAGCTCTAGTGTTGTAGGCATACTGCTGCTGCTGTAAACTGTTGCGTAAACATCTCGTTCCGTCTCATGTCATCGTCTCACCATTGGCCGCCATCACACTTTCTCCACAATCTGAGCCCAAGCAAGGTACCCGTAAGCCTCTCTCTGGTCATCTCTTCCGGGCCAACTCATGTACACTACGTCCTATCTAGGCTCCTTCCATTTTCACCAGGTGGGAGAATTTCACAAGAAGCAGTCGATGGTACAAGGTCAGGTACACTACATACATACATAGCATCGGGGTCACCTGTCCTGCCACCTGAATAACCTCAACTTGGCGGCATATCCCCAATCCACAACATACGGGCGCTGACAGGCCAACAAGCCCCAGGCAAGGGAGAGGGGGAGGGTCCCCGGTCCTAAGTCTCGGTACTCCTTTCGGTAGTGTACACACAACCAGGTACATATGTAGTAGCGCTAAAGGCAAGGACAGCCTGATCCCATCCCATGGCTTCCGAGATCCCATCGACGACAAGACACCACCACATTTGTCCGATAGGGAACCCGTTGCATTGGCGGTATCCAGCCCGACCGACGTGCATACAGAGCTGTCGTTCTCTCTGTCTGGTTGGCTCCCTCGAGTAGTGTAGCATCCAATCCATCCATTCCTTCCCCCCCTTGATCGAGTAGTTCGCCAGCAAGGGCGGCGGCGTGCCACCAGCCATTACAACTCAAACAAACAGATGCAACCAAAGAGGCAGGCCTGCCTGCCAGCCAGCAGAGCAAGCGTATCTCACCACTCATCCATCACCGAGAAAAGAGGCGGCGACTGGGAGGCTCACAGTCACGGCGACAAAGCAATCAATTATTCGGGCTACGGGCGGCGTCATCAATCATCTGGCATTCCCCTAGGCACCTAGTAACCCGGTGAGGGTGGGCATCCATCCATCCATCCATTATCCATCATCCGAGCATCCAGTCCCGGGAGTAAAAGAGAGAGGGAGAGAGGGAGAGAGATAGGTGTTAGGGTCAACATATCCACTCGGGCGGCGACTTGGACCTGACCACTGACCACTGACCACTGACCACTGACCAGACAGACCACGACGATAGGACATGAACCCAGGAACCGACTGGACGATCAGAGACCAGGACCACATATGTAGTAGGTGCAGGACAGGACAGGAACGGAAGAAGTCAGGCCAGGAGACCTACACAATTGCCACTTCCCCTGTCTCGTGCGCGCCATTCAAGGAACCCGCTTCGTCGTCACAGCGTTTTGGTCTTTTTTTTTTCTTGTCCTTTCCTGGAGGAAGGGGGAAAGGGTACATTACATATCCATCCTTTTGTGGCATTCTGCTTGCTTCACTTGCTTCTGCTGCTTTCGGGACCTGCTTTTGCCTTTTTTTTTTTTTTTTTTCTTGCCCACTTTCTTGGCGTACACGTACATATGTATGCGACTGTAGCCATAGTATGTATCGAGGTTGGCTTGGCAAAAGGGACAGACAGACAAGCAGTCAACTCACACTGCCCCTGTGTCAGAAGACTTGACTTGACTTGAGTGACAGGAAGAGAAAAAGACGGGAAACAGAGAGAGGAAAGAAGGAAAAAAAAAAGAAGGATCCCCACTTGGGCCCCCGGACGACATACGACATATCGACGACTGCTTCTTCTCAGTGCCCATTCCCATATCCACACTACCTCTACATAGTACACTACTACGTTTTGTCCCGCCCCGCCCTCCTCCTTCGATAATCAACAGGACATAGCTACCTAATCCCGGCAAACCCATTCCATCTCCACCGTGCCGCCCACCAACCAGCAAGTCCAAGCCCGGCCAGCAAGATCCTGTCAGCGTCCCGCCCCAAGAAAGAATCCTGACTGATCCGACCCGAGTGTCAGCATCACCCATTTTCCATTCATTCCATCTTCTCTCTTTCTGAACGCAGGCACCACTACGACCACCACGACCACCACCATCTGCCATCAGCACCATCCACTTTTACTGCCACTGCCACCTTTAGGTTGACACTACTCCAGGCGACGGCAATCCCAAATCAGCCTTGAGATCATATCCACGACAAGGACGACAACGACTAGACAGAGACGACAGGCGGACTAGCCTCCTCCTCTTCCTCCACCACACCACCACCACACCAAACAACTTGTGCGACATCGACACAACAAAAAAAAACTACCCATACAACCGCCGTCTCCCAGGGGGGGAATTTGACCGCACACCACCCACCTACCTGGCCAACAGTGACCTGAGACGACCAAAAGATCGGCATTGCGCCCCTTTCTGTTCCCGCTCTGCCTCCGACCTCTTCCATTTCCATCCTAGTCCCCAGCAGTCACACTCACTCACTCACTCTCACTCCCACCACTCCAATCGATCCCTCGCCCAGTCGCTTCTCAAACGAAACGCAGTGAGCGCTGAGTGCCCCTCCCCGCACTTGACCCCTGCCGCGCGTGCCTACTACCTACATACCATACAAGCACACACTTTCCTGACCTCAGCCTCATTCATCATCCACTTTCCTTCCTTCCTGCTTCTAACATCGCTTTGTGCTTTTTCAACAAAACTGTCTCGGTCCCCCCCCCCTCTATCCTCATTCGCCTCTCGTCCCGAGTGCGCTTTTTCTTCCATCCCGTCTCGTCTTCGGGCAAAGCAATATACACATAGTAGTAGCCGCTGCCGCCGCCGCCGCCATCCGCTATCATGGCTGCAACATTTCGTCCCGTCAATACGCCTCTGTCGCCCTCGGCCGACTCGCCAATGGTGATGGACTCGACAACAACAATAACGTCACCAACCACACCCAGACCCAGCACTGCCCCGAGTCAGTCGTCGTCATCCCGACATTTGGACGACAACAACCACCACCCCGTGACGACGACGACACCCACTCGCACAACACCCAGCTTTGGAGCCGGCGTACTGGCCTCGCAACAGCCGCTTCCCACGTCGCCCTTCCCCGACTCCGTTCAGCTCCCCGACATTACCGACCGTGGCAACAGCATGCCCAGGCGAGAAAATTCGCAGCACTCACGCAAGTCCAAGGACTCGGACGACATGGATATGGATGAGTCGGATGGCGAGGGAGCGGGTGAGGACGGCCATGCATCGGACGATGAGGAGATCAACGCGGATGGCACAAAGTCCAAGAAGAAGAAGTCGCAGAGATTTTATTGCACAGACTATCCGCCATGTAACCTCAGTTTCACCAGAAGTGAACACTTGGCACGACATATAAGGTACGCTGCACATACTCTCTTCTCTCACGGCACACAATCAAACATGGCTAACGCTGCTATCACTTGCAGGAAACACACTGGTGAAAGGCCGTTCCAGTGCCACTGCGGTCGCCGCTTCTCCCGTCTCGACAACCTCAGGCAGCATGCCCAAACCGTGCACGTCAACGAAGAGATCCCCGGCGATTCGCTCGCCGCGACCGGAACTAGGTTCCAGAGGCAGATCAGGACGGACAGGGTACGCCAAGCGGGTGGCAGGGCAAGGGCGGCTACCGCGGGTAGCGTCATGCCCGTCGTGCGTGGCCATTCCAAGTCCATGTCCACGTCAAGCATTCCCAACATTAGCCAGCTAGGGGCTCCCTATGGTGCCAGCGATGCCCGCCGCCGCCCGCCGCCATTGGTCATGGCCGATCCTCGCGCGAGGGTGTCGATGGAATACCATGGTCCTGATGGTGCCTATCACCGGGGTGCTTCTCCGAGCGACTTTGGCACTCCCACTTCTGCCACCTTTTCGACCGGGCAGAACAGCCCCCGATGGGGGCCCGGTATGGTATCGCCAAACTCTTCACACTCGCGCTCGCACAGTATGTATGTCGCCGGGGCTAGGACACCTGGCCGTCGTCTGAGCGTGCCTTCGGGAGGCAACCCGTTTCAGTCACCGCACGGCAGCAACGTTCGGGGTCCCCTCTTCGGTCCTTCCGGCATCAACACATCCAACAACGGTGCCTTCTCGCCCAGTCAGAGCACCCTGCTAGCATCGCCCACGGTGTCGAACGCGAGCGGCTGGTCGCGGCGAGATTCTCTGTCGAGCGTGGCTGATGATGCCTGGCGCCGGCGAACTTGGCACCCGGAAAGTCGTGAATTTAATAACGGCGTTAGCCGGTTGCGTGAAGTCATCACGCCTTCGCAGTTTACCCATGCTCCTCCCCCCATTGCTAACCCAGCCAACCAATCGCCACAGCCATTCCGTTTGCCTGGAATCGAATCCTTCGACGAACCCCATCGGCCGCTGTCGCCTCCCCGCCGTTTGCCATCACCGATGATGGTTGATGCTCCCCGGCCTGCTCAACACCAACCCCCTCACCCGAACGAGATGGGCTTCAACCGACCCCGCGAACTGTCGGCCCAATGGGATACGAGCCTCCACCGTGGCTTGACGGGGCTCAATATCAATACGCAGACCCCGCCTCGCGATGGGGCTTCAGCATGGGCAAACGACGTCAATCATGCTGCCATGTCGCAAGCAGACCGTACCCGGGCCCCTCAGGGCCAACCAGGGGCGTATCAGCAGACGGTGCGGTTCGATACCGAAGTGCAGACCGTTCCTGCCCCTCTGTCTCGCCAGCACCAACATCAGCAGCCAAGCGGACCACCACCACCACCGTACGGAAGGGGTCATCACCATACCATGTCGGCTCCGTCGATTACTTCACAGCCTACCAAGAGACATGGTTGGTATAACGGGTCGAGTGGGCCGGCCGGAGAGACGATTCACGAGGGACGGGCGCGCGTGGACAGGATCATGCATCCTAATGTGGCGGCGTTTCAGGGGTTTCCTGCTAGGGACCGGGAACAACCACCGCAGCAGCAAGCGCCATCTCCACAGCATCATCACCAGGGATACCAGCAGCAGCAACAGCAGCAGCAGTATCAACACCAAGGGCCACCGGTAGGACATCAGCAACAGCAAGGAGGAGGACCACCGACGATGGAAAGGATTCTGGAGAAGCCACATCCAAATGCGCACGCGCACGGGCACCCCGCGCATGCTCATCCGCATCAACACCCGCACGGTCCTCCAGCTGGCGGGGATACGGCATCGCTTAGGAGGCTGGAGGCGTTGGTGGCTGTGGCTGTGGGTTCGAGTGAGGGGACTACTGCTGCTGCTTATTAGGGTGGGCAGGAGCGGGCGCATGATTATAAACCCGCACCCATGGGGTTTCCAGACATCATTGCAAACTCCACTGGAACGAGAAGATGAGGAAAGTACTCAGCAACAAAGTACAATGGGAAGAAGTGAACAAGGATCGGCTCTAAAGGCGCTGTCGCTGTCGTCATGAGCCAGGTGTTCTTCTGCTGCGGAACAGGGGAGGTGGGCGGAGTCAGCGGGGTGAGCAGGTCGAAGAATACTGCGAGGAAGATCAAGGCCGACTTGGAAAGCGATTTACACGATATAAGCGGAGGAAAGCAGTAGCGAGAATCATTACCGGCTGACAAGCTAGGTCTACAACAATGATGACGACGAAGAAGGGGGTCGTGGGAACGAGGAAAGGATTATGGAAACGAAGAGGGGGTTGATGAACACCACTTGATGATGACATCTTTCTTTGGTACGACTTTGGATCATGGACATGACGAAACTTTACACAACATGGGAGCGCGCACACGGAACATCTGCTCTTTTTTTGTCTTTCCCATTTTGCTTTTAAAGTTTTCGTTTCTTTTATCTGTCATTCCCGGTCCGGCTTTATGGTTTTTTGGGGGTTTGGTTTTGATTTTGTTTGGTTACCTACATGATGGCGTTTAGGGACGGTAGGCAAGCACAGAGGGGCAAGGCAAGGGAGAAGGTCACGGAAGGGTCTCTATCTATCTATCTAGCAGGGAAGGGGTTTCTTTTTTTTAGCACGGGATGTGAGTAGGTAGCATTTTTCGGGGTACAAGTTCTTCCTTTGCTGTTGTTGTTGTTGTGTGTGTGTCTGTGTTTTGTGTCTGTGAATGGATGGGCAGCAGGGCGGCAGGCAGGCAGGGCGGTGGCATTTTGACGACTTTATGTTTTTTTTTTCTCCTCCAGTTTCTCTCTCTTTCCTTTTTTTCCATCCATGATGTTTGTTAGGGAGTACCACCAACTGATTGAACACTACACTTGAGCATTCGTTTGATTCTGCAAGAATATGATATGATACCTAGGTATACCAATTTTCGAGAAACTCTCCAATCGTTTGATTAACACAACTTCACTGAGAACTAACTCATTTGAGGACTGAAACACTTATGTACACGTTTATGTTGAAAACGCTCTTCATCCGTTAACGATAGGTCTGGATAGGTACCTACGCAACTAATAATACCCGCGGTGCTTTCATTGCTGCTGTTCCTGTTGTCTATTGTTAGGTAGTTGTTCTATATAGTAACTAATACCCGTACCTAAGTAGGTAGGTAGCTACATCCATTTCATTCTTCTATCTACTTACAGGGCAATTTGTTTTATTATCTATTTGTTCGGGCTGCTCTTGGCGCCGGCGTATGTTGAGTTTCCTGGTGGTTCGATCAATCCTCATTCGTTAACGATGCGTCTGGATAGGTAGGTAGGCAACTAATACCTGCAGTGCTATCATTGCGCCGTTCCGATTGTCTGTTGTTGTTCTATGTAGTACTTAACTAGGACAATACCCGTACCTACCTCTGGGTAGGTAGGTAGGTACCTAGCTACATCCATTCTTCCGTCCACTCACAGGGCAGTTTGTTTCATTATTATCTGTTCGGAATACTCTTTCTACTACCTCTATAGGATAATGTATGATAGTGACAGTGACAGTGACAGACTGGGGCCCACCCGACTAAGTTTGGCAAGGTTACTTCTACCTCTACCTACCTAGCGTAAGCTAGGTATAGATAGGTACCTCTAGGAGCGCAGCAGTAGGTCTAGGCAGGAGGTCTTCCCAAATCCCAATATAGTTTCTAGGTAAGTAGGTACTTCTAGATTAGGTAGAGGTAGGTAGTTTGTAGTGTCACTAGAGGTAGGGGCTATTATATATTAGGTAGTCAGGACTAATCCTCAAGGTGTGTTAGTCAGCCTGGACATATAACAAAAGATGAGTATTATACATGATACTAAGTAAGTAACTAACTAAGTATACTTGGGTAGAGAGAGAGAGGTATTTATATTTCATGTGTAAGTATATGTAGGTAGGTATATACAAAGTACATTGTACAAAGGTACAAAGTCGTGGCCTC
Organism: Neurospora crassa OR74A; assembly: GCF_000182925.2. Taxonomy (NCBI): domain Eukaryota; kingdom Fungi; phylum Ascomycota; class Sordariomycetes; order Sordariales; family Sordariaceae; genus Neurospora; species Neurospora crassa. The sequence goes on from NC_026506.1 coordinate 3,869,494, forward strand.
GAGGGAGGGAGGGAAGCCGAGAGCAGAATTGGAGAATTGGACATTTCCATCCTTATACTTGTCTTTAACTAGGTAGTCCATATATACATACATATTTTCAGATAGAAAATAGAAGAGAAAGGATAGAGGACAGAAAATAGAGAATAGAGAATAGAGAATAGAGAATAGGGGATAAAGGGCAGAGGAGAAAGAGGATGTCCGTCTGATGTATAGAGAAAACTAGCTACCTATTAGTAGAAGTAGCGTTCATAATAGCTGTTCGTTCCTCATTTGCTTGTGGCGGGTTAGTGTTGCTTGGGGATTAAGTGTGTATGGTGGTAGTGATTAATTGTGTAATAATAAAGTATGTGTGTAGTGATTAAGTGTGAGACTGACTGTGTGCTAACAATGTATAGCGCGCTATGGGGTTCGAATAAATGATGGTCTATAGAAATTGTGAACTATATATTAGAAGATTTCACAGACTAGAATTGGACTATGGATTCGATCCAAGTTGAATTAGAGAAAGAGGAAAAAAAGGAAAAAAAGAAAAAGAAAAAAAAAAAAAGAAAAAAAAAAGAAAAGAAAAAGAAAAAAAAAAAGCCGAGGACACATTTCTTGATAGCAGCATCCCCATTATCCCTTCTCTACATTACTACTCAATTATGTGCATTTTATTCAAACAAATAAACTGAGTTGCGGAAATTATTTTAAAAAGGAATAGCTTCTACTAACTAAGTTTTACTTTGAGAAATCTATAAGGAAAAAAAGGACGATCATCAAGTACTTCGTTCCATGAATTCCTGCATGTTCTTAGATACTATACAACATGCCCTCCCTGTACCACATAACTAATCTCACAGCTGCTGTCCTCCAGCCATCGTCAACATCTCATACTCGACACTAGCCAGAACAGACGCCCCAACACCAATCAACGAGTTCTCCACCCTGTTGATGCTCGTGTAATACTGTCGTTACAGTCTATCTGTCAGCAACGTTTTCGCTCTCCCCTAGGTAGGTAGTCTAGGTACTTGTTCATCCCGCAGGGCCGGCCGGATCCCTTTAAAGATACCTGCCTAGGTACGGAGACACCCCCCCCGATCCCATTGCAGAACCTAGCCAAGTCGTAAACTCACGAGTAGTACCAAGACTGTTATACCTAGGTATGTAGAAAGAGAAAAGAGAAAAGAGACGAAGAACTGAACTCACCTCGAAATCGCCCTTTCCATCTAAACTCCCCACCCTAACTGTTCCTTCCCAGTTTATTAGTCCCTCTCCCTTCTCCCCCTCCTTTTCATTCTCGCCTCCTTCTTTCCCCTTAACTTCTTCCTCCCTCACAAAAAACCCCTTAACCAACCCCTCGTCGTACCCCCCGTCTTCCCACCTCCACTAGTAATCCCTCATCATTATCCCCCTCCCAATACTTCTTCCTCCCCCACACCCCTTGAGTAATCCATAAACGTACATTGCACTCCCACTACTCTCCACATAATTCCCCTTTTTCTTTCCCCTTGGGTCCACCGTACTCGCCATCCATGACTAACCACCACCCCCCTTCTGTTTCAGCAGCATCTTGCGTTTCTCGTAATGCAGTCGCCAACTGTCGAGCCCAGTTTACGAGGAGGGAGTATCCAGGATGAGAAGGAGGGAAGTAGTCCAGCACGTCGATTAAAGCCATAAAGTACCACCCCTGTGCGCGGATCCATGTCAAAGGGCTGGCGCCGGTTATGGTAGGGGGTCGGCCCAAAGGGCGGCGTGGAAAGAAGCGTCGTATGCCGTGTTTGGAGCAACTGGCTGGTTTGGTTCCTGCAGTGGTGTTCGATTAAGGAGAATTGGAGGAGGATGTCGTTCCAGTTTTTGTCTGCTGCGGTAGTGGTAGTTGTAGTTGTAGCTGCAGGGGAAGCGGTGGTGATGGTGGAGGAAGAGGAGGAAGAAGAAGAAGAAAAAGCGGAAGCACTTTTGTTATCAACAGCAGCGAAAGAAGAAGCAGTGGTACCACCACGAGACGAAGAACCCAAAAAAAGCGCAGTATACCCCGCATAAAACGGCTGCGCCATGTACACCCCATCCAACCACATCTGATTCGGGTACTTGGGGTCTTTATGCCAGAACCCCCCTTCCGCATTCCGTTTCTGTTTGTTGACCAGCTGATCGTACAGAAAGTCCAGCGCGACTTTATACCGCCCTCTTCTTTCCGTGTCTGATGGCGAAGTGGTGGTATAAAGGAAAAGAATAGTCGAGCCAACGCGGATGTTGTCGAGCTGGTGGTCGGTATGATCCCAGGATACAAAAGTGCCGTTGGGGTGGAGGAGGGAGTCGATTTGGGTGGTTATGTAGGATAGATAGTACTGTGCGGAAAATGAGGGAGAGGAGGAGGTGACAATGGCTTCGAGAGAGCGGTAAAAGGTTGCTTGGTCGTAGTAGCGCGTGGCGGGGGAGGAGAGGTTGCGGGCGATGATGCTGTTGGCCATCCATGTTGAGTATTGAGGTTGGGGACTGGGGAGTTGGGAAGGGGCGGCTAATGCCGTGGCGGCAAGGATGGGAGTAAGGGGTCGCATGATGATACTATGTGGAAGACTGGACTGGGTGACCGTGAAGGGGTATGTATGTTGGGAGTCATGATGTTCTCTACTTTGAAGGGTGATGGCAAAAGTTATACCGGATGCTGGGTAGCTCTAATGTGCGGGGATATCGGGACCGGGTAACATTGGCGGTACCTTTGTGATACTGCAGCTGCAATGAGCGGACGGGATAATTATGTGGCAACGGTACGATATCTCGACGTTAAACCCGGAGATAAAGTGCTATACGTGGATAAATTTGGACCTCCATCCATCCGAAGGATTGTCCCGCATGCAGACCTGCAAGGAGCATTTTGGGGGTCTGATCACTGATATTGGTAAGTAAACCGAGAAGGTAATCCGATTTCAGGTCTTGTGTTCATCAACGATAGCCTTCAAATGTTAAAGTGCCGCCCCTCCCCCATTGTCATCATCGTCATCATCATCCTCGTCTTCATCCTGTTCCATACCCGATTTAGCACGCACATCGACCTCGTCGATCTTGTCATGCAGATGAAGGCCCCGGAGATCTTCAACATTACTCTCCATGGCTTGCATGGAGTCCAAAGATGCAATGCTGTCCACATCATTCTCAATACCCGATGCCGGCTCGACATCATCTCGTTGCACAATCACAGACGAAGTCTCGTCCCAATCCACCACCGTGCCTGCCCTTGTACCTGCATCTGTCCCCGCGTCCGTCTGATTCTGTGTCAACCGATCATCGAGTTGCATCGTGGCCGACCAAGTGTTTGAGTCTTCGTGCTTATAGCTCAACGGGCTCTTCTTCTTGATGACATTAAACACTTCGGTCCTGACGCGCTGTAGAATCCTGTCCAGCATGATCTGCCTCCTTTTAATGGCGTCCGGGGGGTGGAAGTCGTAGACGTCTGGCAACCGCCACTTTGGATACAAGTTTCCATGCGAAGCTCGCACCTCGACACCTGATCGGGACTCTTCAAAGTAGTATCTGCATAACTTGCAGGTGGGCTTGCTTGAGCCGATATAAGGCCACGAGTTGAAAAACATGGTGGGACTGATTTCGCCTTTACCGTGATCCGTAAGGAGCCAATGGTGCAGGAGCACTTCGGAATGGACGGCCAACTTATCGTTTTTTTCGTAGGCGTCGACTAGTCTGGTGTCGAGATTGTGCATTTGCAAGTCTTGCACAAAGCGCTTGAAAATGGTCATCAGTTTTTCGTTGGAGGTCATGCGGCCAACGATGCTCTCGGCTTGAAGAGATTTTTTGCGTCGCGGCGTCTCCTGGGGGTCGGCGGAGGGAACGGCGACTATATGGATTTTGACTTGGAAGAGATGTGGCCATTCGTCGCGGGCTTTGAAGAAGGAGTGCACCGAGGCGCGGTAGGCCCGGATGCGCTGGGCGACGTGCACTAGATCGGACCAGCATTCCATACTGGCGTGGCCAGCCATGGCGGTGCGGCCGGCAGCGGCGCGGGCAATTAGGATGGCATTGAGGCGTGTGGAAGCGAAGATGCTCCTGAGTTGTCGGGTGATGGTGTTGCATTTTTGGTCGTCTGGGCATGTTAGTCTGCATCGACGGACGGCGAGGCCATGACCGGATTATGGTGTTGGTGACTTACACTCTGCCTCCGACGTCATTTCCGTGACGGCATAGTCCTCTGACTCGAGCAAGTCCTGTAGCCCTCTGGCTATTTCGCGATCCTCCTCCTTTTCGTCCACCTCACACTGCCGTAAACACTCTTCTGCCTTCTCCCTCAATGACTTGAGATAAAACTTCACCCTTGGCCGATTGAAGCGCAGGACAGTCTGCCACAGCTCCCTCTCGGCCGCCTCTCTCCCCTCCCTATCACTCTTTGGCGGAGCACTAGCTACCTTTTCCAGAACGGTACGCAGAAACTGGGCCGTGTGCTTCAGATGGCGAGGTGTAGCTTGGTTGACACCAAAGACATAGACGACCTCCTGCTCAGCTGCCAAGACATTGCTAGTGTCAAGGACCATGATGGATGTCACCGTATTGCCGCCCTTTTCTCGATCACAGACATGGGCAAGCCTGTAGACGAAGGCCTGGAAGAGCTGTTTGGGATCCTCGTCGTCCACGCGCATGGCCTGGGAGGGGCCAGATGATGGTTCGCCAATGGGCCCCTTGAGGGCTTCGAGGAGCATGATAGGCTCATAGAAACGGTGGAGGATTTTGGGAGCCATCTTGATTGGAGTGCCATATCGGATGTCTGAGGACTCCTTGGTTTCCATTGTTAGGTTGTCTGGCCGAGAGGGGGGGGCAGGTGGTTTCAGTGGTGGCGTGGGAAATGCCGTTGTTCTTTGGGCTCGAGGACGGGGTCTTGACTGTCCTGTTTGCTGGAGAGGAAGTGATCGGTTCCAGTGACTTCGTGGGCAATGTGGATGTCCTTCTACCTATTCCGTCGACAATATCAGGGCTCCCGTTTGCTGGTGTGGAAAAGTCGAGTTGACGCCGGCGGATGCGTTGGATGGTCGTGGGCAGAGTCAGCGCAATAACGGGCAACGATCATCTGAGACATTTTCTTTCTTTTCTTGTTCCCGACCTCCCTCTTGCCGTGTTTGATGTTTGGACATGCATCAACACATGTCGTCGAAATAAGGCGTCAAGAAAAACCCAAAAGAAAAAAAAAAAAAGGCGACCAAGAAGAGAAGATTGGGTGACAGGGCAGTGCAGTGCAGTGCATGTCCGCAGTTCGTTCTTCCCCACCAAGCAACGATGCCCCCCCTCCACCAGCCCCCCCGCTCCTTGTGGTTTTTGTTAGTGCATCAACCAATCATGGCCGTTGAATCAACCCTACAAGAGGGGACAGGAATATCCACAACCAGCACGACACAAAGCAGCGCAGACGCGGCCATGACTGCAGAATGAGGTCTCGGCCGATTACGCTACTTGTAAAATTGGGTGAGACTGTCCGTGCACTGTCAGTAAGCTTAACACCCACACTGAGTTGAATTTCCAAATCTTCATCTTTCAGAACACCAAAGTGTTTTCGCAACACCAACTGAGCTGAACGTCATCATTCGTATCTCGTCAGTGTATTGCCCCTCCAGCTACACTTTGCTCAGCTATCTACTCCCTGATGGAAGGAAGCTGGGGGTGCAACAAGACATCCTCAAGAAGACGAGGCTCGCGCCCCACGGACTCTCTGCCCAAACATTCTGCTCGATTTAACCGACCTCGAGCCGACCTCATCTACCCACCATCCTGCGTGAGGCCCGACTGACGAGCCAATCACAATCAGGCCGGTTACCAAAGGAGGATGGCGTGTTGTCCACTCTTTGGACAAGGCATACCCATTTTTCAACCATGTTTCTCCAAACTCTCGACGAGATATCGTCTGTTTGTTGTTGGATATTCGACACTCCAAGTGGTCACATCCCACGGGTCACTGCCATTGATAGACGGGAGAGGCCTACAGCCCCCAAACAACCCACTCAGCTCTGTTGACGTCTTCACTTATTCCCTCACTCTTCCTTGTCAAAGTGGAACACAAGCGTCCTTTTAAAAGGGCCTCACGCCTTAGTAGGCCTCGTTTGATCCATCCCTTCCCCTCTTCTCTTTCATGACCCATGCTCACATCATCTCTCTTGTGATCACCGATACGACAAGCCACACCATCACACATCGTCTTGACAGCAACCAGCTCGCATCGCAGTGTCCGCATTGCGGATGTGCTCTGACGCCATGAGCTACCCTGATCCAGCTCCCCCGGGTGTGGTGGATAATTGTATCGACCCTAGGCTGTTGACACTGCCCATGGACGTTGAAAGTACATCCCCTCACCCTACCCACGACGGTGTCATGCAAGACCTAACAAGTCGCAGCGGTATCCACGTCAGACCACGTGGACTTCGATGACTGTGGCACTGTTGAAGATGGCGGCTCGGCTCGTTCTCCATCTACCGTCAATTCGCCGTCCACTCCGTCAGACTTCTCGTCGTACGTCGGAAGCGGTGCCGAAAGCCCCAGTGACGTCGGCTTCTCCCTTGCGGAAATGGAGCAAGAATTGCTGTCTGTCGCACAAGACCCCACAGGCTTGAACGCTGCACCTGGTGACACCATGCACGACATTACAGCCGCGCAGCATGGGGTCCTCCAAGAGACGCCTGGACCTTGGACTATGACCATGCCAGCCAATGAGCTTGCTGCTCTCAAAGATGGCTATGTCAACATCTACAACCAGGCGCAACCCAATGTGGACCAGGTGTATGACTCCAACACCATGCCCTCTATCCCAAACCCCCCCGCGATCATGATGCAAAGCAATGGCAATCCTAGCTCCGAGACTTAGTGGACGAGCGGTTCTATCCAGAATTCACACCAGCTGCTGTGGCCTTTGTCCCATGCCAATGGGTTGGCTGCACCGGACTACAGTGGGGAATCATTGCAACAGCATCATAATCAATTGGAGGGGGAGGGATACATGTATGGTGGAGAGGAACTTTATACATTTGGAGACGAACAACACAACGCACCAAACCCGTCGTTCATTCAGCAGCAGGGGCAGTCCTTCGTTCAATATCCGCCCGTCACTCCAGAGGAACCGCTCATTCAGGGTTGTTGCAACCCGCAACTTACCAACGCTACACTGGCTACAACCATCTCACCCGAGACGCCGATAGCCTTTCCGGCACCTATGAACGGTGTCTGGCTATCCGGTGCTCGATTCCCACTATCACCCACTTATCTCCAATCCCACTCACCCATCCCTTCTCACATCCACTTGTACCATTCACACCCATCCCACATCCCAGCACCATTTCTATCCCCAACGTCATCGGCTCCCTCGCCTTCTCCATCCACCTCTTCTTCATCCTCCTCCTCCTCCTCCAACAGAAGATCCCCCGAAAAGAAAAAGTGCCAAGCCGCCGAGAAGTGCAACTATTTCGCCCACTCCAAAGAACTCAAGAAACATTACCGCACCACTCACAAAAAGTATGCCGAGGAAATCGGCATTTTGCAGGACCCGTTCGAGTGTACCAAGTGTAAGACGTCGTTTGTGCGAAAGGATTTCTTGGCGAGACATCAGCGTGTTCAGAGGGGAAAGACGATGTCGGCTTGTGAGCGGGCGATGAAGAACAAGAACAAGAAGGAGAAGGAAAGGGTATGATACGTGGACGTGGAAGTAAAATTGAGATGGAGATTGGGTATGGTAGGAGGGAAAGGGGGGACTAGATGATACTTACATACCTCTAGGTACATACCTAGGTACCTAAGGCGAAGGAGGGAATGGGATGAGAATAGCGGAGGGGGTATGGGTGGGTGTGCCGGCCTGGAAAGGCTGGAGGGATGAAATCGGTGGAAAGGAAGAAAAGCAGGTGGACTTTTGCTGGAATATGCAGTCTACCGGCTTTCAGAGCGGGTTTCTCAAGTGGTGGTTTATTGTGTTCGTTGTGTATGGAAGTTATGGTGTGGTTCTTCTTCTTACTCCAAAGCGGTTCTGTGTCGGTCTACGATTTGTCTGTTTTCGGTTACTTCTTTGATATCAAAGTTTCCAGACTGTCTCATGGTCACGGTCGGTTTATGATCCTTGCTTCATTTCGTACGACTTTCCTACCCCTACATTGAACTGGTCTTCATGTTTTTCTTGGGTTTGTATTTTCGGTCTCATAGGCTAGGTAGGTATCTAACAACAAACTGTTCCTCACACGATAATATAGACGCTGGGATCGGGTAGGTGAAGCAGGACGAAGCTAACTTTGGCTTGGTCCTGCTTTCCTACCTACTTGATTCACAGCGTCTATACTATAGTGGGTTGAGCGGGTCGTTGCATGGATGTTACGAATTAACGACCATTTCAAATCTGAATCTTGTCTAGTATCTTTACACATTCAAGTCCCACGCTTCTTCATTATGGCTGCGATGCTCTATCGAATTCTTGAACAATAGATGTGATTCGGGCTTCCATCATCCTCGAAACCGGGCCGGTCCCAATTTTTTCCTAGTCCACTCCGAATCTACTACCAGAGTCTGTCGCTCCTTCCGTTTCCGTTCCCGGTCTGTCGTCGAGTGTCGACACAGGCCACCGAACATGTCTTGGCACGGCGGGATCTAGCCCTCTTCTTCCTTCAACTCCCTCGGCTTCCTGTTTAGGCGCCAAGCGATTGAGTTTCCGGACAACCAAGCTACCTACCTTACATTCCGAACCCCCTGACATCGCTCAGTTGACAACTTCAGCTCCTCATTTCTGGTCCCCTTTTGCGCTTTCGCCGTTGGTATCACCATGTGCAGCCACCGGATTACCGACCATCGCACCACCGCACCACCGCATCACCGATCACTACATGCTATTCAAGAATTGAGATCGAGATTCACGAACTGGTAGTCTAGTACCAGCGCATTTTCCACATACCCGAACCCGTTCGCTTCCGCTTCCTCTTGCCCTTTCGCTCCCCGTTTCTCTTACCTACCGCACGCTCACTTCGCCAGCCAAAGTCCGGAGTCCGGAGTCCGGACAATCTGGTCACCTTACGTTAGTCTTCTTAGTCTTGTGAGCTTTGTCAGCAGTCTTGTCCATGTCAACGAACAAAACGTCATGACTCGAGTCAAGCATGACCGGACCGCATCGTCTATCTACACTAGTATTCGTCATTCGCATCTTCATACTTGCGGTTAGGTTAGGTTTGTTGCCCTGCTGAGCCGACCCAGGCGGGCAGGTATGTCAACTTGAGCGCTTCAATTCCTAGCGCCAGAAACTGGGCGTGTTGTTGGTGCGTCACTCACTTCTTAGGGCCCAAGTCTACCTAGCCAACTTGAAACTTCACAAGGAAGGGAAGGTAAGTAGAGAACGAAGAGAAGAGAAAGGGCAGACTAACGTGAATGCTTAAATCAGCCGCAAACTAAGGGTCCCGATCATTTGGTCAAAGTGCAAATCACTGTCTATTCAAGACCAGTTCGACATCCGGACCATCGGGTGTCACATGGACTTTGGGGTTCGAGCATCTCCAGCGTTTTCAATCTTTACGGGGGATTTGTGTCTTGTGTGCCTTTCCATTCTTGGGATATGCATAGATATGCACCCCTTCAGAGTTTAAAAGCTTCATCTTCTTTCCTGGTCCTTGGGTCCTTTGGTTCCTCTGGGTCCTTAAGATCCGTTGGAGGTAATAACAAGCATGAAAGCCAGCAACCAGTCGGAAATGCCGCCAGTAGAACTGATTGATTGCCTTTCATTCACAGACGCGGGAACGCCGTCCGACTCACCGACGTCGTGCTCGCTGCTACTGGCCACTACGGCTAGGGGAACCGAACGGCAATGATTGTATGTAACCGGTTAATCTGATTGTGCTGTTGACTGACTGGTTGTGACTGGTAGAGATAGCCGACTGCCCGGTCAAGCCGTCATGTGGTGTAACTTTACCGTCAAAGCACCAGTTACAGACTTGCAGTGGTCTGTCAAGATGCTTGGTCACATACATACCTATCCAAGTTACATTGCAATTGCATGCGGCTCGGTGGTACTGCTATCCAGCATCCAGCATCCAGCATTCAAATTATTATATCCAGTGACCGAGGACTTATGCATTTGATAGTTGGTACAAGGCATTTGAAAGAAATCCAGGATCTTGACAGTAGATTAACTAGATTCATCCGGATTGTAATCCCATTGGTGGGATTTCTTCCAACCGCTACCGAATCAAGTGAAGCCCAACTTTGAAGTCGCATTGTGGTGAGCCGGTGAACCGGTACATATTGTGGTTAATGGTCGGCTCGGCCCCATTTGCGGTCATCCAGTATACATAAGTGTTCCTTCGATTCAGGGGCCAAAAGTCTGGACCATCTGCGAGTGTGAAACAGGGGACGCCAACGGAAGTCGGATGGGTTCCCTTGGATTGGGGGCAGACGTCAATCTTGAAGGAACCTCCTAACCCCCGTCGCAACGTCAAACGGTGGATGTGCCCGAAGAAATAGAAAATTTTGCAACCAGCCAAGCTGACGCAAGGAAAGTTACACGGTACGAAACTCGGAGTCGGCCATTTGAATTGCTCACCAGAATCGCTCCACGGGCACCGACGACAGCGGAGAAAGAAAGAGGAAAAGAAAAGAAAAGCAGAAGAACAAAACCGCGACATGCGCGCCGAGATGACATTGTACTTCGGTACATATACCTCCGTCGCTACACAGCCGCGACACGACACATGGATATAACGGATGGAGTTCATGGTGGATCATTCCCTCTCATTTTTTGGGGGGGCTTGAGGTTTTGGGTCCCCCCCGTTCCGTCGGGTTTAATCGATAGTTTCGTTTCAATGGTTTCCACGGTTAAACACGGTTAGGTTCGTCGGGAAGGAGTGGATTTTGAGAATCCGTACCTGCATGCATTGGATCCCCATCCGCCGTTCGCAAAAAAATCCACATTTGCAGTCCAGGTGCGACTCGCAAGTCGACCATCAACAATCACACGTACGTCGGCTTTCTCTCGGTTCTTCGTCGTGAGATGTGAGACGCGGCGGCACCGCGACGACGGAAATCCTATGCGATGTCAGAACCTTCTTTTGAATTGTTGGTGTTCTCAGCCAGTTAGATCCCCGAAGATACTTAGCACTGGGACGGCGGCAGTAAAGAGCGGCAGTGGCTTGTGGGAGTGAGCGCCACACCCGGCCCGCAGCAGAATATTTCCGGCGCAACCACAAACTGACCTAATGATAAGCAGACACCAACCAAGTCTAACCATAATCCGACACCCATCGATGTGTGCTGCTAGCCAACCAGCCGACTGATTGACCGTCTTCGTTCCCGACCGTAGTTGCCGTGCCGTCTTGTCTATCGTTTCTTTTTGTCGGATGTGTGTGCGTTACCCTGGCTCGTCCCTGACAGAAAAGGTGGCACCTTTTGTTGCGCTCATCGCCCATGTACTACCCGAAAAGGTGCCACTTATTTTGTCGGGGACGAGCCTGGATTGCTGCCCTGAAGTTTGTCGCTTAAGCGATGCGACGCTATGTCATGGTGTCTCACTTGGGAGTGCTGCTCATCATTCTTTTGAGGGTAGTCTAACTTGTAGTTGCTGACTAAGTTTTGGCAGAAACAAACTAAACTAAACTAAACTAAACTATGTAGCCCCCCAGCTCTCGATGACAAGCTCGATCAAGCTCACAACGAAGCGAGTCGCAAAGGACCGAGAAAAGATGTTGCAGGCTGACAACTGGAGTGAGTGATACGACAGCCGATCACCACGTCATGGAGGTGTTTCTGATCGATAAGGGGAGTAAGAGCAAGTGCGAGCAAAACCAAAAAGCGAAGCAGACCATGACATCCAAGGCTCTAGACTTGGCTCTTGAGGTTTAGGGGACCTGAAGAACGTAGAGCGGGCTTTGCGCATCTATCTTTTTCTGGTTTTTGGTTTTGTTTTTTTCCAATTGAGACTTGGGCTTTTATCAGTTCAGCATTTCCCATATCAGGACATTGGGATTTCAGCCCTGGTCATGTTTTGTCTCTCCCCTCCCCCGAGGATTGATTCGGCTCATGGGACTGGGAAGTCTGGAGGATATGAACTTCCCTGGGGTGGTCGGGGTATCTCGCGGATCGGCATGCCTAGCGACTAGCCGGGCGGGCGGGCGACCAACATCGTCGCATCGCGCAGAAATTCATTTTCTATCCACGATGTCGAAACATCCACTTTGCCTCGTGCTAAGTAGACTAACTACGTGTAGACTTGTCAATCCTCCTTCCTCTTTTTTTTGCTTGACCTTTTGTAATAAAAAGGGTCCATCCATCCATGGTGAGGATTAAGCGTGGAAAATCGGGGGTTTGTGGATATCAATCCAACCACTGAGCGCGAGTGCGTGCCTGGCACTAGTGTAGTGTACCGAGCGAGAGCAAAACTAGCTAGCATTCAAGCGGCGGAAGATCGACGAACAGTGGAAAGCTTGTCGCGTGGACAAGGCGGGTCGTCTGGGACCTTGTTTTGTTTTTGCGCCTGGCCTGGCGAAGATTTTGTAGGATTTTCCTCGCTCACTGAGTTGAACAATTGCAATTTCTTGGCCACGTGTACTTGTTTGTTCACATACTCCGGAACTCCGGAAAGGTGAGTATGTACATAGCACGTGAGTCGTGTAGAATGAAGATCATAAAAGCTTGGTTGAGGGATAACTGCAACTCCTTTTGTCCTTTTCTTACTATGGTACCGAAGCTTCGGTTCGGTATTTGCATCACGCATCACGGTGACGAGTGATACTCGCTACCGTGTTTTAGGACGACCAAAAGCCGGTGGTGCAGTGGTGTGCTACCTTGCTTGGCACACTTGGCTTTACTTTGCTTTCTGGTAACGGCAATGGTAATGGCACGGGCGAACACCGAATTCCAATTGGAGGCGCGGAAGCGGAAAGCTTGGAGCCGAGCAAAAAAATTTCCGAGTTTCCGTTCGGTTGGACTCGTTGGCGGCGGTGATGCTATGGTAAACTTGCCTCTGATACGCTGAAAGTCCGAGAAAATGGTACGTGGACGCGGTACTTGTGGGATATCGCAACCGTGAACCGAACACAACCGAGAATGCCCACCTATAACTTCCCTATGTATGTAGCCGCGCATTAGCTTGTTTGTGATTTGAGCAGAGTTTTCCCCTTTATTATCCCAGGACTCGGGCTAATCGTCGCTTGTTGCTGTCGGCTACATCTAGGGCTTACCGACCCCGTAAAAGCGCGGTTTTAGAGGTGGGAAAGACGCATCCTGCAATGAGAACGGGTTTCGAAGTAGTTGCAACTTGTTGCAAGAGAGGCTGAAGACATGACCTGGTGCAGAATTTTAGGTGCAGCAAAATAGAGAATGAGAGAAAACTAGTAAAAATGTGAAGCAATCTCAAAAGCCCTTTACCACTCAGCTGTGTTCATTGTTCGTCCGTTCCTTCCGTCCGTCAAAAGGCCAATTAAGTCCCTGGCAGCCATTCAATTACTGATGAGACGCTCTATCCGTAGAGGTAGGCGAGTGTGACATGTATGATACATGTACAGTACGTACTGTATGTACTGCTGCAGCTTCAGTTCTTTGCTGCGGCCTGCTCGGTGATGGAATATGTACTAGCAAAACAGCGCACCAATTTCAAGAAGGGATGTCAGTGCCATGAATGAATTCGCTTAAGCAGCCATGGTCGCCGTACACTAGACCCGTCCCTCTTGGCAGATAAACCGTTACGTACTTGGGACGGGAATGTACAATTTACCCAGGTATACCCGTTGGGCATGTAAGCGTTTCATTCGGGCACCTGCCAAATTATGTTAAATGCCGGTGAAGCCTGTGAAGAATAGGTAAAGTGCACGCGGAAGCACGAGGGGTTCGCCCCGGTTATAACAGCGTTGCGTTTGGGACGTCAAGTCGGCGACCAAAGGATGGATACCCTAGCCAGGCCTTTTCCCGGGGACCTGGTTTGACGACGAAAGCCTTTCCTTTTTTTCTATGCATGGAAGAGTGGAACATCCCACAAGGCCGATGGTGTTTTGCTAGGGGTTTTGCGTGTGAGAGGTGCAATGGTGTGGGAGAGAGAGAGTGTGGGTGGCTGCAACGGGAGGGAGGGATGGTGGCAACAACGGTCGGACGGGAGGTGACCGGGGTTGTTGGGTCGAGTTCGAGGGGGGCTCTTCTTTCAAATCAACGTCGCAGTGGTTTTGGAAGCCCTTGGCAGTCACCTGCATAACGCCGACATTACAATGCCCATTGTTACGTGTAGTGACAGCCGAACATAAAGGGGTTTCTACGATACTACATGCCTAACACGGAGGCAGTCCTACCTACATAGCAGATAGTGGTGATAATGATGGAAATTGCTACAAGATAGCTCGAGATAATCTGCAATCACGACTGCTAATGGAGGCAGGTATAATTGCCCTGTATTATACGCCGCAATGTCGTACTTATAAGCCTGGAGAAAGGAATAAGGGGGCTTGAGGCTCACAATCCCCAAAACCACGAGTTGAAATGCCATGCCATGGTGGAGGACTTCAGTGAATGAACTTTGACTCCATAACGACCCGCGTTGGGGGAGTGCATATCCGGAAGACAAGATGATACGTACCTTTTGAACTTACCAGCAGAACTCCACACGCCCAAGCAAAAACCCTAAGTCCCAACTTCTCTTCCGGCCGCTGCATTCAACCTCACCACAACCCAGTATAGAGCTTTGCACCCAAAAAGCCGGCTACTGGGCGCGCTGCGTTTACTGGTTCATCCAGCATTTCGTTGCAGTTCCTCTTCGTAAAGTTATAAAGAAGTATTAATAAAGGAGTGACTTTGTGACTTGGCGCCAAGAGTAATGGCTTGGTCACTAAGGCGTGAATGGTACGTATCGTCTTGTCTTCCGGATACTCAATACCCGCGTTGGAGAAGGAAGAAAAAGGCGGAGGAACCCGACGTGGCTCACCCTAGTTGCGGAATTGGCGTCAAAGGTCTTTAGCGTCCTGTCATTGAACAGACGATCTCATGGGCGTGTGAAAGTCCGCTGTCGTGATTCGGTACAGATTGACGATGGGGAACGAGGATGATCATTGTAGCACAGACCAAGATGGGAATTGATGGACGACGGCAGTTGAATGGAAAACGAACCGAGAAACCAAACCAAACTGCTGGTAAAATCGAAGAAAAGGGTTTGAGACATCTTTTTGAGACCTCCACTTGTTCTGTTGCATCCGACGCTGTGGTTGAGATTAAGGTCTGGATTTTCCGTTCGCCTATATTGCCCTATTCGTGCACATACATCGGCACATCCCACCAGTAGGCGGCAGACAGCAAACGGGATGGTTGTTCAGGCACACCAATGATTTTTAAACTGTACCTTACATTATAGTTCTGTTCCTGCTTCTCGTGGTCATTGTGGTTACGGAAGATAAAAAAATCTCCACCGAGGCCCGTCCCGAATTTCGATGGCATGTGATCATCATGTTCGAAAACCGCCAAAAACAGAATGTGAAATTGTACGCAGACACCAACGCAAGAATTCAAGAAAAAACAAGAAAACCAGAGGTACGTACCGATGAAGACATCCACTTCTCGAGTTCACTAATCTCCGTTCGCCAATCGTTTGAGGGGTTGAGTTAGTGACATGTGGGGCAGGAGGGGCACCATCAAAAAGAGGAAAGAGCATCGCTGATCAATCTGGCACTCCTTGTCGGTCCTTGGCAGTCCTGACCGGTCAATCAATTGTGCCTTTGGCAGCTGGATTGCTTCGCAGCTGCCCACGTGCTTGGCGGGAACAACACCAAAGATGGTGAATCTCGGTCTCGTCCCACAATTCATCGTTTCGACATCCACGCATCCCCATCCATTCTGCCTGGGCAGAGCTGGGCATCTAGACCATCCCACATTGGGGAACACAGTCCACCACCTTCAAAGCATCCACAACCATGCGGGTCACGATAATGCGAGTCAGCATCTACCATCTTCCCTTTTTCAGTCAAACAAACATATTTGGTCGCCTTCTTTGCGTTGGACCAAGGCAAGCAGATAATCCCCCTGGCGATTACAGACATTATCGCCAAAACTCGACATGAACTGTCAATACATAGTCAACGGTCGGCCAGACCTTTGCGCTTTGACTTCCGGTAACCGAGTCCGACCCTACATCCGGCAGGTCCTGCAATGAGCCTCAAGGGAAAACGGTTTCTAGGGATCCAAAGACGGTAGGTGTCTTTCGTTGCTACGGTATGGTGGCTAAATCGACTGAAGAAGACGACCTCACTCAATGAGCCTACGCTGATCGGCATACAAGACAGACTCCACCAATGTCCCACATTTCCAAGTAACACCACTGCGGCCTATTCCCCTGTTACTATGTATAATACCGCAGACATGGCTCCCTATACACTACATTCGCGTAGCCCTTTGGGGAATTCTCGACAAGGTCAAAGACAAGGCCTTCAAACCAACCCTGCCTCCTGCAGAACACCCCTGGAACAATGGGGCTCTAATCGGTAAAGTCTCCTCTCTGGGGACGACCCCTGGTCCGTCCTTGAAAGGCTGCTTGGTCCTGGGGCAGAGTCGAGAACATCTTTAATCCGGTGGCTCCTCTGTCCCTAAGAGGTCCCACAGTCTCGCCTTCTTGCTCTTCTTTCAGGCTTAGGTGTGCTGTCTGTGTCTTCAACTCCGTCGTTCGTTATCTGATCCATACCCCAAAACGCCATTCATATACTCCACCCGAATATCAAAAATCCGGCCCGTGTCCGGGTTTCCGAATACCTTCATCCCGAGAAAGACGTCGACAACTGTGTGGCCGAAACTACCAAAAACACCAAAGGGTCAGAGCATGTGTCAGTAGAGGGCCATCCTAATCATGGGATCCATCCGAACCACAGTTGCCATTCTTGGCCTGTGCCTATTCTTGTTCTTCACCAATATCGCCTCTGCCGAACAAGTCATCGAGACGCCGCCAATCAATCTCACGGAGGCCTTGGGGAGCTTGCCACATTGTGCTGTAAGAATACCGACACCAACGCCATGAGCACCAAGCACCAACATACCTAGTCACCCACTTCGACTGTACTATATCTGGTCATCCAACCGTCGAAACCGAACTTCACCGAGCCCACATCGACATGCATGTCGAGAATCACAAGCTGAACAGTGTCTTTTCCATATAGCTCAATTGCCTCGTCAACACCGTCACCACCGTAGGGACATGCGGCACTCTGTTAAACCCCAACCTGGCCGACTGTGTGTGTCACAGTCAGCAAATCAACGACCTTTCGGCCGCGTGTATCCATGGGGCTTGCACTATCAAGGAATCTCTTAGTGAGCATCTCCCATGAACCAATTGCTGAATGGAAGCTAACCCTCCCTCGAAGCCGCCAAGAACATCACCTCCCACCTCTGCCACGAGCCCATCAGGAAGAACACCACCATCGTTCCCGTCCTTGCCGTGTTCCTCGGCCTTGCCCTATTCGCGGTCGTTCTGCGGGTGCTTGCCCGTGTGTTGACCAGGGCTTATTTCTGGTGGGATGATTTGTGCAACCTTTTCGCCTTCTGCGGTTGCATTGGTTTCAGCTCTCTCAACTTCCGATCGATTGACCATGGCTACGGACTTGATATTTGGTATGTCAAGTTTGACGACGTCACTACAATTTTGAGGGTAGGTCTAAATAAGCTTGGCTCTTTTGGTGTACTTTTCCTCGGATGTGTCACTAACAGCGAGCGTCACAGTTATTCTACGCCAACATGTTGCTGTACACGGTCTCCCGCTTTTTTGTCCGGGCCTCCATCATTCTCTTCTACCTCCGCGTATTCCCCAAGGACAACAAGGTCAGCCGCATTCTTACCTACACCATGGCCTTCAACGTCGTCTACAACTTCAGCTTCTTGTGCGCCGTCATCTTTCAATGCACCCCCATCAATAACTTTTGGTTGTCTTGGTCGGGAGAGAGCCAAGGTCACTGTGGAAACGTGCAGGCACTTGTCTGGTCCGCTGCGGGTACGGGTATCGCCTTTGACATTTGGTTGCTTGTCTTGCCGTTCCCTCAGCTGTTTGCTCTCAATCTCCACTGGAAGAAGAAGGTTATGGGCTGTGTGATGTTCAGCGTTGGTGCTTCGTAAGTTACTACAGAGCCGTCTGCTTTTTATTGTACAGGTTACTAACTTTGTTGTGCGCAGTGTCATGATCATCAGTTTGATCCGACTCAAGACCATTCCCCATTTCGCAAAGGCCGAGAACCCAACCAGTACGTTCCACCACAACTACACCCGGATTACCCAAGCACGTCGGATGAATCACTACTGACACATAAAATAACAGGGGACATTGCCGATCTTTGCATTTGGTCTGGCGTCGAAATCGATGTCGGTGTCATCACCCCCTGCCTTCCTAGCTTACGACTGCTGTTCCGCAAGCTGCTCCCCAGCATCCTCGGGACAACTAACAAGTACGAGCTCGAGCCCGTGTCAGCCAGCGCCAGCACCGCCATGAACAAGAGTCTTGCCAGCAAGAGCAAACCCACATTCCACGAGTCCACTAAGACGACAATGGACCATGGCCACGACGGGTCGTCGATAGGGACCAAGTGTACGCATGATGATGATCACTCGCAGCTGCATGGTGCGAGCTGCGAGAGCATTACCGAGCTGGTTACCGACTCGGATGAGGATTTCAAGAAGATGGGGTCCAAAGTATGACACTTGTCTACACGAAAGAAGTGCTGTCAAAGCTCGATTTGCTTGTTTTTTTTTTTCTTTTGTTCTTTTTCTTTTCTTCTTTTCTTTGAGTTCTGGATACAGTAATACCCGAACTGGAACAACAGAGAACAGTCACACACACACACACACAAAAGTTCTTTGCGTCTCTCGTTTATGGAAAAGGCGGCAAGAAAAGCTGAAGCTGGAGCAACGCACGTCTCATGACATAATTTTTGTGTACGTCTATTATATGGGTTGATGGATGGATGGATGGATGGATGGATGGGTATCATGGAATGGATATTGGAGGAATACTCAGGGACGACTGAAAGAAGAAGGGATGGGAAGCGATAGGATGGACGAAAAATCCGAGGCTACCTAGGAGGCAAGGAAGGAAGATACATGCATGGATACCAAACCTGCTAGAAATGAAGTGGAACATTTATACGTTATTTTACTTGAATGGACGGACTATTACCGTCAGTTCACGACAGATCAACTTGAAAGATTTATATATCTGTCGTATGGAATCGGTTACTAGACTCGACTGCCTCTTCGGTAAAACATAATATTTTTTCCAGCGGTCACATCGATGTCTGTATTGTCTGAGTTGGAGGATAGAGGTGTGTGCTGCGTATGGTAGCGGCGAGTTTTCTACCCACTTTCACTTTGACGGCAAGGAGTAATTTGTGAGTTCGCAAGGAACCAAGGAAGGAAAGAACGATACCTTGCCCCCATCCGGCTCCCTTCGGTCCACAACCTGAACACTATATAAGGCGGACTTCCCCTTTGTCCTCCTTCTCCCGAGTTTTCTCTCTCTCTCACACACACACACACAATCAATCAATACTTTCACCACCACTACGTCATTCATTCACCGTGATCATTTCCTTCCGCATAGTTGTTCACCAGTTCTCACACTGTCACGGAATGGCACGGGTGTAACGCAAGGGACGGCGGCCTCTGAGGTTCGGGTTTGGTGGAAAGTGGAAAGTGGATTGATCGGATGGGATCAGGACGCCAAGCCCGAAGAGAGTATATGAAGTACATACCTAGTACGTCGTGGATGGGTATTCGGCACTTCTTTTCTTCCTTCGACGCCCTCCGCTATTCGCTCCTTCCTTCCTTGCCTATCATCGGTGCTAGATTTGGTACACTACCTCATCTTGGTTTTCTTTTTCTTTTTTTTTTCCGCTCGCAATTCTTCTTGGATCTCGTAGCGTGCACTTCGAAATTCAGCGAAACTGCCAGGTCAGAATCGAGTGTCAACCCTCTTCTTAGGTTCCTCCTCCACCTCACCCAAGCATCGACACCTTCCGCTTGTATATGGTCAATATGACTACAGATTTCCCTCTTATGGGCATTGGATGGTGATAATGTTGTTGTTCTTGTTGTTGCTGTCATTGACTCTATCCCAATATCGGTGCGGACTTCGTTCCAAATCATCATTGCCAACGGCCCCTCTTTCTGCACCCGGAACCCGAACCCCAAACTTCGGCATGCCGAGTTATTGCAATCATGATCACCATGCGACCTAAAATCCGAGGCAAACACGGCAGACAGAAGAAGCCACCGAAGCTAGCAAACCGATCAACAACCATTGACCTATAGTAGACCTGAGCAACCCCAGACTTCCCCGCAAAGCCAAAATAGTCAGGGCTGTAAGTGGTCCAAGATGTGATCGCCATCCCTCCGATCTCGTGGCTTCCGGGACCCGCGGGTGCGGGGAAAGATTGTCTAGGTAGAAATGTCGGTGGGAGGGATGATATAACAACGGTTGTATTCCGAGATGGTCGGGACCTTGAACTCCTTCTTGTCTCTCAATAACCCAATATAAATCCACTGCCTTTCACGAAGCCAGCAAACACCATGTCAGACCAACAACAACCCCGTCCCTTCAAAAGAGCAAGTCTTACCACTCCCATCCCCCTCCCTTATATGCATACCTAACAGACATCACAGATCTACATAATAGGCGCCGGCCCCTCCGGCCTTCTCCTCGCCCTGCTCCTCTCCCGCCATGGGCGTTCTCCTTCCATATCCTCCCCTTCCTCCCTCTTCGGACCACCCGACGGCAGCGGTATAGGTATCCCAGTAACCATCCTCGAAGCCTCCCACGCACTCGACTCCCGCCCGCGCGCCGCCCACTACGGCACACCATGCATTCCCGACCTCATTCGCGCAGGCATCATCGACAAGATCCGTGATCGTGGATTTGTCCTGTCGAGTATGACGTGGAGGAAGCCCAGGACTTTTGAAGAAGTAGGCGGGTTTGAGTCGGGAGGGTTGAGGGGTGTTTCGCTAGATGGGCTGGAAGGGGTGCCGGAGGGGGTGTGGGGTTTACCTATAGGGACGGATGGGAAAGGAAAAGGAAAAGGAGAAGGAGAAGAAGAAGGAGAAGGAAAAGGAGAAGGAGAAGAAGGAGAAGAAGGAGAAGAAGGAGAAGATTTGAGGACGCATTGTCTTGTTTTGCAGGATTTGTGTAAGGTGATGCTTGAGGAGTGTGTGGAACGGGGGGTGGAGGTGTGCTGGAGGCATAAGGTTGTGGGGGTTGGGCATACGGGTTTGGGGGATGAGGATGGGGAAGAAGAGAAGGGAGAGGAAAAAGGGGAGGAAAGGGGGGCTTGGGTTGAGGTTGAGATTACGGGGGAGGATGGGGAAGTGAAGGAGAGGAAAAAGGTCGGTGGGGAGGGATGTATCGTAGTGGGCGCGGATGGAGCGAATAGTGCGGTTAGAAAGGGACTGTTTGGGGATGAGTTCCCGGGGTTTACCTGGGATAGGACGATTATTGCTACGAATGTGAGTTTTCAATTCAACCCCTTGCTAAGAAAGAATGGTTGGATACCAGGGAAAGAAGTGCATATGGAAACGAAGAAGGCGTGACATGCAATGACTAACGGACATGAACAGACATACTACGACTTTGACAAATTCGGCTGGTCCGACGCCAACTTCATCATCGACCCCGAGAACTTTTTCGTGCGTCTTTGTCCCATCACTCCCTCCATCTCCATCTCATCACTAACCTCTACCACCTCTGGAAATAAACACAGATGGCAGCCCGCATATCCCCCTCCACCCCCTCCACCCCCTCCCACCCTTCTCTGTACCGCATCACCTACGCCGAAGTCCCCAACCTCACCCACGCCCAATACCTCGCCCGCCAACCCTTCAAATTCCAATCCATCCTCCCCGGCTCGCCCACCCCGGACCAATACCAACTCCTCACCCTCTCTCCTTACAAAATGCACCAGCGCTGCGCGCCCTCCTTCCGCGTTGGTCGTGTGCTACTAGTAGCAGACGCCGCCCACCTGTGTAACCCGTGGGGAGGCCTGGGTATCACAGGCGGGTTCGTCGATGTAGGCGGGCTGTATGATTGTCTGGCGGGCATCTGGGATGGGAAAGCAGATGAGGAGGAGATTTTGGAGCTGTATAGTGAGAAGAGGATGGAGAAGTGGAAGACGGTTATTGACCCGGTGAGTCAGGAGAATTTTAGGAGGGTGAGTGGGCAGTTGGAGTTGGAAAAGGATGAGTTTTTGGGGGCGTTGAAGGAGGTGAAGGGGGATGAAAAGGGGGTGGGAAAGGTGTTGTTGGGGATGATGGGTGTTAGGTATGATTTTACGGGGCATTATAGGCGGTGAGGCACTGGGGGGAAGGGGGTTGTGTTTTGGTCTACTGGTCGAGGGAGAGAGAATTTCGAGAGTGTTGGGAAGATTGGGCGGGCAATGGTCTATTCTATCTACCATTGATCACTGAGGATGGTAATCCCTCGCGTACCTGAAGAGGATGATTGGATTCGTCGGTAGGCATTGGAAATAGGGCCTGTCCGTAAGCTGTATCATCGCCTTTTGATACCAATTAGTAAAGAACGTAGCAGCACCAGTCAGTATACGACTGCAACTAACCGGCAACCTGCAAGTTGACGGTGCCCGGAATGTCTCCCTCCTTTGCATGGCTTCCACGTGGGTTAGCAGGGGTTCAGATTTATCGTTAGCTGAGAGGATGCAACGGCAGGGGTGAAGCTTTACTCACGCGCAAGGTGCTTCCCTGTTGTCCTTGTTTGATCAGTCCTCATGATGCATGTGATTTACATATTTTCTTTGGTAGTAGTAAGATCAAGGATACAAGATCAAGTAAAGAGATCGCAAGAGGAAACCTCCCAAGCTCAGCCTCAGAAATATGATGCTAAGCATTAGTATACATTCCACCGAAATAGATCTCGGATCGGCCGTGATATAGCTACCGAGAATCAAGGACACCTGGAGGGTATGGCTGGCAATAACGGCAAAGTGTTATCCAACAGCCAAAGAGGATGTAAGCCATGCATTGTCCTGAATGCAAACAAATTGGGAACGTTAATAACCAATGCGGAGAATTACCCTACGCTGGGCTGGTTGTCCATGAATCTGGGGATTGGCGGTGTCCAATCATGGAGACTCAAGGCTGTCACTGTGACGGTGGCTTCACTGCGAGCGTTCTCGGTACCATCCAATGTTCTTGGGTACCCAGAAAAGAAGAGGAAGTCGATCATCGTATTGAACAATAGATGAATATAGGTAGCCAGACGGTCGGTTTTGAAGACCTGACGAGTAACAGGCGGACGATGATTTTATGAAGTGTTCTCAGGTAAGTTGACGAAACAAGTGACTACCTGCCTACCGTCGCCCACCTATGCCCACTTGGCCAATTTGGGAGGTGGAAGCCAAATGGCCAAGTTGAAGGGAAGGTATCTGAAGTGGTCACATTGAAACGGCGAACGCGACAGGTAACTCATATCAGATTTGCGAGATCCGGGAGGTTGTTGATCATGGCCTTAAAGCGTTCAATGGGTTAAATACCGGGGCTCGAAATATTCGCGAAATGCGGGGAATCGATCGGTAGAATGGTCCAGAGGAAGGTCAAATCGCTTTTGGAGAGCTGGTGATGGACGGGATTCGTCAATGGCTGATGATTCACGAATGGAGATGAGTGTTGAAGAGGCGAAAAGGAAAACGAAGACAGTAAGTTGGGAATTGGCGATGTATAACAGCTGCATATGTACCAGATGTTGCTAGGAGATACGCACAAGATCAGCGGCAGACCCTAACAATAGTACCTCTTGCAAAAACCATCGCCAAGCCACAGCCCAATAGTGGCAAGTGCAGTGGCTTGACAAGGCCCAGTTGCCTAGGCAGCTTCAACCATGACTCCGATTTCTCATTCTTCGTTACAACTTGAACAACAATCACCATGGCCATCAACTCCCGGCTTCTTCAACGAGAGGAAAGCTCTCCAACATCATGGGTAATGACCGCGACCATATCTCATTTTCTTATTTGATGGCCTCTCACAGTCACGACTCACGGCGCCTGAAGGTTGCGACTTTGCGCCTGGGGAGCGCTACCAGATTTTGGTGCTAACCACCACCCATCCTGTTAGTGCCTTGACTGCAATGGCAAGGCCACCTCGGACATGATACCATCCTTCAAGACCATGGGGTGCACCGAGGATGGTTATCCTTTTCAAGGAAGTAAGGACCGCGAGAGGGGTATCGGACCCTTAGGCGATTGGAGCGCTTCACTCGAGGTTCGGTGTGATCGTTCAGCTACCTGACCCAGATTTGCGGCCAGCTCTTCTTGCTTACCTATTCAGATCCGCATAACCATACTCATTTGAGACAAGTCCAGTAACATCAAACTGCTGACTTCTCCATACCTTCAACAACTTGACAGCCTCAGGGTCTGGACCGGAACATGCGGGGAAATGCCAGGGACCAAGATCCAAGCTCGCCAAGATGAACCATCGGCTCCGAGTGACCGAGTTGCCGAAAATGGCATCCAACATCGACGGAACAAGGCTCGCCGGCAACGGAACTAAGCCCACCGTCGTGACGTCCTGGACAATGGCCCGTACTTCCGGATTCTGCCTGCTCCATCACCAGATTTAAGCATGATTCTCTCGTAATGAACGTCTTCCCAAATCTTGGAAATCCCCTTGTGTACCCGCATGTCGGGGTGTCACTCCGTCTCAAGACACCATCAACCGCCAAAATCTCCCTCTAATCATGCTCCGATCCCCGATCAACACGAGTTCAAGACCTCGACTTCGGTTCTTTCTTCCGCTCAAACTTTACCAAGTTCAAGGAGAGACGGCAATGCCGGTCTTGAGGTTGTATTCGGTGTTCTCAACCCGTCAATCCCCAGAAAATCCATGTTCCGCTGCGGTTTATACAAGTCAACGACCGTGATAAATACCATCGGCCATCCACCATGGCATGCATATACTTCACCACCCGACTGCATCCATTCCATCGGTGTCATCTAAGCGTCATTCCCTAGACCACCAGACAGACGCCCAAGATGGTTCATAAACTCGCCTTCTTAACCGGCCTAACCGCCTCCCTCGTCTCCGCCCAACAAATCGGTACCATCACCCCCGAATCCCACCCCAAACTGCCCACCAAGCGCTGCACCCTCTCCGGCGGGTGCCAAACCGTCTCAACCTCCATCGTCCTCGACGCCTTCCAGCGTCCCCTGCACAAGATCGGCGACCCATCCACCGCTTGCGTCGTAGGCGGTCCTCTCTGCCCCGACGCCGCCACCTGCGCAGCCAACTGCGCCCTCGAAGGCGTCGATTATGCTTCTTTGGGTGTCAAGACCGAAGGAGACGCCCTGACGCTGAACCAGTGGGTGTCTGACCCGTCGAACCCAGGACATTACAAGACGAGCTCGCCGCGGACTTATCTCGTTGCTGAGGACGGCAAGAACTATGAAGCTGTCAAGTTGTTGGGCAAGGAGATCTCGTTCGATGTGGATGTTAGTAATTTGCCTTGTGGCATGAACGGGGCGTTTTATTTGAGTGAGATGTTGATGGATGGTGGACGGGGAGAATTCAATGCTGCAGGAGCGGAGTATGGCACGGGGTATTGCGATGCGCAGTGTCCCAAGTTGGATTTTATCAATGGCGAGGTTAGTTTCTTTCTATATTTCATACCTCCAGGTAGAGGTAGAGGTAGAGGTAGAGGTATTAACAGGCACCAGGCAAACATCAACAAAACCCACGGCGCGTGCTGCAACGAAATGGACATCTTCGAAGCCAACGCCCGCGCAAAGTCCTTCACCCCGCACCCCTGCTCCATCGAGCGCGTCTACAAGTGCACGGGAGACACCGAGTGCGGCCAGTCCCAGGGCGTCTGCGACCAGTGGGGTTGCACTTACAACGAATACCAGAAGGGAGTCCATGATTTCTACGGGCTTGCTCCTCCCGCCAAAACCATCGACACCACCCAGAAATTCACCGTCACCACACAATTCCTGACCGATAATGGCCGTGAAGACGGCGTGTTGGTGGAGATCCGTCGGTTGTGGTCTCAGAATGGAAAACTGATCAAGAACGCCAAGATCGCTGTTGATAGTTTATCGACTGATTCAGTGAGCACGCAGTTCTGCGAAAAGACTTCTTCGTGGACGATGCAGCGCGGCGGACTCAAGACCATGGGCGAGGCGATGGGAAGGGGCATGGTGCTGATTTTCAGTATCTGGGCGGATGAGAGCGGGTTCATGAATTGGTTGGATTCCGGGGACAGTGGACCGTGCAGCGCGACCGAGGGTGATCCGAAGCTGATTTTGCAGAAGAAGCCGGATGCGAGGGTGACGTTTTCGAATATCAAGTGGGGAGAGATGGGTAGTACGTATGCTTCTGCGGGGAAGTATGGTGTTAGACGGGTTGCGAAGGGGTTGAGTGCTTAGACTGTAAGAAATTTGGTGGTTGTTGTTTGTTTGTTGAGTGAAAGGGATGCAAAAAGTTGTCTTGGATACAAAGCACAGTAAAGAAGAAACTTCCATTCCAAAGGGATTATGCTACAAAATCACGGCGTTTATTCATGTTCAATCATCTACATTCTATCAGTCATTTTGCCTCATCGGACCTACTTTGTCTTTCTTTTACATTCAGGGCTTAAAGTTCAACCGCGACTTCCCACCTATCTCATCCACCTCATTTCACCAGCTCATATCCTCCCATCACCACCACCCCCCCTTTTCAAGTCCTAATAGGAATACACCCCATCAACTTCACTTTCACCCTCCTTCGCTTCCCCTTTGCCCCCTCAGCATCATACAACCCCTCCAAAGCCTTGACCTCCCTCAACGCATCTCTCACCCCCTCACTAACTTTAACCTCCTCCTCCTCTTCCCTGCCCCCCCTCCCCCAGACATCCCTCTTCCCACCCCCATTGTTTTCCTCCCCCAAAACCTCCCACATACTTCCTCCCTTCGAATTCCCCTTATTTCCCATCCCCGTCCTCGTTCCTGTCCCCTCAACCTCAACATCCCCCTCCCTCACCTCCACAAACAACGCCTCACTGCCCATCCCCTCCCCCCCTCTAAACGTCTCACACTCGGGACTCACCCAGAACCATTCGCTTCTTGGACGAATCTCCGGATGGAGGATATAGATCGTTTCGAGACTGGGTAAGTTATCGGGGTAAAGAAAGGCCAGGTCGGCGGGTAATGGACCGGGCCCTCCGTTGGGATTAGGGGGGGAGGCGGAGTCCCAGAGGAAGGCGACGCGTTTCAAACCGGAAAGGACGGGAAGGGCGGAGGAGAGGGAAAAGGGGTGGGTGCCGGAGAGGTTGGTCAGGGCGGGGGAGGTGGTGAGGAGGATGTTGGATGGATGGTATGTGGGGGAGGAAGAAGAAGAGAGGTGGTAGGGTGCAAAGGTGATGTACTGCGAGCGTTTGGAGGAGGAGGGGGGTGGGCGGAGGAGGCAGATGACGTCTGTGGAGATGTCGATGGTGGGTTTGGCAGGTTCTGGATTTTGCGAGTTGGATTTGGTTTTGGAGTCTTGGTTGTCGTCGACGCCTTTATCTGCCGGTGGTAGTGGGTACAGCTCGGTAAACAACTTCCTCCTCGTTAATTTCTTCTGGATCATGTCTTTCATTGCTAGTAGGGCGTGGTCGCGCATCTGTGGTTTTGGTTTGGTTTGCTCGTTAGCTTTTATTCTCCTTCCACTTTTCCTCTGTCCTCCAGTTCTTTACCCCCATTTTCCCCCCTTTTCCCCCTTTCCTTCATTTCTTCCCCACATCCCACCATTAACACCACTCATACCCATCTCTTTGACTAACGAAATAGAATGCTAGTACTCACCACCTGATTCCCAAAACTCACCCCCGGAACAACCGGCCTCAAAGTCGTCACCGAACTTCTATACTCCTCAAACCACTTGAGGAACTCCTTCCCCTTTTCCTGCTCCTCCCATGGCGTGTTGGGATCTTCTCGCTCACATTCATCCACGCATTGTCCGAGATCTTGTAGGATGTGCGAGTCGTGGATGATGGCGTCTTGGACGAGCGAGAGCTCAAGAAAATGGAATGTGTTTCGGGGATTCTTGGTCTTTGGGGCTGAAAATCCTTTGGGTTTGGTGGCTTGCGCGGGAGCTGGCGCTGGGCGAGGGGCTGGTGCTGGAGCTGGAGCTCTAATGGGAGGGTGCGGAGCTCGAACTGGTGATGGAGCGCGAGAAGGAGCCCTTGAAGGAGCTCGAGATGGCTGCGCTGTCCTTGCCGGTGCAGGAGTCCGATTGCCACTGGTCGTACTTGGAGCTGGGGAGTTCCTGCCAGATGTGGACCTGTCGTTTTGTCTTTCTCTTGGTGGTGGGGATAACCGACCAGACCTTAAGCCGCCTGGCTGGTGATTGTTGATAATCTGGTTGTTTCTTCTTCGCGGGTAGGGTGGTGGTGATCTGGATCGTTGACGGTCATTTCTCGATCCGCCATAGTCTGATCTTGGTGGAGGGTTGCGTCGGCCTGGTGGGTTTCTCGAAGATGAGGTGTAGTTTGAACTCGAGTACTCTCTCGCTGGCGGGCAATCACGCTCCCTACGGTTGTCGTCATCCCTTTGGTCTCTTTGTGAACGTGGCGGTCTTGGTGGTAGACCGCGGTCGTTGTCGTAGTACTTCTTGTCGGGGTATCGGCGGGACATTTTTTGTCGGTGAACTTTTTGGCTTTCAATGAGCACTCCTCTTGTACAGGAAAAATAACAAGTTCAAAACCAAGTATGCAGGAAGGGAAACAGAGGAGGGATCATTGCTTTTGACTTTCCCGACGGTTCAGTTAATACAGCAAAGCACACACGTTGTTCTGGAGCAGAACCTTCATTGTTCGCAATACATCCCACTGCCGTCCCTGAAATAGAACATCCAAACAAACAGCCTTTGTTCATTGACTCATTCATCCTATTCATCGAACAAAGAGTATCGCCAATGCATCACATGCCTCATTCAGACCAAGACAGACAATAGCATTCTTTCTCCCGTCGTCTGCCCAGGCTTCCAACCCGTGAGCCATACTTCCCGCAAACACAACTTCTCAGCGTCTCCTCGAGAATGATGTATTTCCGCATCCCAAGACAACATCTACCGCCCTCTCAATCTCCTCAACCACCCTCCAGGTCTACCACTACCATTAGGTCCCGCATCTCTCTCCCCACACCATCTACACTCCCCCCTCTCCATTCTCTCCCTCCCCTCCCCCATCATCTTCACCAACTCCTCCTTCTTCTTCAGAACCACATCATCCCGTCTCAACATCTCATGCCACAACGTCAAGAACCCTGGCTTCTTGATCTTGCTCCCAATTCCGTTTCGTCTCCCTTCCCCATTAACCTTCCCTCCTGTTTCCCCATCCCCATCCCCGTCCTCATCTTCATTCAAAGAGCCCTCCGGCCTCTCCACAAACCCCTTCAACCCCCCCGGTAAATCCTCCCAAAGAGCCACCTGCTCACTCCTAACCCTTCCGCCAACCCCATCCTCCATCGCCCTCCTCCCCTCCCTCCCAGGATGAGCATAAATCCCCCTCCGTCTCCTCACCCACCCCAGAATCCCCGCTCCCAGCGCCATATCCCTCCAACTCGGCGGTCCATCCTTTTCCCCTCTTTCCCACGTCACCATCTCCTTTCCATCTTTCCCACCGCCTACACCAATTCTAGTATCAAGCACCTGCACGCACGGAATTCTCAAGTTACATTCCTCCGTTCTTGAAGCTAGGGCATGTACTCGAGCAGCAAAAATGGGTATCTGTTCGACGAAAAACTGTTCCTTGTCGGCTGGGGAGAGGAAATTGTAGAAGGCTTGGCAATCGAGGCGGGAAATGGATGCTTGTTGGCGGAGACCGGGGATAAGGTCGACGCCGCCTAGCCGGACTTCGAGTTGGGTGAGACCGTTGGAGAGGTTGGTGGCCGCTGCAAAGATATGCTTGTTTCGTGCTCGGGCTTCGGCGTCTAGTTCTGTTGGTGTGGTGCGAAAAGCAAGGTTAGACTCAGGGCGCGGACTAAGGGGCGTGCTGGGGATGTTCAAAGCAAGCACATCGCTCTCGGGGTCAAATGTATCTGGTGGATAAGGCATGTCAAAGTACTCGGTTGGAGTTGGTGGTCTTTGAAGCGGGGCCGGTGATGGTGAACGGAGCGAGCTGATGATGCTTATTGGAGGTATCGTGGGAGGAATGACGGAAAGACCTCCTTCGGACTCAGTCCATGCTGCGAAATGAACTCGTTTCTCGGATCTTGGTGGTGGAGGAGGGACCTCACTCGAGGACAAGAAAACAGGCTTTCGTTCAATCGCGTGAGTTGACATGTTGAGAGCAAGTCCCTGGGAAAGATGTTTGACTGAGGACAGGTAGAGGAATGTTCTTGCATAGAGGACAAGGCAGAAAGATGGATACAATATAAACGTACCTGTGTATGATCCACGCTGTTCTTCGGCGAGGCAAATGATGACTTTCAGCCTTGGACTTTAAGGATGACGGAAATTGATTGTGACTATCCAAGGTTGAGCTGCTGGGCGTTTGACGCAAGCATGATCAATGCTTCGATAAGGAGCTAGTTGATCTCGTTTTCCGTGATAAACATTCCATGATGAGACCTTGGAATGCGTCATGACATGCAATCTCGGCGAGGAACGACATAAAACACAGCGGCAAAAGGTTTCCCACGACAACAAGTTGGAATTATGGCTGTCAATGAGAATATGGCCAAAAGTTGTACAGAGAGTGACAAATTGCTCCCCTATTAGTTTCAAGATCCGACTCATCATCGACTCGACTCTTCCACCTCTCATTACATGCCGTCGATGTAAAAATCACCCCTTTTTGTAAACACAATTCTATCTGACCGCCAATTCACCAAGAAATTGCACGACTGCCACCTAATCCCGAGAATGGAACAACAAGCCGTAAAAACATGCAAATGGTATTCGAAATATTAACACAATTCCCAAGCGGGACAAATGAAACGATAGAGTGATAGAACCGCTCAGAATCAAAGTCAAACAACTTGTCATAAGACAGACATCTCGGCTCTTCAGCGACGAATAGACCAACGAAGACCCTTGGCCTTTGCCTCTTCAGAAACACCCCAAGGCTTTTGAGGAGTAGAGGCGGTGTTTGGCACAAGTGCCCGGCATGCGGCAGTGGTGCAGTCATTCTCTGTCCAGGCGACCTGGAAGTCATCAGCCCACCAGGTCACTGGCTTGCCGGCAACTGTCAACGTGATGTTGACTGCAGTCAAGTTGGTGAATTGCAGTGCAGTAGCGGAATCCAGGATCTGATGGCGGAGAACACAGCTGTCAATATTCTTGCAAGCGCCAACCACAAGAGTCTTGTTCGCCTGGATCACATCATGAACACCGTTCCACTGGATGCCCTTGACGTTGAAGACGCATGGCTCAACAGTCGAGTTGCAACCAAGGCTGACACCGAGGAAATCGAAGCGGAAGCAAGGGTTGTTGCGAAGCTGGGCGAGGCCGATTTGTGCAACGTTCTTGGATGCGCCATCGTATTGAACCATCTGGGACCCAGAGGACGGGACAAAGCGCGACTGAGGTGGAGGCACGACACGGAAGTCATCCGAGAACAAGAAGCGGTGATACGGGCGAGGAACAGGCTGATGGCGCACAACCATGGCACTGTTGGTGTCGCTGTTCAGTGTCTCGGGAGCGTGAATGTCATCGAACTGGAGCAAACGTCAGTGATTTTAAACTTAAAAAAAGGGGCCAAGGACAAACTCACCCCGAAGGTGTAACCACCACGATCACCAAGTGAGCCGCATGCAACAGACGCCGTAGAAACCGAGTCAGGGGCAACCGAGGAAGGGGTGGGAATAACGGTAATATGCGCAGCACGGGGGTGAATGTGGCCAAGGCCAAACTCGGTCTGGGGAGGAGGAACCTCTTCACCAGCAGAGGTCTCGGGCGGGGCCTCGAATGACAATGTGGGAATCGCCTGCTCATCTGACGAGGTGGAGGGCTCGGGAGTGACAACAGGAATGCTCTGGCCACCGCCAGATGAGGTGGTAGCCTCGATAGGCTGGCCACCGCCGGCAGTGCTGGTAGGTTCGGTAGGTTCAGTAGGCTCGATAGGCTGGCCACCACTGGCAGCGCTGGTAGGTTCAGCAGGCTCGGCGGTCAGAGTGGGAATGGCCTGTTCGCCGGATGCGGTGCTGGCGGGCTCCGGAGCGACGACTGAGGGAATCGCGGGCTCTGAACTGATCACAGCAAGGGTGGAACTGCTCAGCATCAGAACGGTAGATGAGTCACTGGGAGATGGTACAGAAGGCGCCGAGCTAATGACAGCCAAGGTTGAGCTGCTCAACATCAATACAGTGGATGACTCGGAGGACGGGGCTGGCGCAACAGCGCTGGCGGAGATGTAGCTGGTTGAGGATTTGGTACAAGTGGTGTCAATGGAGTACGTCGGCCACATGGTAACGACAGAGGGACCAAAGCCGCCGTTCTGACCGGGGTCAAAGAAGGCGCCGCCATTGCTGGTGGTACACGAGGTGGTGGTGACCAGTGTGTTCTGAGGCCAGACAGTGAAGATCGAAGGTAGAACAGTGACGACTTGAGGACCCTGAGCAGGTGCCGTCGCAATCACAGCGGAGGGCTGTGCCAAAGTCAAAGTAGTCGCAAAAGCACCACCGCCAATTGCAGAGGGAGAGTTGAGACCATTGCCAGAACCGTTGGGATCAATGGTGACAATGCTTGGGCCAGAGCCAGGTCCAGAGCCAGAACCAGAGCCGAGAGTGGTGGTAAATGCAACGACCGAGTAAAGACCAGAGCCGATAGGAATGGTTTCCGATAGGAAAATCTCTGACACAGTCAAGATAGGACCGTTAGACTGAGCCGCGCCAGCTCCTCCCTGAGTAATGGTGAAAATGGAACCGGCACCAGCGTTAGGTGAGCCGTAGCCTTGAGGGCCATTGCCAGAACCGAAGGGACCATTGTCCGAACCAGAGGGGCCATTGTTCGAACCAGAGGGTCCGTTGCCAGAGCCCGATGGAATGGTGAAAGTGAAGGCAGTGGCGAAGCCAGTTGCACCGGGTTGTAGACCACCGGCAACCTCGGAAGGCAATTCAGTAATAGTCAAGACAGGACCAAGGCCGGAGTTGGGTGAGCCGTAGCCTTGAGGGCCATTGCCGGAACCAACAGGCCCACTGCCATAACCAAGAGGCCCGTTACCGGAACCGAAGGGACCATTGTTCGAACCAGAGGGTCCGTTGCCAGAGCCCGATGGAATGGTGAAAGTGAGGGCAGTGGCAAAGCCAGTTGCACCGGGTTGTAGACCACCGGCAGCCCCGGAAGGCAATTCAGTAATAGTCAAGACAGGACCAAGGCCGGAGTTGGGTGAGCCATAACCCTGAGGACCGTTGCCCTGTCCGGAGCCTTGGGGTCCACTGCCTTGCCCATTGCCAGGCGACGACAAAGTGACGGTGAATGCAGTGCCGACACCATTCCCACCAGGTTGGACACCTCCGGTAGGAGCAGCACCACCCTCAGTGATGGTCAAGACATTGGACGGGCCATTTTGAGTGGCCACTGGGTTGCCGCCGCCAGGAATCGTAAGAACAGTGGGATGTCCATCAGGTCCAATCACAGTGATGACTTCTCCACCGGGAAAAGAGCCGCCATATGGGGTCGCAGAAGGCTGAGCAGTGATGCCCCCAGCACCGGCCGGAATGGTGACGATGGATGGTGAGCCAGAAGGCAATCCCTCAGTCACAGTCAAAATGCCTCCCTGGCCGACCGGAGCCGTGTTGCCACTGGCAGGAACGGTGACGGCGACAGGTGTACCAGAGAGCGTGAGAGTAAACACTGTGCCAGCTGCAGGAGTGGCCAAGCCATTGCCTCCCTCGGTGACAGTCGCGAGGCCAGAACCAGTGGCGGGGTTGCCGCCTGGGTTGCTCTGAGGAAGAGGCACAACGACCGGTGTGCCATCAATGGTGATAGTGAACTCCCCGTTGTTAGGGGAGCTTCCAGATCCAGACCCTGTTCCATAGCCACTGGGGGACGGACCCTCAGTGACAGTCAAGACATTGGAAGGGCTGGAGCCAGAGCCGCCGCCGACAGGAATAGTGACAACATACGGTGCACCAGAAGTGGGAGTGATGGTGAAGACCGCGAGGCCACTGGGAAGAGAACCAGCACCAGACCCGGTGCCAGAGCCGTACCCGGGAACAGTGGCAGAACCGCTGGCAACAGTTGGTTGAGCGACCGGAGCAGTTGCAGGAACGGTGATGGTGAACAAAGTCCCAAACTCAGAAACAACAATCTCCGATGAGGCAGGCGAGGTTGCAGAAGGCAACGACCCAGATCCAGGAAGCGTGATGGTAAAGAGAGTTCCCGACTCTGAGACGACAATCGCGGAAGGTGTGGGCGAAGAACTAGACGGTTGCCCAGTCACACCAGGAGTGTATGTGACAACCACGGGTGTAGCGAACCCATCAGACGGCCCGAGAGTGATCGTGATAGGAGAAAGCTCGCCAGATGAACCAGTGGGGTTGGAGCCAGATCCAAATGGGTTGCTACCACCACTTCCATACCCAGCAGGGCCACCACTGACCGAAGGTGATGAGCCAGATCCTGATGATGGCTGGAGGGTGTAAGTGACGGCATAGGAAGACTCGGTCTCGCCTGGCCCAGCAGGAACGGTGTAAGTGACAACGACGGGAGACCCAGTGGCAGCAGATGGAGAACCAACAGGTTCCGTGACGGTAATAACGCCAGGCTGATCACTACCGCCGCCATAGCCGTAAGGATCGCTTGCAGACGGACCAGAACCGGAACCGGAGTTGTCAGGAACAGTGACGGTCAAGACGCCAGATGGGCCATTGCCACCAGAGCCGTACGGGCCGCTTCCAGGGAAGGAACCGCTGGAATCGGTGGTCTCGGGAACGACAACAGTGACGACACCGGACGGGCCATTGGTGTTGACAGCAGAAGGAGAAGCGCCAGAGGGATAGTCTGAAACGGGAACCGTGAAAGTGACAAGGCTGGGCTGGCCATTAGCTCCGGTAAGCGTGAGGGTCAAGCAAGTCGACTGATCATCATCGCTTGTACCAGAGGAGCCGCTTCCGGGAGTCGGTAGAACTGTGACGGTAACCGGACCCGAAGGGCCATTATAAGGTGCCGATGGAGCACCACCGCTTGGGGACGCTGAGGCAACTGGAACGGTGACAGTGGCAAGACTCGGCTGGCCGTTGGCTCCAGTAAGCGTAAGAGTCAGGCAGGTTGACTGACCCTCGTCACCTGAGCCAGACGGGCTGCTGCCAGGGAGGCCAGAGGCGCCTGGAAAGGGGAAAGCTGTAACGGTGACCGGATCCGAGGGGCCATTGTAAGGCACAGAAGGAACACCGCCTACGGGGAAACCAGAACCAGCGGGAACAGTGACAGTCAAAAGGCTAGACTGACCATCAGAGTTTGCTCCAGGAATTGTCAGCGTCAAGCAAGTCGACTGGCCGTTGCCATAACCAGGACCGCTGCCTTGGCCACCCGAGCCTGAACCCGGAGTGCTGCTGGCAGGAACCGTAAGCGTGACTGTGGGAGCTTGGTTGCCAGAGCCGAAGCCAGACTGACCAGAACCTTGGCCGGGAAAAGACTGAGTGGGAGCGCCAGCTTGGGGAACAGTCAAAGTGACAGTGTCGGGTGTTCCATTGCCCGCAGGCGCAGCAGAGCCGCCATAAGGAGGGTAGCCGGTTTCGCCTGATGATCCGCCATTCTGACTGGGCTGAGTGGCCTCGAGAACAGTGACAGTGACGGGCGAACCGCCATCCTGACCGCCTACGGGAGACGAGCCGGCACCAGGTGTCAAAGTGAAAATGCCGGTGTAGCCAGGCGAGTTGCCATCAGCGGAGACGGTGTATGTGACCAAGGTGAGACCTGATGAATCTCCAGCGGAGACAGTGCTGTGAACGCCAAAAGGACCAAGTGGGATAGTCAGATCAGTCGGTCCATATGAGGAGCCCGGGTCGCCAGGTGGGTAGGGGAGGTTGGGTGTCACAGTGAGAGTCTCGACAAGAGGAGTGGGCATGCCAGGCTCGGCAGGAATCGTGTAAGTGATTGTCAGAGGATTCGGACCGCCAAAGAATGGTGGGTAGGACTCCTTGCCCCCCTGAGTCGTGGTGAGTTGAGGCAAAGGAACGGTGACGGTAGTGCCGGAACCAGGGTTGCCGGAGCCGCCAGCCCCAGGTGTGAGCGCGTCGGAGCATGTCGAGGAAAGGAGACCTCCAGGCACTGGCAAGTTGGTTGGCACTTGTGGATTAGCCGATGCACCGCCAACGACAGTGACAAGCGGACCAGATGTCGCGCCATTGAGGCCAGGAGCTGAGACGATGGTAGACCATGACCCAGGACTGTCTGCAACGTCAGGAATGGTGACAGTGAGCACAACAGTGGCTGACTGGTTGGGGCCTTCTGGTATTGTGAGAGTGACGACTTCACCGGCCTGCCCAGATATTTGAGGAACAGTCACAGTGACTCCTGCGGGAGAGGAACCGGAGCCCGAGCCGCCGGGAATGGTGATTGTGATACCGGAACCAGACCCTGGAGAAGCTGGGCTGGGAGATGCTTGGGGAGCAGTGACTGTGACAATTGAACCAGGAGAGTTGCCGTTGCCGTTATTGCCAGCACCAGAACCAGCGCCAGGTGTGTTGAGGGTAATGGTCGATACCGGGATGGTGACCGTGCTCATGGGAGTAGAGAGAGCTGTGATGGTGATGGTGACAGGTTCAAGAGTGCTAGCAGAGCCGAAGGGAGAACCGAAGGGGGAAGACTCAGTGGTGCAGGTAGAAGAAAGAAGACCATTGTTGCCAGAACCAGAAGGTGAACCGAATGACCCGGGAGACCCGGCAGCAGGATCAGAACCGCCAACAGGAACCGTGAGAGTGAAGACCGAACCAGCTGGGGCAGCAGCAGTCGGAGAGTTGCCGCCCGGGACAGTGACGAAGACAGTGCCTTGGTCTGTCTCGGTGCTTGTGCAAGTTGTGTCGATGTCGTAATCGAGGCTGCGGAAAGGACAAGTCAGCAAACAAGAAAAGAGACAATGGCATTGGATGGAGAAGGCATGGGAAAGGACTCACTTGCGAGGGACAACAGCACCGGATGCTGTCCAGGCTATGCCCGAGAGCACGCCCAGAGACGCGTTGAGACGCATCTTGGTGTCAGCGACTGGATGCCGAAGTGGTGATCTTGCTTCTCAAGGTGAAGAAGAGAAGATAACAAATTGGACACAAAGTAGGTGATAATGAGCGTGATGCCAGAAGAGAAAACGCCAAAAGGCAAGAAAGTGGGCGGAAAATCTGATGATGCCGAGATCAACAAGGTGGAGAGAGACTGAGTTGAAAGCTGAAGGATGAGGAGGATGAATCGAGAGAACGACAAGAGGAGCAGGACGGCGGTCTTATGTAGGCCATCTGAAGAGCCATCCTCGTTTCCCACCATCCAAGCAGATGACGAGGGGTCGGGGACAAGCAGCATGTCGACTTCCTCTGCGTTTAATGATCCTAACATTGGGGAGGAAGGCGTCGTGGTGGAAGTGGAAAGTTGCGCATCGTGGACAGAAAAGAGGAGGCAAGCATGTGGACATCAATCGTGCGAAAGTCGACGAAGGGGGAAGGACTTGATGGCATGAAAAGCCACTCTCGACCGCAGCGGAAATGAGAAACAGGATGTGCTTGATTGTCAGGGAAGGAGCTCAGGGGACTTCAATGAGGGAGGGGAGAGCTGGGACTGGTCCATGTGAGATCATCAAGAAAGACGTTCCTTCCTCAACTGCCATCTCTGTCTGCGAGAGAACTTGGCCATCGAAATTTCGTTGGGACTGAAAATCCACCCGAACTTCTGTACCTTCTCGTCAGCATATTGCTCCTTCCCGCTTGTGAAGTCTTTGTGAGACCAACATCATCGAGGATGGATTGAAATTGGACACATTGACCGCAATGGGGCAGCAATGACTCGGAAGTCACTCTTGTCCACCTCGAACCGCGGCAGGAGTGGAAGGAGGCTGCACTTTTCATGGTGAGTCGTCCCCAACCGAACCAAGTGGGAGGTGTAGTTTCGGAGTTGACTGAGTTGCAGGATGTCCCTGGCAAGAAGCGCTCGCATGGAAGTCGGACTGCAGAGTAGTACTACCTCTGCCCTCTGCGATGCCAACTCGGACGGAGCTGAGATGAATGGTTTTGAGCTGTGTTCCTTCCTTTGGCCGTCCTTCCTTGCGCTCATCAAACTCAAAATTCCGTGACGACATTCAGTTGCCCCAAGTGCTCCTTGACAAATCCTTTCTCCTTAGCAGTCTCCTGCTACTCAAGCTAGTACCGGACTATTTCAGGTCGTTTGTCTCCATGCTTCTTTGAGGAATAACGGGAAGGTTCACGCAGCATCCGAATCGATTCCATCCATCACTTCCACATCCATGCTCTGAATCGAATGACAGATGCGACTTGCGGCAACTTCACGCCAGGTGAGTTATCTCGGAGGGAAAGGTTGTCCATAACCGAAAGGGACGACTGAATGTTGTTTCATTTACCGAGGTACGTGTGAGTAAACGGGTTGGTTCAGTTCTGTGCGTAGCAAAGCACTGGCGAGTAGTACTGACTGTAGTGGTTATTCTTTTCTTTCTTCCAGGTGTCAAGGTTGGTGTCATATTGATTTGTTGAAGATAATGGAGCGTGACACCCTCAGTAGAAGTATATTGCAAGACAGCAGTGAGTGGGAAACCTATGTTAGGCCGGACAGTAGGGAAAGAGTACATAATGTAGCTGTAACAATGAATGACAAGACTAGAGTGGCCTTTTCGTGATAGACTTTGGGTACCTAAAAGCACAACGAGGCATTCGCTGGCCCGGGGAATAAAACATGCATAAAGCAATACGTCTGTTATTTGTGCCAGTCCATAATCTATACCGGATCGTCATGGTAGATACCGTCATGGTAGACAGGTTCGTCTGGCTGGTTTCGAGTCGCCTGGTCGCTGGCAGTGACGGGCCGTCCAACTCTGACCCGCGACCTCTGCTCCAGTTCTGCTACCCACAAGGCAGCTCCAGCGCTGGTAGTCAAGAGGAAGAAGAAGCTCAGCACGGGTATCAGCTGGAGGACCATCGCTACGGTTCCAAACCACGTGTACTCCCACGACCAGTAGCTGCGTTCCCGCTTCATCTCCTGCTTGCTCAACCCTCGCAGCTGGAACCATCTGTGGTGCGACAGCTTCCCGTACCGAGAACCGGTAATCATGAGAAAAGCAACCGTGCCGCCGTACGGGATTAGATTGAGCGGGAGAAAGACGATCAGCTCGATGATTTGTTTCAGGCTGAAGGGTTGGAACTCGGCCTTGGTGGTGGGCTTGCCCAACATCTTGACCGACGTGGGCGCATCCGGGAAAAGCAGACGATGGGGCGCAACGAGGTCGGTCAGTCCGTGGTTTATTAGCGTTGCCTGTTAGTCATACCGTTAGCAGGCTTTTTCCCACCTCCTTGCAGATCGAAAAGCCCAATTGAACCTACGTCAAAGATATCCACTTGGGCCTCGTCGACAAAGAAGCCCTCAAACAGAGCCTGGATCACCACATGGCCCTCTCCCAGCACGAGCACTATCGCATTGAACCAAGCCCCGGCCTTGCCCTGGAAGATCATCAAGAACAGCAGCTGGGGAACAAAGGCAAAGGTAAACAGGATCAGATACACCAGGAACGAGATGATGGACAGCGGGAGTAGGCGGCCTAGGAACACGGGATAAAATTCGGGATGGCGCAAAAAGTAGTATATGCCTTGGATAGGGTATGCGGCAGCGCGAAAGGCACGACGGGCACGATCGACGGGGCCGCGAAAGGGCCGAAGGAAGATTTTCAGGATGCGCCAGAGCAGCGGGCTGCTTCGGCTTCCGCCACCGCTGGTGTCGGGGAGGGAGGGCATGGCGGAGGTCCAGTGGTGGTGGTGGTGGTTTATGCGCCGGCGACGGGTTTGTTGTTCAACTTGGTTGCAACTGAACGGATTTCGATCTGGTATCGGAAAGAGTCTGGAATATCGCCGTGGTCTGAGAACAGGACAAAGACCTATACTGTCTGGGGTCACTGAAATGCGATGAGTTGCAGGTGACACCAACCGGGCAGGCGGGCGGCGTGACGTTCTCTGCACCGCAAATCGTCGTAACTCGCGGTTCTCGTGTTACACAGGTCCGTCACTCAGTCTTGCCTGCAGTGCAGTGGTTGGCGAGCCTCAAGCGCTGCCCTGGCTACACACTGTGGACTGCAGTGCCGACGGGAGAAAGCACAGTGGGCTGGCGGAGGAGTACTTTTGTGTTTTAACGGCGGGGCGGGACAGCTGTCTACCCCACACTCGGAGCAGAGGGAGGAGCACGGGACTCGGACCGAGAGTGCTCCACTCACAGACGACTATGTGGAGCCTAGACCACCCGACGACTGGAGCCTTGCAAGCCTTATCAACTGCACTCCCTTTGTCCCATTTGTTGGCGCCCGTCCAGAAATTCATCAACCAAACAGTACTCGTCTTAGGGCGTGTCCGATGCAACAGTACCCGTAGAGCTCCGGAGTGTTGTCCGGCACTTCACCTACTGCAGTATGTATGCAGATTGGGTTATGTAATTCGTTTAGAAAGTCACTTCCACGCCCCATTTCAGCCGGTTTATTCCCGCTCTCTAACAATTTCTCGTTGGTTTTCCAGCTCTCGTTGGTCCAGTACACTAAATGGCTTGGCAGCCAGCTTACTCCACTATTTCGGAAGCGCGCTGTGTGGTGGTTGGTCTCGACTAACCTTGGCGGGCCAGATTTACAGAAGGTCCTTTCCGTGACCTTTGAAGGTGTGGAAATGCCTTGTCATGAATGTGCAATTTGTCTCAGCCGTCCAGAAAAAAAACTGTCCTGCGGTGGGGGTCAGAACAAAGGGAAAGGGAACTGCCGTGGGTCATTTTTATCTCAAAGTCGGGTTGGACCCTACAACTGTACCTCTAGAATCTTCCTCTTGTTGAACTGGAGTTGAACTACTGGGTTTCGGGCGGTTCTTTTCCGCTCCCAACGGTGCAGAACGCCCGGTTCTGCTCCACTGACCAGCTGTCAGCCCATTTTTTGCATCCCAAACAGGTCAAGCTCCTGTGGAAGGTTTGGAGTTTGGACGTCTGCTGGTACCGATGGCAACGTTCCATCGATCCAGGCGCAGAACATCCATCTCCAGAAGTGAGTGTGAAGTGACAAGCAGAGGACTCGACAGG
This sequence comes from Neurospora crassa OR74A, assembly GCF_000182925.2. Classification (NCBI taxonomy): domain Eukaryota; kingdom Fungi; phylum Ascomycota; class Sordariomycetes; order Sordariales; family Sordariaceae; genus Neurospora; species Neurospora crassa. The sequence goes on from NC_026506.1 coordinate 3,910,636, forward strand.
ACTGGACACTCGTTCAATCAATCCACCTGGCCGGGTTCCCCCTTCGAAAACAACGAATCTCTTTCCTCTTCCGTGGCACCAGTCGCGGCATCCATACCATGGTAACACGGCAAAGCGCGACACTCCAATACCGCCACAGGCGACAGCAATTCCACGGCCGAATCGGATTGACTCCCACGCCAGAGCAGTTTGTGTTACTACTGCGTAGTGGGACAGGGACATGTTTGGGACACTGTGACGCGGGCAAAACGGCGGACAGGCACAGGCACAGGCACAGGCAGGTCTGCAGCGCAACGCTGAGGCTGGGCTGGGCCATGGCGTCGATGCTTCTACCGACAATAGATAAACGGGGCCGCGTCGGACACGGTTCCGGCACAGCGTTGTGGTTGAATGGATTCAGTTCGTACGGTACCTAACTGGCACCAAAGCAGCATTGCAATCAGGTTAGTGTCGACTGTCGCATCGTGGGCTCCTTCGCTCTACAGTATGTACACTACTAACTGGATAGGTGGCAGCCCACCGCCAGCCAACCACGCACATGCTCGGGGCGACATGGCGCTACTTGGGATCCTGGGAAAGTGTTGGGCCTTGGCGGCGATGCTACGAAATCGCTGCATCGGGAAGTCTGTGAATGGCTGTTGACCATTGATTGCACTTGTTGCCTGGCAAAACTCTGGCCGTCCGGTCTCCTCCTACTCCTCTAGCGCGCGCGCACATCACCTCCCGAACTCTGTCTGTCTGTCTTTCCACGACTTGCACATATTCCCACTGTTCGCTCCGACTCGAGGCTTCCGCGCCTCACCAGTACTCCGGCACATCAAATGCTGGGCCGTCACCAGCTGCATCGAGAACAACAGTCCTGACACGATGGACACTCCTCCCACGGCCTTCAGGGGCAGCGAAGACGAGAGGTCGGATCAGCAGAGAAAGAGGAACCGCATCCGGTTTTCGTGTACCACATGTCGAGAGAAAAAGTAAGGCTGCCCATCCACACACTGTTTTCACGCCTTGGCTGACCACAGTGCAAAGACTCAAGTGCAATCGCCAGTCTCCGTGCGACCAGTGCATCAAGAGGAACGTTGCCGCAACATGCAACTTTATTCCCTATGCCCAAAATGAGCCGCGCCCACCCCCCTCTGTCTCGGGCACCACACCCGGCTCACAAAATGCCGGCTCCCGCAACAGGAGAGGGGCCCTTCAGGACATGACGGCAGCAGCCCGCCTTCGCCACCTCGAGCATATGGTCCAGGTCCTGAAAGCGCAAATGCGCCGTGAGGAGGGTGGTGGTGGTGGTGGTGCGGACGTGCCGGTTTCTTCTTCGAGGGCCATCTCTCCTGTCCCTCCGTCGCCCTCTGCCCAAGACACGCAGCCGGATGCAGAATCAAGCGCGCCGTCCAAGGGGACAGCAGGCGCCATGGCCGATCAGACACGATACGTCGAAGTCATTCATTGGGAAGCAGTCTACGACGAGCTTACCACCTTGACCAAGAATCTCAAGGCCTCGGATGAAAGCGATCAAGAGGAAGAGGAACACTGGTCGCCCAGGAGTAACATGCCTGAACGCCAGCCCGTCTCGGTCCTCTTTGCTGGTGGCTATGCTCCTGTTTCCCCGGCCGATCTGTTCCGACGCATGCCACCGAAGCCTGTATGCGACCGTCTGCTGTCCATCTTCTTCCAGGTCAAAGACGCCGCCTGGTCAGTCTTCCATCTGCCCACGCTGTGGAGATACTACGATGCGCTCTGGCAAGAGGATGCCGAGCTTACCTACACCGATCTGGCCTTCTTCTTCCTCCTGTACGCAAACTCGGCCCTCTTCTGTATCCATACGGGCGAGGAGGTTCCTGGCAACTTGGGAAGCCCGATGCAGGCATATAGCATGCTTAAAGCCACGGGCGCTCACGCCCTTGCGCTCTCTGACTACAGCACACCAGGGAAAAACAAACTTGAGGCCCTGTATGTCTATTTCATTGCCGAGTTTATCGGCCAGCCTGACGCACCGCTCAGCACGTCCATCATCTTTGCCAACATTGTCCGACTTGCCATGCACATGGGACTACATCGTGACCCGAAGCACTACCCTAACATGAGCCCTTTTGAGGGCGAGATGCGCAGGAGACTCTGGCTGCAGTTTGTCGAGGTTGACCAGATCGTCGCGTTTCAGTTTGGGCTCCCGAGCAACATCCAGTCCCGTTTCTATGATACCGAAATCCCTCGTAACCTTCTTGACACGGACTTTGACGAAAATACCAAAGAACTTCCGCCCTCGAGGCCCGAATCCGAGATGACATCCGTCCTCCTGAACATAGTAAAATCTCGCATGATATGTGCCTTTGCAGATATCACAGCGGCCATGTGCTCGAGGAACCCCATCAGCTACGCTGAAGTCATTCGTCTGGACAAGCAGCTCGAGGACGCCCACAACAGTCTTCCGCCTCTGCTCCAGTTTCGTAACTTTGCCGAGTCCAAGGACGACCCCATTGACGTGGTAATGCAGCGGTTTTGGATGGAACTAATGTATCAAAAGGCACGGATCGTGTTGCACCGAAGGTACATGGGCATTGGAAGGACGGATAAGCGTTACGCGCACTCTCAGCAGGTCTGTCTGGACGCGGCCACCAAGACGTTGCGAGGCCAGTTCGATCTTTATTGTGAGCGGCAGCCCCAGGGGCGATTGGCTTCGGAGAAAAACGGGCAATTTTTCCGAGCCAGTATTACCACTCACGACTTTCTCCTCGCCGGCATGATCCTCTGTCTCGAACTTTCCCACATCAGGGCAAGGGAGAAAAGGGAGGCATCTCCTTGTGGCACGCGGCCTAGCGCCGTTGAGAACGACGTCATCTCGAAAGACGCATTGATGCAGATGCTCGAGACGTCGCGGCAAATTTGGCAGTCGACACGGAAGGAGTCAACTGAAGCAAATAGGGCCTTTAAGATTCTGTCCAAGATGCTCTGTTTATCAACAGGAGCCGTGTTCGAGAGCAGTCCTGAATCGTCGGGAAGCGCATACGACTCGACCCAGGCGTCTATTTATACCAACCCCCAGCCAGGTAAGCAACCTTTTTCGTGATGTTTGTGCAGCCTACCGAGACTAATACTGCTCACGGAAGCGACGGCAGTGATGGGTGCAAATCCCTATTACTACACGCAGCCCCAGGCTCCCACCGCCATGAGCCAGACCGTACCCGTTGCTATACCCATAGTCATGCCACCAACAACCACAATTCCACACCCCGAGCAGATGCAATATCCTCTGGCGTGGCAGCCGGACCTCCCCCCTCCGATAGGACCCGTGGACCTTTCCCCTTACAACACAATGGACCAGTTCATGGATCCGAGCTTGACAGCCGACTGGGTAAGCAAAAGGAAGCTGGTTGGTGCGGGCAGTAACAAGAAGCTAACATGGATACAACAGAACTTCTGGGACAATCAGGTCCACAACACGAACGCTGACGAGCTCCAAATACCGTGGAATACGTTTTTCAACCCTCAGATGCCAGGCTATCAATAAATTACTTGGAGGCACATCACCAATGCTTGCCTATAACCGATATATGCGGTCTCGATGTGGAATTTGTCTGTGATATAATTGCAGTCATGACGAAACAGCGTCGAGCGGCTCATCAGCCCCCGCTAGATGCATCGTGAAGTTCTCAATTTACTCATGACAGAAGGTGACGGGAAGCGCGACCGCTTACGAAATCCAAGATGGTAAAGAGCGACAGCCACTTGGCCCTCCCTCTCTTTACATAACGTGGGCTTAACGCAGCGCATTCTCTGTGCTGGCCTTGACAATCCCAAAGATTGTCCAAGAGGTCGAGCAACACTAATGTGTTATTCATCTAGCCCCAAGCCGTCAACGGGAAGGCGACTCGGAGTCGGACAGCTGGCGACAGTCCAGATGCCGAAGCACCTCGACTTTCGGATCTTGATAGGCCATTTGACCGTGGCATCTTGCCGCTCTCGCCTCGGCAGAAATCACCATTATTGCAAAAGACGACAATTCTCTCTCAACTTCAGTTTTCAACACTATCGAGCACAAACGTCACCACGCCCGAAAATGACAATGGCGGGGATGTAGTTGGGTAGAGGATATGGGATGGAGATGGAAGAGGCTAGTAAACGAGGGGGCTGTGTTAAGCACTAGAGTAGGGGTTTTGTGCTTTTCAGCCAGTACTGATGACATTTACAGCCCACGAGTGTGGTGTCCGGGGCAGCAAGCCTGGGGCTTCAAACAGCATTCCGGATGGGAACGGTGATTCGATATGTATTCGGATCCGATCTCAAGGCGTCGGGGCGCGCCGCATCGACAACGACGGGCCCTGCACCGTCTCCACACGGCCCCCGCCATGACTGAGCCGAGATCCGATAGACGCGGTCTATTTACCCCTCTTCAGTTAGCTCGGATACTTAGTTTGCAGTGATTGGACATTGCGCCATTGGCATGTGTCATGAAGTTTGGGTGGTAAAGTACGTGTAGTAACAAGCATTTTCAATGTCTGAACCTCTTTTTTTGGACTATGCTACAGTGGTGATGCACTTAAATTGAGCCTCATTCCATCCATGTTACTACATGTTACCACTTACGTACCACAGGTCTCTACGAACTCCACAGTGGATCCCTACACATTCCCCAGTTTCTCCACCTGTCCACCGTATCTCTGACCCGTGACCGGCGCAAATATTTACAATCTTCACCCACTCAAGTCTCATCACTCGTCACCCACAGCACTTACATTACATACGTATACTAGACGACCTATACGCCAAGCATGGGTTCCACAAACACTACCGCGCCCACGGGCGGCGGCGCCGAGGGCATCAACAACTTTGACGTCTTCAAGAACGACATCCTCATGCTGCACGTGCCTCTTCCCCCGGACCAAGCCTGGATCGACAAACTTGAGAACAAGTACCCCGGCTTCAAGGTCCGGTGGGTACACCGCTCATGGCAAGACTACGGCAAGGACGACGAGAGCACGACGGCCGAGCAGTATGAGGGCGTCACCATGTTATGCTCCTATTACCCGCACAAGGCCGAGTTGTTGCCCAAGTTGAAATGGGTACAGCTCACGAGCGCGGGGGCTGACCCGTGGCTGCAGCATCCGCTGTACTTGAACAAGGAGATAGTCTTTTGTACTGCCAACGGGTGTCATCCGTGAGTTTCCCCCTCCCCCCTTCTTTCCATCACAAGTAACCATGAAGGTTAACAAGTGTTGTCCGAGGCTAAAAAAAAAACAGCCCCCAAATAGCCGAATGGGTCATTGGCACCTACCTCATGCTCTCTCACCACTTCCTCCCTTACCACGACGCCGCCACTCAGCACGGCCAATCCCAAGTCCTGCGGCACCTCACCACCGTCGACTCGCCCGGCATGCGCATGGGTATTCTCGGCTACGGCGCCATCGGCCGCCAAGTCGCGCGCGTCGCCCAAGCCTTGGGCATGGAAATCTACGCCTACACGCGCCGCCCCAAACCCACTCCCGAGTCGCGCAAGGACGACTCTTACCACGTCCCCGGCACCGGTGATCCGGACGGCATCATCCCATCGAAATGGTTCTCCGGTTCCTCACGGGAAGATATCGACCACTTTCTGGGTCAAGACCTCGACATCCTCGTCGTTTCGCTTCCGCTTACGGCGTCGACTAAGCAGATTATCGGAAGGAAACAGTTCGATATCCTGGCGAAGAAAAAGACGTTCCTGTCGAATATCGCGAGGGGCGGACATGTGGATACCGAGGCGCTGGTGGAGGCGCTGAAGGAGGATAAGATTCGGGGCGCGGCGCTGGATGTTACGGACCCCGAGCCACTGCCTCAGGGACACGAATTGCTGAAGATGCCGGATAAGTGCTTTGTGACGCCGCATGTGAGTTGGCAGACGCCGTTTTACTTTGAAAGAGTGAAAGCGATTCTGGAGGAGAATTTGGAGAGGTGGAGGGTGAATGGGGGGCCGAGGGGGTTGGTGAATTTGATGGATCGGGAGAGTGGGTATTAGGCGGTGTTTTGGGGATAACAGGGGGGGGGGGGAATTAGATATGGAAGTGGGAAATGAACTGGGGGCGGGAACAGGAACGGGAACGGGAACGGTGACGGGAATGGACACGGAAATGAGAAACAGGATGAGAGAGAGAAGGACGGTGAAGAGGATAAAACAAAAAGGAAAGGTGATCATCAATGATACAGTTTCACCGTTTCACCACGGGCTGGGACTGTCGATTGTCAAATCATGTGAGAAGAAAGACAATAAACAAGAAAAAAGAAAAAAGAAAAACATACAACACCAGGGATTCGCTGGTCGTCACCGACCCAACTACTAGTCTGGCCCTCACTGGCTTATCTATGGGAGAGCGGACGGGATCCCGAGTTTTCCAGTGGGTATGGTCGTATGTGTTTTGAATGACTTTATTGGGAAACTATAAGGGGGAGTATTTAAAGCTAAAGCTTGAAAGGGAAGTTTTTCTCAACATATCTCAAACAGCTGTTGTCACAATTTTCTTATCCATGAGAAGGGGGCTTCCATTTTCAACATTCCGTAACGACTGGATTGGATATCGACAATCCGACTTGAGCGCCAAGAAAAGAAGCGGACAACCCGATTCCAGCAAATGATGGCAAGGACCATGTGGAGGACAAGGAAGGAAATCGATCAGAGAGATCTCGATACCAACTGCCGAACCCTGTGCGGATCAGTGATCACTGCCAAGGGTCCGAGAAAGCAATAGCCTCAACACCGCCGCTCTGGGCATGGATACTATTTACCTCGTCCCCATGTCAACCAGCCAAGCGATCCAATTCGTGTTCCTACGACTCCGCCACGATGCTGTCCAAATAAGCTTTTTTAAGTTCAGACCTCCTCTTGGCCTACGCGTTGACCTCGTCGAGACCTACGTCACCCGATCTGGGTAGGCTCCACCGGGACATCCATGTCCATCACGTACCAGGTCCCAACACTCCCCCCCGGGGTCAATGACAACTTCCAGTTTGGTTAAATGATCGCCACTGTCTGTTCCTGAATCACTGTCTCACTCGGTTGACTCACTCTTGCATCACTCCAAGCAATTTGATTTTCTTCCTGGCTGCCGAAAAACAAGCTTTATAAGACGCAACTTCCCGAGACAAACACCATCACCATCATAACAAAAACAAGCCAAACGCCCACGTCAAAACATTTGCAATGTCTTCCAAAACAACACCCACATCGACTACCAACATCAATACTGGTGATCCGACCGCAGCCACTCGCAAAGGACAATCACCACTCAACAGTCTCTCTTTAAGCTCAGTATTACCCACAATCACCAACTCAACAGCAACAGTACCCTCAAAAGCAACAATGGCACCACCACCCGCTTCCATGGGACACGGTCCCTCTTCAGAGAACCGGCTCCGAAGCCGCCGGAGATCATCTACCTCCTCCACACGCAGCGAACACTTTGCCGCCGCCGCCACTTCAGCCTTTGCCGTGCCCACCATTTCCGTTCCCACGCCCACATACTCCAGCCATCACCGCTCATCCTCCAGTACCTCCCAGCACTTGTCCTTGCCCCCCTTTCGTCATCGCCGCTCGTCCTCCAGCGCCTCCCAAGACAGCTACCGCTCTCCTAGCCCGGGCAGCAGTAGAACTAGCGCCTTTGTCCTCCCACCCGGCGTTTCCATCAGCCAGATCACGCCTAACGTTTTTGTCGGAAACAATGCGAGTTCCACTTCGATCCAGACGTTGATGCATTACGGCATTACTTCCATGGTCTCCTTGCTATCAACTGCAGAGCAGCAACTCAACGAAGATGCGTGGAATTCACCTGCTTTGGGGATGTTGGTCCCCAAGCAAAACAGGCTGTTTGTGCGGTGTGAGGATTCGCCCGAGGAAGATCTAATGGGGAAGTTGGCCATGATTTGCAAGTTTGTTGAGGACCAGATCGAAGAAGGGCATCCTGAACAACGACATCGGAAGCAAAGCGTCGAGGAAATGCTAAAGAGCGTGTTACCTGCGAGTGAAGTACCTAAGGGGTTTCACACCGGAACTGCTGATCAGGAGCAGCAGCAGAAACCAAAACAGAGAGTGCGAAGTCTGATTCCCGATGAGGAAGGGAACGTTGAAGGGCCGTCATTGACATCACCGCAAAATCCCAAGGACACGCCAGAGTCAACGAAGCAAAAGCCAAGAAGGAACTCAATCCCCGCACCACGAATGCAAAGAGTCCGCTCATTAATCCCCGACGACATACACCCAGTCCCCTCCGTTCCATCCGGTTCCATCCCCTCCATCCCCTCTGCTCCTGTCCCTTCGCTCCCTGGCGGGCCTCACCTTTCACCACTACTCGACACATCATCCTCGCAACTCTCGGCCCTTTCTCCTGCCGCCCAAGCAGGCCCATCAGCACCCGCATCAGCATCCACATCTGTATTTGCATCTCTGTCAACATCTACATCAACGCCCACAAGCCCCTCCACGCAATCCAGTTTCTTCGAAACAGGTGGCAAAGTCTTGATCCACTGCAACCAAGGCGTTTCTCGCTCTGGCGCTGCCTGCGTCGCTTACATAATGAAGCAGCAGCCGAACTTGTCAGCACGTAAGGCGGTGCGGTTCGTGCAGGTGCGGAGGAAGGAAGTAGAGCCCAGCGCGACGTTTTTGCGGCAGTTGGGGGTGTGGGGGGAGGAGTGCAAGTTTGATGTTTGGGAGGAGGATGTCGCTATTTCTGAGGGAGGGGTGGACGGAAACGGGCTGGACGGAAAAAAGGTGGCGCATGCAAAGTCAGGACACGAAAACAACAACAAGAAGAAGAAGAAGGTGCCCAAGGCTCCGTACAAGAAATGGTTGGATGAGCGGGAAGAAATGCGGAGACAAGTCAAAGAAATGGGGGGCTTGGTTCTCCCGCAGGGTGGTGGAATACAGGTTTAGGATGCTGGTGGCAGGGAAGCTACCTCTAGGGTTGGAACTGGACATGGACATGCACCTCGAACTTGGAATGGACATGCACATGCGCATGGAAATGGAAATGGAAATGGGAGTGGGAGTGGGAGTGGGGGAGACCGGCATGTGCAGTGGGCTGCATCTCCTCCTCGTCCTTCTCTTCGACCTCGGCGCTGGGGGTGGTTAGCTTCACGGGTTCCGACTCCTGCTCCTACTCATACTTCTACCCCTGTCCCTAGCGGTGCTCGTGCTCGTGCTCGTGTTCGTGCTCGTGCTCGTGCTGAATCCGGTCTCGGTGCTGGTGTTGGCTCTAGTTCTGGTGTTGGTGCCGGTGCGGAGTCTGATACTGGTCCTGATTCCTATACGGGTGCTGATACAGGGAGAGACGAAGGTGGTAGTGACGTGGGTGATTTGTTAGGAACAGTGGGCGGATTGAGTTTGAGCAGAGCGCAGATGGAAAGTTTGGGGAGGATGAATCGGTAGGATGATTGGAATGGTACCTCTATGAAGCCGAGGAGCTGGACTTGGTAGGTGGTGGATACCATGGCGTTAGTGGTTGGAAATGAAGGGGAATAAGGAATCCAAACCGAAGGTCCGAAGGATAGGTATCATCAGGGTTAGATAATAGCGAGTTAGGGCATCGAAGTAGATAACAGATACAGAATCAGCTCAGCGATGGAATATGATCAGCGATTATTGACTACATGTACCTCTACGGATCCTACTTGGGATGTTACCTATCGGTGCTTTGGATGGTTATCTAGGTAGGTAGGTACCTTTCTGTGCTTTGAGACGTGAGTAAGGTACCTCTACCATGCGATTAACGATTCAATGATAAGGAGGTCAGCAATGAAAGGATCCTTACTCGCCTTTGTTAGGCTGGACACTGGACTGGAGTGGACTGGAGTGGACTGGAGTGGACGGGAGTGAACTGGATTTGGTACATGAATGGCCGTCAAATTGAGTACTGAGTAAACTGAAAACAGGTAAAGTGAGCAGCGGGTACTGAGCAGTGAGCAGGCAGTAAACAGTAAGCATGGCCGCTAAGATTTTGTCCTGTTAACTGCCTGGTACGACAGACCTGGGTTATCGGACCTTGGTGTTTGTCATGTCTACCCCTAGAGGTAGGTAGGTAGGTAGGTAGGTATATCTGTGTTGTACCTAGGTAGGTACCTATGCTTGTGTTGTATCTCTGTGTCGATTGGATTCAAAGGCGTGCTGTTGTTTTTGCTTCGGTAGGTACCTAGGTAGGTAGGTATTACTTGTGCCGAATAAAGAGAATGATGACGGAGGAAAACGGACATGGATGCCTGAGAAAGAAAAGAAAAGAACAAAGAATGAAAGGGAAAAACTACATGTGGAACTTCCCAGAGAAAAGGTAGGTACCTAGGTAGGTGAGGACCTTAACCTCGATAGCAGCGACCGAGGGCTGCACAGTGCCCTTTTGCAACTCCTACCTACTTGCATCTCTTCTTTCCCATGTCCATTGCGTACCTAGGTATGTGAGCCCGCGTGTGATGCTTGTGCCTGTGGCCAGGTTTAGTTATGATGTCTTTGGAGAAATCCGGTCAGACTCGCCCGAGACGGAACTGCGAAATCTGGCTCAGTGGACGCTGGGCGCTGGGCGGTGACTGCCCTGTTCTTGCAATGCATAAACAGGTACAGGCACAGGCAGATCAAGGAAAAAATAAAATTCCCTCTGTAAACTCCGTCCGTTTCGGCAAGAAAGCTTTACAGTTTGCGACTTCGGGGTCCCGAGAATGCATGTTGGTGGTGGGGAAGTCAACATGTCCGGATTGGGGAGTGTTTCGGTAGAGTATTTTGTAGAACGATGAAGACACTCAACGCCTACAATGCAGGAACCACTGTGTTTCACATGTATGAAACTTTGGACTTGTTTTTAAACTGTTCCTTTGCCTCAGAATACATCTGGTGTCTTTCATGCCAATGATCTGATAACTTGGCAATGTCCCCGGTGCTGCGGGCTACACAATTTTCTGCAATCCTGAAAGCTGCAATCTCAACACCAGTGGCGAGCTGCACCAAGGTACATGTCTTGTCGAGATGACGGAGGTCCAAAATACCTACCGGACAAGCAATATAAATATTTAATGCCCAGCACACGCAATTATAATGAACGCAATGACCAGAATGAATCCTCGAATCTCCTCCTCAAGACCCTATTTAAGCCCCTCTTCCCCAACTCTGTGGTCCAGTTGATTTTTCCCTCTACCAGGTCACACACATCCATCAAAGCCTCGACCTGATCTAACCATCTTCTCGCTCAACCAAACTTGCAACCGGCCAGAAAGCTTCTTCCAACACTCCACATCTGAAACTCATCAGAGTCATCGTCTGATTGTATGTTCCCCTTTTCCTGTCTGTCTTCGAACATGTTCCCCTTCTGACAAAGAATAACTAATCGACTAACAACTCTCTCTATCAGACTCACATATCCAGCCGCAATGCGTTCACCATTCGGCACTACAGGGCTCGCCAGATCACTCGGTCTGGTGGCCCTCGTACTCTCAACCACCTGCGCCGGGATGTACATCCCCAGTGCTCGTGTCCCCCTCCCGGCATCCAACAAGGATGTCACCACTATCACAGTCACCACCATATCCACAGCAGGCGCGTCGGTGACCAACCTCGAAGCGGACAGCAGTATCTCCGTCCCCACTGCTGCTATCACCCCCATCTCCCGCCGTACCCGCTCCAGACGTCCGGTTACGGTTGTCGAGACGGTCACGGCCACTACGGTAATGGAGACGGTCACGGTCACGCCGGCCGCCTCCTCCTCGGCGACGAATAGCATTGAGGACTCTTCTATCTCTACCGAGGTCGTCACCGATGTTGTTGTCGTGTCCCCTGAGACGGTTACCATCATTTACGGTGGGGGTGTCTCCTCTACTGATGCCGGAGCTGGTCCTCGCGGTGCCGTCTCTTCGGCTAGCGATGTTTCCTCTTCCTCTGCCGATGCTGCTTCCACCTCCATCGGGGTGACTACTGTTACTGTCTTCCCCGAGGTCGTTCCCACCTCTACTGTTGGAGTGTCGTCCTCCACTGATGAGGTTTCCGACTCTACCTCCAACAATGCTGTCTTCACCCTCAGGACCACGATTACCCTAGCGAGGGAAACGATTACTGCTACTGAGGTGGCCACTCCAGTCGAGACGTCCACTTCAGTTGAGAGGACCATTACAATTGACACGGCCGCACTCATAACTTTGCCCACGTCTTTTGTCACCCTAACAAGGAGAGCAGACAACAAAGCGGCTCCCTCCTCGTCATCCTCTTCTGCTGTGTGGAACCCCCTTTTTGGTCATGGCCCTGTCGTTGTCTCCACCCGTACCGCTACTCTCGATGCGCCGAAAACTCTGTCCACGGTGTTCGTTAAGGCGAAGAGGACAGGCGACGCAGCGGTTTCCTCCAGTGGCTCCTCTTCCTCCGCCGCTGCCTCTGCCTCTACTCCTGCTGTCGTCGAGACCCTTCCTGGCATTGTCGTCGTCAGTACCCTCGATGCGCCGGCGACTCTGTCAACAGTGTTCGTCACGGCGAAGAGGACAGGCGACGCAGCGGTCTCCTCCAGTGGCTCCTCTTCCTCCGCCGCTGCCTCTGCCTCGTCTTCTGCCGATGCCGCTCCCATTTCGTCGACTACTAGTGATCGCCCTCTCCTTACCATTACCAAGACCAGCACGAGTGTGACGGCTACGGTCATTGTCACCGTGGCACCCACCAGGACTAGCACGAGTGTGACGCCCACGGTCCATGTCACCGTGGTGACGGCTACGGTCCATGTGGCACCCGCCGCCCCCACCGAAACGAGGTCGACGCTGCAGCTGGCGCAGGATAACTGTCTCGTGTGCCAAGACATTTTCGACGACAATGGTATCGTGCCTCCTGAGAAGGTGCCTGCGTCTGCTGCTTATGCTTGGAAGAGAAGCTTGGACTTATTGGAGGAGCCTCTGAATGACACTGCCCCTGGGCGCAGGATACAAGAGGCAAATGATGACGTTGCTCCCTTCCTTATCCCTCCTATGTTGCCTACTGGTGGCGTACCTCCAGTTAGTGATCATGCCGACGCTGCTGTTACTGGGGGTGGTGCTGTCGTTACTCGCCAACTCATCCCTCCTATGATGCCTGGGTTCAGCGTCGCCACCCACATCACCCGGAGCTCTTTTTCGCCCATCAGCCTCGCCCCCGTTACCAACAATGCGGATTCCTACACCACGCGGAGCACTAACTCGCCTATCCGCCTCGCCCCCATCACCAACAACGCGGACCATGCCACCCGCCCTACGCAAACCGCTACGCCCATCCGCCTCGCCCCCATCAACAACATCACCACCCCCACCGGCGTCCACCAACCCCAGCCCACCGACTTCCTACTACAACCCAAGCCCTTCATGAACCACGCCCCCCTCAAGGACGTCCCCCCCGGCGTCGTTGACAATGACCACCTCGAGCCTCTCTCCCAAAAAGGCACCGCCAAGTCCCGCCGTTCCGAACATGAATCCCTCCCTGAAACCGTCCCCCTCCACCTTCTCCTCCCCCCCTTCAACCTCACCAACCTCAACCAGGCCTACAACCAGGCCTACAACCCCATCCCCAAGTCCACCATTTAAAATTCGCCCGCCATCAAGTCCGCCAACCCCCCATCATCGGTACTCCCAACCCGTGCAGCCCTTTTCGGTACCTCTCGCCCATTATTGAACCCCAACCCAAACCCCCTTATGGGAGACAACCCCCCGTATGGGAACATAAAACCCCCCTTTTAGAGTTTAGGTAAACTCTGAACTCTAAACGTGCTCTCTCCGGCCTACAACTGCGCACACAAAGTCACCCCACCCACGGCATGGAGCGCACGTTATGGAAATCTGTATGAGCGGCACCAGCGGCGGGTGCATCTGGAGATCACACGCGCGATTTTTTTGAAGACTAGAGGTAAAATGTGCGAGATAGTGAGTGCTATGTGGGTGGTGGGGAACAGGATCCGTGGGCGTGAAGTGTACCTATTGCCGACGGTGGTGGGGGCGGTAGGGGAGTACATATCAGTCATCATCGTGGGGTGTAGTGGATTTGGAGGAGAGCCTGCGCAGTGCATTGGGGGAGTGCGGTTGTTGGTATGGGTTGGTAGAGGATTGGGGAGAAGGGAGAAGGGAAGAGGGGGGGGTATGATCGGGAAGGAAAGGGAACAGGAAAGGGGATATGGGAAAGGGGGAAAGGGGAAGGGAGATAAGGATTGGGAAAGTAGGAGGAGAATGACCAGGGAAATGGGGATGGAAGGGAAAGGGAAAAGGTGAAAGTGGAAGGTGGGAAGGAAGGAAACGGAAAAGGAAAGGGGAAAGGGAGGGGAGAGATGGGGGAAGAGGCATAGAGACGGAAGGAAGGAGAGTGAAAAGGAGGGAGTGAGGGAATAGAGAGAGATTTCCGGCCAGGACATACTCGTCGGCCACGAAGGAAAGAAGGAAAGGAGAAGATCACAATGAAGAAGAGCAAAAAAAAAAAAAAAAAAAAAAAAAAAAAAAAAAAAAAAAGGAGCAGGAGAGGTTTCATTCATCATCTCCATCAGCGGTTCTCATTATAGCTTGGATCTCTCCGTTGTAGTAGGGTAAGGTAGAGACAACGGTACCTGCCTACCTCTACCATCTTTCTTCCTGGGCGTTTTTCTGTTTTCAGAATTGGGATCATCAGTTGTAGATTTAGGTAGTGATGCCACCACCTTACAACTTAGCGTTATCATGTTATCAACTAGCGAAATCTCCTTTCCAAACGGACTCAATCCTTGCGTCGCCGACTTCAAGTGGTTGTGATACGTCGAGTCAACTTGATCATGAAACCCACCCGCTGGCAGCGCTGTAACCAGAACACATATATCCTGTGAAAAGTGAGATGGGGGGCTTATTCTGGACGATTGACTTACTATGATGGCCACCGCCCTCCCTCCTGCTTCCCTTTTAATGCCAACTATATTCTCTCAACTCCTTTCAAACGGTGAAACTGTAAGCCTCAAGACACAAGGCAAATCGGGAAAGACGAAAAAAGATTCTCCTGGGACACAACACATATACAATATTCTCACCACGGCAGATGAACGTCAGGGGAAGTAGTAACCATCCGATACCCAATCACGAACTATCCCGACAGAAAACAGCACACACATATCGCAAGCACAATAAAAAACAGAACGCAATCAAGTGTAACTAAAAGAGTAAAAGTTGCAATCTAACGCCTTTCCTCCAATCTGATACCCCAACTCCAAATCGAAGTACAGAGAAAAAGTCGAGGAAAGAAGGTAATAACCTCCTAGGAACCTGAGAAAATAAGAACTCGATACAGTATCATCAACCATTAATCCATCCAACCTCCCTCAATTATGGCCTACGCCTCCCAATCATCATCACTAGACAGATCATCCTCAGAATCCGACTCGCTCAAGTCGGCGTCCTCCTCATTCTCGTCCTCCTCCTCTTCATGTACAACTCTACTAACTCCTCTCGTCGCCCTAGCTTCTCTTCGACCTCCCACCGCGCTGCTTTCTCCTACGCGACCGCGGTAGTTGTTGAAGTCCTCGTCGCCGTACGACTCGTTGCTTTGGTCCGAGTCCTCATCTTCATCAGACGAGTCATCCTTTTTCTTGCCCTTCTTCGTGGACTTCGTGGTCTTGCCTTTACCCTTGTCGACGGCCTTTCCCTTGCCTTTGTCGATGGCCTTTCCCTTGCCTTTGTCGATAGCCTTCCCCTTCTTCTTTTTCTTCCCCTTATCACCCTCACCCTCGTCATCATCATCACTATCCTCCTCCTCCTCCTCCTCCTCCTCAGCCCTCCTCGCCTCCTCCCTCTCTCTCGCCCTCTTCCGCCTTCTATACAACTTATCTTTCAGCCTCTTGGCATTCAACCTCCTCAACTCCTCTTTTCGCTTCTTCTGCTCTTCTGTCATTTCTTCTTCGTCTTCCTCATCTTCCTCATCTTCATCCTCGTAGTCATCCTCCTCATTCTGCTTCTTTTTCTTCCCTTTCTTTGCTGCGGCAATAGCATCCTCTGCCTCGCGCGCCCTTGCTCGTCTCTCCGCTTGATACTTCCTGTCGCGATGTTTCTTCCGTTCATCCTTGTCACGCTGAATGCGAGCGGCGCGTTGTGCGGCAGTCTCGTTGGGTGGAATGGGGAGCGGTTGGTAGACATCGGGATCGGGGTCACCGCGGCGGCGTTGACGGGGAAGGGGGGCGGGAGGGGGAGGGGGTGGACGAGGTTGACTTCCTGAAGGACGGGGTTGACTTCCCGAAGGACGAGGTTGGCCTCCTGAAGAACGAGGCTGGCTGGGAACTGTACCAGCTGGGCGAGTTGAGGCTGGCCGGGCTGCTTGACTAGCGGGAGCAGCTGAGCGAGGTGCCTGTTTGGCGGGATCTGCTGCGCGGGACGGTTGCTGAGCTGGAACTCGGGGTTGTGGTGCCGGTCTCTGAGCTGTTGCCGGAGCCGGTGCCGGTGCCGGTGTCGGAGCTGGCTGAGCTTGTGCTACAGCATCCCTTCTAGCTGCCCTTGCTGCCCTCCGCGCCGCGAGTTGCTCATCAGCTTGCTGCCTTTCCGCCTCTCGTCGGGCTTCTTCCTCTTGCAGTTGAGCGACCAGTTGAGCTTCTTCATCCGAATCATGTGCAGCAGGTCTGTTGCGAGTGCTCCGCGTAATGGGCGCAGCAGGAACCGGGGCAGCAGAGGCTCGAGCTCGGGTAGTACGGGATGGGGCCGGGGCAGGAGCAGGGGCAGGAGCAGGGGCAGGAGCGGGAGCGAAAGGATCATCAGGAGCAGCGCTGGAAGCCGCACCAGCACCAGCACCAGCACCAGCACCTCTACCTCCTCTAGAGGCAGTAGCTCCCTTCCTCCCCTTCTTCTTCCCTTTCTTATCCTGCGGCGACTGCTCGTCCGGTTCCTCGACCTCGATAACGTACTGCCTACCCTCTGCCCAGGCCCTCATCATCCTCTCTCTCCTCTCCACATCCCTCCGGTCCAAGGTATCCCTAAACCTCTCCCTGTAACTCCTAATGAACCGTTCCAACGCCTCCCTTCGGACCCTCGCCTCGCCCTCGGCAAAACTCTCCGGATCTTCTTCCAGGTCTTCATCTTCTTCGTCTTCACCCCTGTCCTCCATTTGCAGTGGCCTCGGAAGAGGTGGATGTCCGTGATACCCATGCCCAGGGATGAACTTCCCTCCCGTATGGTCTGGCGGCGGTCGGTCAAGGACGGGCTCTCGATCCTCTAGATGTGCCAGGACCCTTTCTCTCATTTCCCTGAACCCCGTGACTGCTTGATCAAGTGCCTCGTGCAATTGTTCCTCTAGCTGTTCGTCGTTGAGGATGGGACGGGGTGTCCCCTTGACTAGAAACCTGGCGGGTGTCCTGAAGGCGGCACGACGTCTACCTGGGAGCGCTGGTCGATTGACGGTGTACTCGTATCGCGCTTGCCTGTCAAATTGCTGTCGAGAGGTGGGAGAATAGTTGATGCGGTTATTATGTAATTCGAGTAAATAGGCGCGCTGGCGCGGGGTGTACTCGGGCCGGAGGTGGGGAGTGATGTAGTCCGGATGGCGGGGATCGCGGTTGTCGACTGGCGGTGGAGTTTTGGGGAGCTGCTCTTCTCCGTTGTCGACGCCATCAACGCCGCCCATAGCGACATCTTCGTCGTTGTCTTCTTGTTCAGGCGTAGCGTCCCTCTCGGCATGCCTGTTCCTGTTTCGGTCAGGAGAGTGGAACATACTGTCACCTGAATACTCTGACCATCTGTTGGCGCCGGATCCACGAGAGCCACGAGAACCCCTCGATCTGCGAGAGCCACCAGAATGTCCACGCCCAGCACCATCACCATCCTCATCTTCATAATCGCCATCATCCTCGTCCTCCGTATTATGATCCTCATTGTCATCTTTATCCGTCCCCTCAGCGCTAGACATGTCCTCATCTCTCTCCCTATAACCAGTGAACTGATCCCTATCGTCCGAGCCCGGTTCATACCGTCTGATCGGGCCCGGACTGGGTCCCTGACCGGGAACGAACTTGCCACGGCCTGGAATAGGGCGATTCTGAACGGGCTGTTCTCTCACTGGAGGTGCACGGTTGACATGTTTGATTCGGGGTTGTCGGGGTCTGACGGGGGAGGGGATACCTGGTTGTGGAACTTCTTGTTCGGGGTTGGGTTCATCTTGGGCGGCGGCGGCGGCTTCTTCAAGTTCTTGTTGGGCGTTGTGGTCCATGTCTATATCTTCGTTTGGAATGCCAAAAAGATCGTCTTCGTGGCCAAAAAGATCGTCGTCGTCTTCTTCTTCGACGACGTTCTCGACTTCACCATTGTCCGTTTGAGGTTGAGGTGGGAATCGGCGACCAATCGATCGACCTGGACTTCTTATTAAATCTGTGCGTGCTGCACCTGGTGAATGGAGAGGGGCAGAGGGTCCACGCTTTGGATTCCGGCCGGCGGGCTGACGGGGTGGACTCCTCCCGTCGTCGTCACTGGAAGTCGACTCACGACTTGAGATGGAAATGGGTCGGTGGGGGCTGCTTCCCACCCTTCGACCTGGCCTTCTGCCCTCTGAGCCCTGTGAAGATGGCTGGCTTGGCGGATCGCCTCCAGGTGCAGCAGCTTGTGCTCGTCCCGATGGCGGTTGACGCTGGGACTGACCTTGACCTCTTCCAGCCTCTCGCCGGCCTTGAGGCTGGGAAGTTGCCGGGCGTTGACGGTCTTTCTGTCCGTCGCCAGCATCCTCATTGTTACCTCCTTGTTCTTGCTCCGGCTCGTCAGGTGACAATTGTCTTGCCCTCTTGCCTTGATTTCTCTTCTCCTTTAGCCATTGTTGCGAGTTTTCAAGTGAATCACTCCTGTCTCGCTTCTGACCTCTACGTTCTCCGACATTACTCTCTCTTTCATTTCCTTCAAGGACAGTAGCCATGGGCCTTCTTTCCTCAATAATTCCAGGCGCCACATGCTTACTCGGCACAGCACCAGCACCAGCACCCGCACCAGGACAAACAGGTGTACTCCCCTTCGGCAGCGGCACCGACGCCGGCGCCTGACTCTTGCCAGCAGGCCCCCTCTTGATGGGTTTCCTCTTCCCCGTATCCGCCTTTGCTTTCGCAGCCGCTTCCGCCGGCTTGGTCTTTTTCTTCCCTTTTACCTGGTCTTTCTTAGCCGCGGCATCATCTTCAGCAGCTTGTCCCGTTAATCGAGGCCGTTTAGCCTGCGGTTGTGACGAAGATTTGTCTGCTGACCGTTTCAGTGGTCGTTTCCTTTTTTTGGGTCTGACTACTCTTGGTCTGCCCTTTTTCCCAGCCGTGGGGGAAGGGGGTGCGTCGTTGTCATCGTTGGAGGAGCTACTAGTATCCGTTGACTTGCTCTGGAAGTTGAAGTTGATCTTCATGCCATCGATGATTTCCGATAGCTCACTTCTTGGTCTCTTGCCATGTATCTGGGGGGTGTTGGTTGGTCTCGGGGCTGGTGCCGCTTCGAAGTCGAGACGGCGAGCGAGGTTATTGTTCCGGGTCTGGCTTTGAGGAGGGAGTCGACGTCCTCCAGGTCGGAAGAGGGCGGCGCTATTGTCCACGGTAGGGGCTACCAGTACTGATCCCGGGGTGGGAACACGGGCAGACGGCCGGGAGCCTGGGGTTGGTTGAGAACGAGGTGGACTAGGCGTGACGTTCTGTCGCCGGGCGAGTTTGGCACGATCCCGGCTGGAAAGCAGGTCTGGGTCGATATCCCAGTTGTCTTCTTGTTCTCCATTCCCTTCTTCACCAGCGACATCAACATATGCCTTACCATCACCTGCATATACCCAAGGCTCTTCCCAATCCGTGTTCTCACTCTCCCCAGCACTTTCCGCCACCCCCTCTTGCTCCCTCATGCTCATACCCGGCGGATCCTCCACCAAAACACCAACCGCCCTCGCGGCAAAGACCACCGTTAGCATCGTGGCTATCAACTTCGCGTTATACTCCCGAATCACATCCGCGCCATCTTCCTCTCTTGGTGCTTGACTTTCTTCTTCCTCGTTGACAAACGCAGAAGGGATCATCGTGCCCGAAACGGACCTTGCAAGGCGCGCTATACGAGGCTTAGCGTACCGCGCAATCTCGCTGACGTCGTAGACAAGTCCGCCTATGCCACCGACGTTTACCCATAGAGCGGGCTCGCTATTGACGATGCTGTTGTGGGCCCATTGGGCTAGGGTTCGGCCACCGGCGTAGACCAGCTTCGCCCACTGAGCGGCTCTGTGCTTGCGCTGGGTCTTTGTGGCGAGGGTTTTGATGCCGTGGTGTTTCAGCTCGCGGAGAGTAATCTGCCGAGTGGGAGGGCGGTAGATCTTCCCCTTGATTACATCGGCTTTAAGTTTGGATACTTCGCGAAAGATCTCGCGCAGCTGTTGACCTCGCCTAGTCTCGCTGTTGTAGAGTTCCGTGATATCTTGACCGTAGAGTTGGCGGAGGGTTCCGAGCGCTGAGGGGGTAAGCCATGAGCGATATGGAGGTCGGCCGTTGCGGTCCTCGATATAAGCAAGATCGTAAATGTAACCGTTAAGGACCAGGCTCCTAGGGCCGAGCTGGTGATCTGGCTGGACCTCCGGGATTACGAAGCCGATCCGGAGGTGTCCAAACTTTTTCAGGACTTTGGATAGCCTGTCCTTTACGGTCTCCTCTTCGGTGTCCTGAGAGGGGCGAATGATGCAAGAATATGTTTCCTGGTCGAGGACATGCTTCTCGGTGAAGATGTCCGTGACATTGCGAGCGGCGTTGACGGCTAGGCGTCTGGCGCCGCCGGGGTGGTCTTCCACATACTCTGTGGTCTCGTTAAATCCCATTCTTTTGAGAAGTGAACATGCAAGAGGATGGAAACACTAACCAGAAATATCATAGACATTGTTTTGGATGCGAATATACATCCCTACTTCCTTGAAAATATGCCGTCCAAGCTCCCTTTCCGTAAAAACATCCAGTGTCCGTCTCGGCGGGGGTTCCATAATGTAGTCTTTGAGAACTGCGCACCGCCACGGCCACAGCAGGTTTTTAAGATCCATGGGGTTTTTCTTGTACTTATGGCAGAACAGGGTCAAGTCCTGGCAGGTTGCAATGTTGTTGCGGACGAAAATCTTCAAAAAGCCATCGTGTTCCTCTGGGATGCCTGGTGGAGGGGGAAAAAAAGGGTGGTGGAGGTTAGTGATTCTGCTGGAAGCGGGTGTTGAAGTTACTGGTGACACCTGAAGTGACTTACTACTAAGATCAAAAACATCCCTCCCGATATACGCCCACCTTGGCCCCCCATCCCGTCCATGAAACTCTCTCACCTCTTCTAGCGTTCTCTCGCGCAGGAGCTTACCGCGAAACAGCGTATGAGCATTTGACTGGAGATATTTCTTGATCGTGTTATGGATGACCACCCAGCCATGGGGAGACCGTTGGGCAACGTGTGACTTGACTGTGCTTTTTTTGTGGGGGCGGTGGTAGCAGAAAAGGTCCTGAGCGGTTGATTTCCACTGTTCAACTACATGAGCTTTTCGTTAGCACCGCTGGGTCCGTCTCTCACACATCAGTAATACCTATGTCTGCGATTTTCTCACTTCCGCTTACTGTCACTCGTAGTGTAGATAAACAAAGGGGAACGCAAAGCGAATGAAAAAGGAAACACAAAAACGGAAAATACTCACCACCACCACCAAGATCATAGATATGTTCCTCCCCGCGCCACCTTACCAACACCCACCTCGGCCCAGTCGTCTCTTTTAGAGGTCGCCAATGATCAGCAACCTCCCCCCTACTCCAATGCTTTTTTGTCCTCCACACATCCTTCACGTCTGCCAAAGCCTCGTCACCATTATATGTATTGACCCATTCGCCTTCGGCAGGCCACTCGAAGTACGGTTGTCCCAACTTCTCCCAGGTTTCGTCAAAGTTGTGGAAGTTGTAGTGGGCTAGCAAGAGTTGAAAGGCTTCAGATTTGGAGAGAAAGCCATGCTTGTAAAACTCGTCCAGAACGAAGCGGTGGCGGTTGTTAAGCTGCAGCTGGGAGAAATTGAGATCGTCGGGGAGGGACTGGTTAGATCGGATAGGCGAATTTTGCTGTGGGGGAGAGAGCGAAGAGAGGCTTGCGTATTCTATGTCCATAGCATCAGGATCAGTGTCATCCTCTTCTTCCTCCTCCTCCTCCTCCTCCTCCTCGTCGCTATCATCGACATCGTGGGTTACGGATCGCCAGGCTTTTTGGGATCTGCCTGCGCGGAGGGGACCGCGACGGCGGATAAGACCGGCACCGGGGTTACCGCCTCCTCGGCCACCACCATCACCGCCTCGTCTACCGCGGAAACCACGGCCACGAGGTTTGGAGATACCGCGGGTGGGACCCCGGCTCTTCATGGCTTTCGAGACACCGCTCAGTTTCCCAATGTCCAGAACCATCTTTAGACGACTGGCAATACCCTGACCCTGACTCTGTTCCTGACCGCCCATCTCAATGTCACTATCATTATCACTGTCGTCGTCGCTGTCGTCATCACTGTCGTCGTCACTGTCATGATCACTATCACTCATATCATCATCACGATCACTGGCATCAGATGCCCACGAACCGACAGGCGACGACGGCGCGCTCCCTAGGAACGCACGATGTGCATTCCTATTCCTCCGCTTCTCCTCCGCTTCCGACACTTCCACCACGTCGCCGACCTGGTTCGAGCCTCCCTTCTCGAAGCCCATGACCCAGTCCGGAAAAGTAAAGTTGAAGGGCAGCCAGCCCTCAGTTTCCAGGCCGCGGAGATCCGCCTCGTGGTCGAGTGCAGCAAGGAGCTCATGTGCCAACTGCCTGATGGCATCCAGCAGCCCTATGGGAGTCGGGGTGATGGTCCAGCACTTGCGCCCATCGCGAAGGGCTGTGGAAATGACATCGACACGGGCGTCGTAGGCAGTGTGAGACGCATATTTTTGGCCGTACAGGTTCAACGTGGTCCAGGTCGTGCCCGCGTCGTTGCCATATACATGGCGATCGGGAAATCTCCACCTCGTTCCCTTGACAAGAGCGTTGATGCTCGGATGCCAAAGGTTGGGCGCTTCAGTCTGGAAATTCTTTCGCTTGTTTTTGAACCGGACCGCTTTCCTTCGCCAGGGAATAGCCGCTCTCATGAGGTGGAGCAGAATGCGGTAGACGAAGCCCAGGGACTGGGCCGGGCCGGCGCGTTGCTCCCATTCCTCGATCCTCGTCTGAAGCGTGTTGATCATGGCCGTGCAAGTCTTCTCGTCGCGACAGGAGGCGGCATCGCTGAACACTTCGACGCAGTTGCGGCATCCCGCAAGGGAGTAAGGGGTGCGTTGCCAGTAGGCGTAGGCTTGGGTGAAATGGTCATTTTGTCCTGAAATGCCGCGCCAGCGTTTCCATGCTTTCTTGCGGAGTTGGAGGTGGTCGACGCAATCTTGGTATCTAGCGGCTATTTCAGGATATGCGTCAAAGTTTTGGGGGTTGTTGGGGTTGGGGACCACGGAGAAGACGCGGGTGATCTCGTGCTGGTCCAGTACGGGGGTCCTAAAGGGGCGGGGTGGCCGTAGGGCACTTCGGCCTTTGGTTCCTACCAACACGTCCCAAAAATCTTGGAGTTGGAGGGAGGCTGCGAAGAAGGCGGGAATGGGATACCTGTCGAAGGATATGGGCTGACCTGGGGGCCAGTGAATATGGTTGTCGATGGTATAGTTACTTGAGCCATATATCCAAGTGGTGTCTTCAAATGTGTATAGGGCCAGCCCATACTGCCGCAAACCGGGCAGTGTGGACGGAATTAGATCATTTTCTGTGCCTTCTGGGGTGTAGCGAAATGTACCACCAAAGAGATTATTCTCGATTGAATAGCCCAGCTCAGCCACCCACTCGTTGTTGTATACCTAGGACCATTTGTCAGGCAACGTAGCGGGAAGGAAGAGGCGGTATCACTTACTGGTTCGTACGTATCAGGAGCGTCACCTTCTTTAAGCAATGCGGCAAAGTTAAGCGCATGCTATATCTCGGAGAATGTGGTCAGTAAGAGACAGGCTCTGTGGGATGAGGAAAAGGGACCAACGTACCGCCAATTCGTGTATCATCTGGACAAACGTTAGCATACTCATCCAAGCAAGAGCAATGTGGCGTCAGATAGTACATACCGTAACGGCAAACTGCAGACGAGCAATGTGTTTTTCGCCGTATCGAAGACATTCCGCCGGGTTGTTGGTACCGTTGTTGTCTTGCAGCAAAGTCCTCAAAATCCGAGCATTCATGCGAATGACGACAAATTGTTCGTCTGTGCTCTTGTCCTTTGCAAGCATTGTATATGCCGACGTGAACTTGTCCCCCCTCGAATTTGCGAAGCCAAATGCATTAGGATCGTCGCCGTCAAAGAAGGACCAAACAATGCGGTCGGCGAGGTCAGTGGTCTCGTTGTAAAGCCGTATCCGTGCGGCCTGGGTCAAGGGGGCATCTGGGTCACCGTGAGCTTGAAAGCGCTGGGCCTCGACGCCCGTCCGTCTGTTGTATCTTTGGTACTCGGTTCCCGTAATTGGGTCCCAGTCTTTTAGCAAGAGGGCGTGTAGCCACTTGGTACACTGGGCCTCGGCAAAGATCTTGTTTGCCATCTCTACGCAGATGCCCAACTCGGCAAAGACGTCGGGATTGTCGATGGACCAATGGGGAGCGGTGAGAGACGTGTCGGTAATGTCGACGGGGGACTTGAGGTCGTACCAGCGGGCCTTTTGGAAGATTGGGTGCCACATTTGGGGGTTGACGGCGATGGAGGCTTCGCTGACGGGGGGGAGGCTCTGGTGAAGAGAGGCGAGTTGCCAGGCCTTGAAGCCATCGTTGATCTCGTGCTGGAAGCGCTCGGCCAAAAAAAAGGTATCCAACTGGGGCGGCGACGGGATGGGCAGAGGATCTTGACGTGCAGCTTCTTCATTGCTCATGTCCATGCCCAAGCTGGGCAAGGAGGGATACTGGGTCTCGAGACCCGACTGGCCAAAGTTTATAAAGTAAGGGTTCATCCAGCCGCCATAACGCCGAAGCTCTTCCGTATGTGGATATTGTGGGAGAGAGTCCTCGGTATCCGGCCCAATCTCGCCAATGGAAGCGTATGTTGCGCGGCCCATGATGTTGATGTTGTCGTGCTTGCTGCGGTTGTTGTTGTGGTGGCGGTGGTGGTTGTTGAACGTTGTCGAGGAAGCATGATGGACAGGACGCCGTGGCGAGTAGAGATGTGGAAGTCATGGGCATTTTGGGATCGTGGCAGCTCAGTGGTAACTCGGGCACAAGATCAACAAAGGGGACAAAGGGGGAGAGCCGCAAACGTCAATAGCAATTATGTAGCTTGAAAGCTCGAGTCTCGACACAATGAGCCGAGCTTTCTTTGAGACAGCGAAGGGTGAGTGTGGGAGATGATTTGAAGCATCTTGCCTCATAACGGGTTGCGCACAAAGTTGGACATGTCGAGGATGAACATGGTATTATTATGGTGAAACAAATCATGAGCTATGGCATATGTTGTCTTGTTCTCTCGAAAGCGTATTTGATAAGAGATATCAAGAGTTGAGGACTCGGTCGTCGAGTGTCCGAGGGAAGATGAGCAGAGAACAAAGAAAATGCCATGCTCGCGGCTGAGCTACAGCTTCTGCAAAGGGGGAGAAGAACATCAAAGGAAGACGCCGAAAAGAACAATGAAAGAAGCTTGAACGGGTATGGCCTCGGCTCCTCATAACTACCTCTAGGTCAGCCCATGAATGAGTCTTGTTGGCTCCGTGTACTTGGTCATGACGGATTGAGCGACGAAGACAAAATGGGATGTGAGAGATGTCCAGATTAGGCTGACGAGACTCTTATCGATAAGGCGCCTTGTAAATCAACCAGACATCAACTTCCCTTGTACCAGGACAAAGAAAAAGAAAACGAAAAAAAAAAAAAAAAAAAAAAAAACCAAGATGAAGAGACTCCAATGATGACCCGGGAGGAAATGCTTGATTGCCTGGTGGTGACTTGAAGTTGCCGGGTTTCCTCCGCCTCACTCAGCTCAATACTTCCTTTTCGAATGGAAAATTTTCACGGTGAGATGCACTTTCCCCACGAATACTACCTCTACAGAGTCCAAACCAAGGAAGGCACATTCGAGCAGAACTGCAGCTTGTAATCTCTCTCTTTCAAGATGGGAAGAAATAAAACTGTGAATGGCCTGGATTGGGAAGGGACTTTGCGGAGGAGAAAAGCAAAACACTCTGAAAAAGGAAACCGGGCATGCGACCGCTGCACTCCCCTGGCAGGCGGCAGTCACTTGACCACCACTGCACGTCAGTTCAACCCATCTCGTCTTTCTTTCCGTTAGTAGTCAATCAGCGTCGGGTGTTGAATCCTCATTCTCACTCGTAGGATGTCGATCTGAAATTGGATTGCGCCGACTTCGCAACGACTGACATCCCACCATGCCGTGGTGTTTGTTGTTGGCTGTCCACGCAGTTCGCGCCATGACGCCCAGGCGCCGCAAAGTGACATAAGATGGACAGGGGAAAAAGTGACGTTGAAGAAAAAGGGCCAAGAGGTCCAAGACATTGTAAGACAAGCTTCATGTTTGTCCAACCTTGTTGTTGAGTGTGCATACGCGGGTGACGCCAAGCGGGCCAAGGTTGATGGTGTTGATAATTCGCCGAGGAGAAGGGCGGGAGTGGTGATGAATCTGGGCGTTGGACCGTTCGTTAGTGTACTTGGGTACCTAGCTAGTATACTAGTTGCTTGGTGCAGAAGGGGCTCCACCACATGTGCTGCAATGCGCTTCCCTTATTGGCTGTAAAAGGGTAAGCAGTTCTTGTCGTCGTTTGCGTCAATGCTTTTTGCTGTTGCTAAATGCTTATGCTAGAAGGGGTCCCGTCTGTGACAAATTTTCATATCCCAAGCCAGATCGCTTGCTTGACCTGAAGTCAATCTCGGCAAATGGATCACAGATGAGGTATTTTCAAGAGCCGTGCCTAGTCAATTCGACCAGACCATCAAGGTATCGATTACTCGGTGAAATATTGTTCTCTGTTGTTGTGTCCAGCTCAACCTCGGCCTGAACCCCCAGCTCCTAGCATAAGCGTTTAACATTGGCGCAAGCGTTTGACAACAGACCTGCCCAGAACCTCGCTCCCATCCCCCGCCGCGCCATCACCCCGCCACATGGACCCTGTAAGACTCCACTGTTTCCGCTGAACCCCCCGGGGAAGTCCCCTGAGGTCGGACTCTGGGGCTCACTGTCGGGGCACGAGCCTTTGAGCCTCTTGTGGATTGCCCGTGGGCTTTGTCATTTTGCTGGTCTCCGCAAAATATGACGACAACTGCGACTTGTGGTGCGATTGACGGGTGCCCGGTGGTTGGGTGTGTTGTACAACCTCTTCTCCTTTCTTTTTCTTCTCCTTTCTTTTTTTTGTAAACTCCATGATTTCTTCAATCACAGTAATAACCATGCTCGTTACACTACACAACCTCTCTTCTTTCTTCGGCGATTTCTGTGACGTGACAGAGTGTCAACACCTTCAACTTTAAGCTGACCAAAGGGGGGGGGGGGGGGGGGGGGGGGGAAAAAAAGAAAGGAAAAAACAAAAACCTTTCGACGACTATCAATGACACACTCGAAGACGTTCGCTTTCGGGATCGACAATCGAGTCGTGTATGTACGCGCAATGCTGTCCTGAGTATGCTCACCCTGCTAGTCTAGTCTAGTAGACTACTCCAAAAAAACGAAGCGACACCGACACCGACACCGACACCGACACCGACGAACGCACAACAACTTCCATTGGCCTGCTTCTTCAACAAGATGACAAAAATTGTGGCCATGGAAATGCGCCAAGAGGATACCAAGGCTGGGCCAAGAACGGCCCAAGACTTCTCCAAGACAGCTCTCCTTTGTCCCGCCGCCGCGGCAGTTTGACTCAGGCAAGGCAGCCTGGGCAGGTCTCGTCTGTTTGTCGGGTAACTGTGATAAACTTGCAGTGATAATCCAGGAGCCTTGGCCTTGGCGCAGGCTTGGTATTCGAGAAAGGAAGGGATCAGTGCGGACGAGTCGGGGGGAACATGTGTTCAGACACTGATTTCGAAGCCAAGACGTTGGCCAAGACCACGATGGCGAGACGAAGAATTCCATCGATTTGGTCAGCCTGTCTTGTCCGTGTGTTGTAGGAAATATAAGTATATCTACCTACGAGCTGGACCCCGTCCTCGGCCCGTCCTGTTTACTCTTGCTTCTCTACAGCTCATGTTTACATGTTGATGCTGGCTATTGGTGTCTTCACTACTTACTAGCACAAACACACCAGACAGAGCAACATATCCTTTCCACACAACAACTGACCCCTACAGGCAAACATGACCAAGACGGAGCCTGATAAGGCTGCTGCTGGCGACCATGTCTCTGGCCAAAGCAACAAACCCCTTTCCCGACCTGCCCACGCCTTGACCCATCAAGATCTCGCCCACGAGATTGGAGCCGACCCCCTCTCCGGTCTCACCCCCGACGAAGCCAAGCGTCGGCTTGAGGAATATGGGAAAAACGAACTGGGCGAGGCTGAAGGTGTCCAGCCCATCAAGATCATCATTGCTCAGATTGCCAATGCCATGACGTTGGTATGTTTTCCTTTCCCTTCTTCTTCTTCTTCTTTGTTCCTTTTCCTTTTCTGTGACAGCAACTGACAACAAACAGGTCCTCATCCTGGCCATGGCCGTCTCCTTTGGTATTAAATCCTGGATCGAAGGCGGTGTCGTTGCCTTCGTCATCGGCCTCAACGTCGTCGTCGGTTTCTTCCAAGAGTACTCTGCCGAAAAAACCATGGACAGTCTACGCTCTCTTTCCTCTCCCACCGCCACCGTCGTCCGCGGCGGCGAGGCCATGGTCGTCCCCTCTGGTGAAATTGTCCCCGGTGATCTAGTTGAAGTCAAAATGGGCGATACTCTGCCGGCTGATATCAGGTAACCTGTTGACCATTCTCTCCACTACCCGCCTTTGCAATGGCTGATCAGGTTCTTCTTTGGATAAACAGGTTGATCGAAGCCAAAAACTTTGAAACCGACGAAGCTCTCCTAACCGGCGAATCCCTTCCCGTTCGCAAGACGGTTGAGTCTACTTTCGACGACACCACCGGCCCTGGCGACCGTCTCAACGTCGCCTACTCCTCCTCCACCGTCACCAAGGGAAGAGCAAAGGGTATCGTTTTTGCTACCGGCACGTTTACCGAAATCGGCGCCATCGCCTCTGCTCTCAACAAGAAAGACTCCAAGGTCCGTCCCGTCAAGCGCAAGCCCAATGGCCACGCTGGTCCCCATCGTTATCTGGAGGCGTACACTTTGACTCTTGGAGACGCCCTCGGTCGGTTTTTGGGTGTCAACGTCGGCACTCCGCTGCAGAGGAAGCTGTCGAAGCTGGCTATGTTGCTCTTTGGCATCGCGGTTATCTGCGCCATCATCGTCTTGGGAGCGAACAAGTTCAACACCCGTCAGGAAGTTATCATTTACGCCGTGGCCACAGGCCTGTCGATGATTCCGGCGAGTTTGGTGGTGGTGTTGACAATCACCATGGCGGCTGGCACCAAGAGGATGGTGGAACGGAACGTCATTGTGCGCAACCTCAAGTCTTTGGAAGCCCTGGGCGCCGTGACGGACATTTGCTCGGACAAGACTGGCACGCTTACTCAAGGAAAAATGGTAGCGAGAGGTGCTTGGATCCCGGGAATGGGCACTTATACCGTCGAACTGGGTGATGAGCCGGTGAATCCTACCAAGGGCGACATCCGCTTTGCGAAGCAGATGCCGTCGGAGGTTGATTTCAAGTCGACCAACGCTGAAAAGAGCTCTACCGGCCCTGTTACGGCCCCTGGAGAGCTCTTGACATCCAGCACCACCCGTCTCCAAGACTTCCTCTCCGTCTGCTCCCTTGCCAACCTTGCCACCGTCTTCTCCAAGGAATCCGAAGAAACGCCCGGCACCGAACAATGGCACGCGCGCGGCGACCCGACCGAAATCGCCATCCAGGTGTTTGCTTCCCGCTTCGACTTTAACCGTCTCCGTCTTGTCTCCGGTTCCAATCCCGAATGGCAAGAAGTCGCCGAATTCCCGTTCGATTCGGACGTTAAGCGCATGTCGGTGATCATGAAGAATACGCAGACGCAAGAACACTGGGCCTTCACCAAGGGCGCTGTGGAAAGGGTTATTGGTGCTTGCGTCAACTACTTTGACTCTGACGGTCCCGACGCGGAGGCTAAGCCCGTAACTGACGAGTTCCGCGCCGATATCCTGAAGAACATGGAATCTTTTGCCTCTCTCGGTCTACGCGTCCTGGCCCTCGCCTCCCGCCGTCTTCCCTCCGACGGCACCACCTGGAACGAAGAAACGTCCCGCTCCCTCATCGAATCCGAGCTCACCTTCCGCGGCCTGATCGGGCTCTACGACCCTCCCCGCCCCTCGTCCGCCTCGGCCGTCCACCAATGCCACGAAGCCGGTATTTCGGTCCATATGCTCACTGGTGACCACCCAGAGACCGCCAAGGCCATCGCCATCGAAGTAGGCATCCTGCCCCCTCTCTCTTCCATGTCCCGCGTCTCTGCAGCTGTCGCCCACGCAATGGTCATGACCGCCTCGCAGTTCGATGCCTTGTCCGATGACGAAGTTGACGCTTTGCCCGTTCTCCCACTCGTCATCGCGCGCTGCGCTCCCTCTACCAAAGTCCGCATGATCGAAGCCTTGCATCGCCGTGGTCGCTTCTGCGCCATGACGGGCGACGGCGTCAACGACTCTCCTTCCCTCCGTCGCGCCGACGTCGGTATCGCCATGGGTCTTTCCGGTTCGGACGTAGCCAAAGACGCCTCGGACATTGTTCTGACAGACGACAACTTTGCCTCCATCGTCGCCGCCATTGAAGAAGGCCGTCGCATTTTCGACAACATCCAGAAATTCGTCCTGCACGTCTTGGCGGAGAACATCGCTCAGGCAGGCACCCTGCTCATCGGACTGGCATTCAAGGACGCCTCGGGCCTTTCCGTCTTTCCCCTGGCTCCCGTGGAAATCGTCTGGATCATCATGATCACCTCCGGTCTACCCGACATGGGCCTCGGTTTCGAGCGCGCCGTTCCCGACATCATGGCGCGTCCCCCGCAATCTCTAAAGACAGGAATCTTTACTTTGGAATTCATCATCGACATGATCTTTTACGGACTGTGGATCACGGCGCTATGTCTGGCCTCGTTTGTGTTGCGGGTCTACGCCTGGGGCGACGGCGACTTGGGCAGCGGCTGCAACGAGCATTACTCGGACTCCTGCGAGACCGTGTTTCGCGCGCGCGCCACCACTTTCGCGTGCTTGACGTGGTTTGCCCTCTTCCTGGCTTGGGAGCTCGTCGATATGCGCCGCTCCTTCTTCCGGATGCAGCCTGGCTCCAAGAAGTACTTTACGCAATGGATGGTGGACGTGTGGCGCAACAAGTTCTTGTTTTGGGCGATCGTCGGCGGATTCGTCACGCTGTTTCCTACGCTGTATATCCCCGTGATTAATCATGCCGTGTTCAAGCACACGGGCATCTCGTGGGAGTGGGGTATTGTGTTTGTTGCGGCGGGACTGTTCTTTGGTGGTGTTGAGGGGTGGAAGTGGGCTAAAAGGGTTTTCCTCAGGAGACGCGCGAGGAGGGGAGCTGCCAAGAGCGGTGGAGGAGCAGGAGGACAGGGCAAATTGTGGAAGGATATGGATGTGGAGGAAAAGATTTTTGGAGAGTATTTTGGGTCGCCTGCTTCTACGGATGAGGTTTCGCTTCAGGATACTCATACTCGTGGGCATGAAAAGAAGAATGATGAGGGAGCCACGGGCCAGCGCCAGGAGAACCAGGGACGGGATTGACTAAGAAGGGGCGGGAAGCCCCGGGCGGAAGTCGTTGTTGGTGAGGGTGGCATTGTCAAAGTCAAAGTCGTGGTCACAACTGATGCAATTGCAGCGGTTGGCGATCATGATGATGATGATGACAGTGTCAATGGTGGTGGTGGTGGTGGTGGTGGTGGTGGTGGTGGTGATAAGTGCAAGGTGAGTCGCTCATGCAGGAGTGGCAGTCGCAGTGGTCAAACAGGACTGCAGTTGGCGTCCATCGTGTCGACCACGACAGCAGCAAAGGTGGGTGAAAGCCTTTCCTTTTGGGTTCTTGTAGCCCCCTTCTCTCCTGTGCAACAAAAGCAGCTGCTACGGTTCCAGGCAGACTGCTGCTTTGGTTACGCAGATGCTGGTCAAGCCGAGGAGAGGTCTTTTGGTTCTGGCTCTGTTGATGGTGTTGTTGCGAAGGTTGATGGTACTGGTGTTGGGAATCGGGTGTTGAGATTGGCAAGATCAAGAATGATGAAGAGAGAAGAGGAGGAGGAGGAGGATAATGTCTGTCGTTACCGTTATTGTACACCGAGAAAGATTGTCTGTCCTTATCGTAGAATTAGCAGTAGTAGTAGTAGTAGTAGTAGCAGTAGTAGTGTGATAAGTAGCACCGGCGTTGATGTCGGGGAAAATATATATAAATGGTGTAGAAAACTTGCTGTGTCCGGGGTGGTTTCGGTTGTGAGTTGTGATTGTTGGAATGAGCTTCCACTTGTCACCCTTGGCCAGCGGAGAGTGGGGATGTAGACGAGCTGCACTAACAGCTTGACCCCCTACCTTTTTGTCTGGTATAGAGCATCGACGTTAGTGCACTGCACCTCCACCTGTACATCACCTGAGTGTCTCACTAACAGAGCTATTGCCTATCCTCGCTTTATTTTGCTTGATGATGTTAACACTACCCGAATCCTTCGCGTCACTACCACCACCAACCCCGACCGTACCCCGACCCCAAAAAGGGCTTTCTTTCGGCAGCTACTAGTAGCTCTAGCTACTATAAATCCACGATACACCATACCGCGCCCTTCACATGACAGAATCCGCACGATCGGCAAACAAAGAGTGGAACTGCGACATTGGAGGTGGTTACACGGAGCCGCTCCGTCGTCAGCTCGTTGAAGTTGACTTTTCCGGTCCTTCTCCGGTTACTCTAGCGATCGCCCGGCTTGTAACGCATGGACCACTGGACCCGACCGACCCGCGCGCCGCGCCCTTTGGTTTACAATGGGTGGGGTTGTTGAAAATGGAAAATGGGAAATGGACTTGGCCTGATGCGGGCATGCGGTGCGGCATGCGACGGCAGATTTACCTAAACTGCGACTATAGTGAAAAAAAAAAAAAAAAAAAAAAAAAAAAAAAAAAAAAAAAAAAAAAGGATGGCATACTATGGCCGGGAATAACGAACGGGATGGATCGCAGGTGGTTTCTGTCTTGGCTTTTTACGAGTTCTGGGCCTTTTTAGGGAGGAGAGGAGAGGGGAGGGGAGGTACAATAGGTACATGGAGGGAGGTAGAGGCAGAGAGAGGTAGAGGGGGAGGTAACGGTAGAGAACGGACGGACGGACGGATGGAAGAGAACTCGCATCCTCAATTTTGCTATTGATGATAGCATCTCACGTCTCACGACATCCCGATTCTGATAGCGTTATGTTCAGTTTATACAGTATCTGGTTGATTGTTGATTGATACCATCGTCAACAATCCACTCCCAAAAATTCATAGCGGACACCACTGTAAAAAAAAGAAACCTAGAGTCGAACTCGACTTCGGCATTCGCTCGGCAACCGTTCCTTGTCTTCCCCAAAAGTCCCAAGTCCCAAGTCCCCAGTCCCAACCTCTACCTTGACACACCAAACACAAACAGGGAATAGCTTCCGTAGTCCCCCCTCTCCCGTTGACCTATCATCTTTTATACTTTTCAGAAGCTAGCAAGCTTAAGGTTTAGCCTTTCTTTCCTTCTGGCATGACGCATCGAAATTCGGCCGAAGTGGAAAATTCTGGGGGTGTGTAGGTGTGGTGTGGGCTCCGTCGGTTGTGGACACCCGGCCCGTTGGAGGTTCGGGTCTTGTGAAGAAGGTGCGGTCTGCATAACAGTTGACTACTATTTCGTTTCTCTCCAAAATAGTCCCCTTTGATTTTGTTGTTTGGGGTTCCATCGTGCTCTGCTTTTCAAGCTTGGTGATTTATTTTGTTTTTGTTCATGATATTACCCAACCAAGCAGATCGGTTTTGAAGGAGACTTTCCTGTACCTTGCAGATCCTGAATTCATGTGAAAAAAAAAAAAAAAAGGAACTAAAAACTAAAAACTGAAAACCCTTGAACCCGAACCCCGAACGTGAACCTGAACCGAATTAAACCGAAACGAACAAAACGGGTCCAGTCCCGCTCACCGCACGTCTATCTGGACGACTCACTTATTTAGGCCAACTCAATGGAATACTAATCATTGAGTGACTCACTGGACATATAGCAGCCATTACGTTTATTTTCTTTTCTATTTTTTCTTTCTTTTCCTGGATGGTTATAACACAGAAGCAGTACTCCCACCGGTCAACAACAACCGAGTCCAGTTCACGGCTCGGCAGAGAAAATAACGAGTGACGACTGTCTACCTACCTCTACTCGACAACCAGAACTCAACACAAAAACATCTCCATCTTCACTCGTCACATTAAGCACCACCATCAAAATGCCACCATCCCCGCCTCCATACATGGAAGCAATTCGAACGCCAGGAGGCCATGTTCAAGACTCAAGAGGACGATCAGACAGTGAAGACAGCGATATTGATATCCACGGAATCGATCAACACCAGCACCATGACGAAGACGACAGCCATGAAGAAGATGAGAAGCACGCAGTCAACAACACCAACAACAACGGAGGAGGTGGTGCTCTTTCCCTAGTCAAGACCCTTTCGCGAGTATTATCAAGACCAGAATCGAATTTCGATCCGGGCCCACCGCCAGATGGGGGCGCAAGGGCTTGGTGTACCGGTATGTTTTTTTGTTTTTCTATTCTTTTTTTCTGAACAACGACACTTTCATCCTGAACCATATGTAGGTACACTAACACCTCTCGCAACACCACACGAAACAGTCGCAGCAACCCACCTAGTCGTCATGACCACCTGGGGCACCATCAGCTCCTTTGGCGTATTCCAGACCTACTACACTTCCACTCTCAACGCTCACTCTTCAGTCGTGATGATCACACCCTCCACCATCTCCTGGATCGGCTCTCTGCAAGTTTTTCTGCTCTTCTTCATCGGCACTTTTACCGGCCGCCTCACAGACGGCGGCTACTTTCGGCACATTTACCTCTTGGGAACAGCATTCATTGCCCTCGGCATGTTTTCCACCGCCGATGCTTTAGACAGCCTCACTTCCGGAACGGACCCCCAAAATGCCAAAAGCGCAGTCTGGAAATTGTTTTTAGCCCAAGGAATCGCCATGGGCCTAGGCAACGGCTGCCTCTTTTGCCCCTGCGTAGCCACCTTGTCTACATATTTCAGCAAAAAACGGAGTCTGGCTATCGGCATGGGCGCCTGCGGGACGGCCACGGGCGGCTTAGTTTTTCCCTCCATGATGCGCAGTTTGTTACCTCGCGTCGGGTTCGCGTGGACAGTCAGGGCAATGGGTTTCATCTGCGTTGGATGTCTACTGGGTGCATTCTGGGTGATCAAACCACGCACCAAGCCGCGGGGGATGCGAGGCGCGTTGGTGGAGTGGTCGGCTTTCAAAGAGGGGGAGTACTCCTTGTTTGTGGCTGGGAGCTTCATGTGTTTTTTGGGACTGTACTTTGCGTTTTACTACCTCGCGAGTTTTTGTAGGGATATCGTCGGGCTGGCGTACGAGGATAGCTTGAATATCCTGCTGGTGTTGAACGGGGTCGGGATCTTTGGGCGGTTGGTGCCGAATTACTTGGCTGATCGGGTGGGGCCGATTAATTTGTTTATCCCCTTTGCGGCGGTGGGCGGCATTTGCATGTTGTGCTGGATGGCGGTCGAGTCCGAGGCGGGATTGTATGTGTGGGCCGTGTTTTACGGGGCGGCGGCGGGAGGGATCCAGAGTCTGTTCCCGGCGGGGTTGACGAGTTTGACGACGGATTTAAGAAAGACGGGCGTGAGGATGGGCATGGTGTTTACGTGTAATAGCTTTGCGACGCTGGCGGGGCCGCCGATTGCGGGGGCGATTATCACGAGTATGGGGGGTAGGTATTATGGCGCGCAGGCGTTTGCGGGGTCGACGCTGTTGTGTGGGACGGGATTGTTGGCGGCGGCGAGGATGGTGAAGGCGAGGAAGGTGCAGAGGGAGGGGGGGAGTGGAGGGGTTTGGAAGGTCAAGGTTTGAATCGATGCCCGTCGGCTGGATGAGGGAAACAACTAAAAATGAGGTGTGGAAAAGTTGGATAATACTCGAGTTACGATATGCTAATGTCTATACAATGTTCTGCCGAGACTCGTGCCTTGTTCATGGCGACATACTCGAGATTCCGTCACGACAAAGAAGGTCTTCAATGACCATTGTCTCTCACCATGTAACAAAGGGCATTGCTCAACACCCTCCATTGTCCCACATCGACCTTTAAATGAAGAAACCCCGAGCCCGTTATCGAGCCCTGCCTCTTAGCAACACCATGCACAGCTTCACTAAAAAAAACACCACAATGTCCAACCCCGACTTCACAACCTACTTCAACTCCCCCCTCTTCTCCGACGCCACCCTCTCCTACCAAACCCACACAGGCGACAAGCGTCACCTCCCCGTCCACCGCCTCATTCTCTCCCTGCACTCGCCCTTTTTCGCCTCCGCGTTCACTCTCCCCTTCCGCGAGTCCTCCGACCCCGACCATTTACTTACTCTCCACGACGATGACCCCGACGCTTTAGTGTCTGCCATACGGTGGTGCTACGGACACTCGCTGTACCAGCTAGACGGCGACGATGAGCTCGAGACGCAGCTGGCGTATAAGGATCTCATAACGATGAAATTTACAGCGGAGGAGGAGCAGCAGATTGCGGGGCTGTTGCTGCATTTGATGAGGGTGTATGTAGTCGCGGATAAGTATGATTTGGGGAGGTTGAGGGAGGAGGTGGTGGTGCATTATGAGCGGCTGGCGCCTCTTGTTTTACTTCATAAGCAGGGAATGTTTGAGGAGATGGTGGAGGTTGTGTATGGGTTAGGGAAGGGGGATAAGTTGAGGAGACGGTTTTTGGGGGATGTGGCGAGGGAGGTGTATCCCGTGGCTGCTGGGAAGGACTTTAAGAACGATAAAATGTTGAAGAAAGGAAATGACTGGGAACTAGAAGAGGTGGAAAAGGTCGTGAGGGCGAGTATCTTCAAGGTTAGAACAGTGGGCATGGGAAGGGAGTGGAAGAAGGAGTTTATGAGGGATATGAAGAGGGAGGTCAGGAGGGAGGTGAAGAAGAGGTGGAGGCACGAGACTTGAATATGGTTCATGTGCTTGATAGAACCTCTGTAGGATTCCCGGTCTTCCTGACATGTTGACACATTAAGTTGTCGGTTTGTTGAAGATGGAAGGTTGCAAGTCACTGCGCGGTACTAACCTGGATACCTAGTACGTAATCCCATGTAAGATACACCCATCAGTAGGTGGACAGCCCCACCATGTTACCGTATCGTCTGTATCGCGTCCGTGCGCGTCTCCAGGTCCATTTCCTTGGCCATTTGGTTATTTGGTGATTTCACTTCGTCTCTCCTTCCTTCATCAACCACTCTCCAGCCACTCGATTCTTTCTCAGCAAAACAACGTCGAGTCGTCAACTCGTCGTTCCCATTCGATACTCCAACCGTTAATTGACCGACACCATACTAGTCAGGCGCAATCGTACACCATGGACAAGCGGTTCTTGTCCTCCGACGAAAAGTAAGCCTCTCCCCGTCAGACATCGCCATCGCGGTCCATGACAAAGCGCCATTGCATGACGTCGCAACACCTTTGGATTTCGTACACAAATTAACCCAGCTCCAGGCTTTTGGAGAGCGGCCTCTTCTCGGATGTCGTCGTCAAGTGCGGCGACAGAACATGGAACCTCCACAAGAACATCCTCTGCTCGCGCAGCATCTGGTTCGAAAAGGCTCTCACCGGCCACTTTGAAGAGGCCAAAACGGGCGTCGTAAATATTGAGAACTTCGAGCCCGCCGCCATCGATATCCTCATTCGCTACATCTACACCGGAATTTGCGATATTCCCGCTCTCTCCCCCCACACCAAGACCAACTTTGTCTCCTGCTTCGAAGTCTACACAGTCGGCGACTACTTTGCCCTCGCCTCCCTCACCAGAATCGCCCTGGACACCTTGAACGCCGAATTCGACGCCAAAATCGCGCCCCTTCAACTCCATTATGACTCCGGCTCTTCTGCCTCAGACGGCAACGGCGTCTCCCCCGACTGGCTACCCGAGCTCTTCGAAGCCATCCGCCTCGTCTACAACGAGGTCCCCCTCACCGACACCTCTCCCCCCACGCCCGGCATCCGCGCCACTTTTCTTTCTTTCATCCACGCTGCCCGGTTTTACTTTTTGCAAAACGAGCACTTCAACGCCTTCCTCGACCAAGTCCCCTCATTTGCGCTCGATGTATTCCGCGCCATGCGCAACACGGGCGACTTCATCGCCCACCTCCCCGATGCGCACTGTTCCCTCTGCAAGAGCAAGCCGACTAGGGCCGAAAAGGGTTACTACACCCACTTGGCGACAGAAAAGTTAAAGCTGAAGGCGAGCTGCTCGACGTGCGCGGGCAAGAGGGATCTGAGTGCCGGTTGGACGGATTGGAGCGGGAAGCTTTCCAAGGCGACGACGACGGCGACGGGAACTACGGCAGCGGGGTCGGGATCGGGTTAGGGACCTACCGCCACGTCTGAGACTAGATCGTCCGACGAGTGGTCGTCCAGCGAGGAGGATTCGTACGACGAGTGGTCGTCCAGCGAGGAGGATTCGTACGACGACGATGCACCAGTCGTGCATAATGATTGGCCGGGTGTGACAGCCATACAAAATGATGGGCCGCTTGTGGCAGTCGTCGTGCATGAAAATGGGCCGGGTGTGGCCTCACAGCCACTCGAGCTGTATTGGCCCTGATGATCAGCTGTGGATTTGACCGTTTCCACACCCACTGCCATCGCCTATCGTTGCACAACCTGCCGCCTCTCAGCGTGCCCGAAGGGTCGAGTCAATGGGTAGTCTCTGGAGGTGGATCTATTGGGAGACTGACGACATCCATAAGGCATTCCTTTCGATCAACTCGAGCGAGCAGCACCCTTGCCAGGATGCGGCTCTCGTGGCACGACGATGAAGGCATATATGTTGCGAGCCAAGTGGCGGTTCAGGATGAGATGGCCTATCCATGGTCAGGATGACCAACACTGAATAGAAGCTTACGGTCCCAATTGGCGTCTCGAAATAGAAGACCGAGAATTGTGGCTACGAAGCACCGATGAGTGGTTGTTAAGTAGGGGTACCTGTCTTGGAGGTTGAGACTCGCAGCAATCGGGCGATCTTGATCAACTGATGTTGGAGCAGAAAAAGAGAATTGTTCGGGCTCAGATACCTAGAGGTACCTAGAGGTATGGGACATCTACAGGAAGGGAATGGAAGACCATGTGGATGAGACAGGAAATGATGGAAGAGAGAACTTGGAGGGCCATGTAACCAAATCATACTCCAGTCAAGCCAAACATGTTGGCCACTTGGATCAATCCAGATCTAGGATACCTCTACCTATTTAGTTAAGAAAGAGACAATCACACCCAGTCCTCTAGTGCCCCTAGAGTGATCACCCCTCCCTCCTACGGCCGGGTATATACCACCCGCCTGTCTTGCAAATAAGTAGGTAAGTTCTCATCTCCAACCCTCATCTTATCACACCTCATCTCTTCCTCCCACCTCCTTCTACCTCCCTATCATCTCTTACCCTTTCACTCTTTCACCCTTCCCCCAATACCCTTACATCACTCCTGACCCCACGCCTCCCCTTCTCCTAACACCACGTCTCCCCACCGTCCACCTCCTCCTCTCTATCCCCTCCCCATCTCCATTTCCATCTCCATCCCTCTTCCCCTTCCCCACCACTTGCCCCGTCGCACTCCCACCAAGCTTACTCCTACACGTCACACTCGCCACCTGCTTAATCTTCACGCTCGAAAACGTCCACGTCCCCGGATTGCTCGTACTTCCCGTCATCACCAGCCCCATCTGCACGGGTGTATCAAGAAGCATGCCCACCGCTGTGTTGGTCGTGTTGGACGAGGTACATGTTACTGTCAAGGTTCCAGAGCCGGAACTGATCCATGTGGCGGAGATGATATTAATTATATCTTTTGTGGTCGCAGGGGGGGTAATGGTTGTCGTAGAAGGGGGAGAGGGAGGGACAGTGGTGGGTTGCGGCTGGGGGTCGTCGTTTGAGGGAATGGTAGTGGTAGTTGGTGAAGGTACAGGTGGCGGGGGACACTCGTTAACAACAGGAGCAGGAGCAGAAACCATCACCCCCGACTGCGGAAACGGATCAAGCGGACCCCAGACGTGACCTTCCTCGTCCCTGCCCAGGCCTTTAACCAGGTGTTCCATCGCCGAAAAGTCATTAGGAATAGGCGGTAGTCCCGGGGTAGTAAGTTCCGGCTGAATCCATTCTGTCACCGGCTGGATATATTGACCGGCCAGTATCCCGTTCTTTGTCCTGACTGGGTTTGTCGTCGACAGTATGACGTACTCGCGCGCGTACACATCCCCCGCGACACTCGTTATCCCCGTTCGGAACTTGTTGCGCACTTGCCCGGCAATCAGTGACCCTCCGCTGACGGGTCTGGTGGTGATATTCCCCGTGCAGACATCAAACCCGGTAACAGCATGGATCGTCAAGCTGGACGTCCCCGACGCAGCAGAGGTGTACCCTATGAATCTCGTCTGCGCCACTTCGGCATTTACGTCCCCGCTGTACACCCCGATCAAGACATCTTCCATGCGAATAAAAGCCGGGAATGAAGCAGGAGTCAAGATCTGTACGTTGGTAGCGACCAGTTCGTAAACCAACATTTCTCCGCCTGCCACCCACACTCCCGCATACTCGACAAAGTCCCCCGGAACAAAAGGGGCCATGACCATCGGGTCCGGAGCCGTGAACGTGCCTTGTTTGCTACTACTACCTCCTAATGTCGGCCGGTTCGTCATTGGACACAAGGGATCGGAACCGTTGCGGGGTACACACATGGGGAACCCACTAAAGGACGAAATAGAAGGGTTTTCATCGTCGGCCGTCCAAAACGGGTGGGAGGTGTATCCGATCGAGTAAACGCCGTGGGGGTCGTTGATGCGCAGCTTGGGCCCCTGGGATAATTGGATGGACCCGTCGTCGTCGTACGAAATGGAGGAGATCAAGCCCCGGCCGAAAGAGGTGGAGA
The DNA here is from genome assembly GCF_000182925.2 of Neurospora crassa OR74A. Classification (NCBI taxonomy): domain Eukaryota; kingdom Fungi; phylum Ascomycota; class Sordariomycetes; order Sordariales; family Sordariaceae; genus Neurospora; species Neurospora crassa. The sequence goes on from NC_026506.1 coordinate 3,951,853, forward strand.
ATTGGGAGATGAAGATTTGGCCTGCTGTTGGGCCGTGGAGGGGGATCGAGTTGCCTACGACGGTGACTTCGAACCCCTTCATGAAAGCGATGTCGGCGCAGAACTCACGCCAGGAAACCCAGGCGGCGGGGAACCCGACTTGGGTGTTTTGCGGGACTTTGATGGTCCAGCCGGCGACGGAGATGGTGCCGCCTGAGTTGTAGGTGCCCGTGTCTGTTATGGTGCATCTATGCTCGTCCAGAAAGGAGTGAGACAGATGGGGCGAGTTAGTAAGGTATGTCTGTCTCGGCAGTCCGGTCGGGTGTTTTCAGACATGGACTGTCTTGTGTCATGGAACAAAGAAATTGTTGGGAATTTCTTCAGCGGGAGGGAGTGTCTAACTCACCCTTCTAGACCACCATCCACATCGAACGGGACGTCTTGAGACAGACAGAAGGACGGCAGAAGAAGAAGGCCGGGAAGAAGGCCGGAGAATATGAAGGATAACTGCATTGTGGTTTGTCTTAAAGTCCAGGTCCAAGAGTTCGAGAGCCCCGAGGAAACAGGCTTCGGCTGCGATGGGTGTGTCTAAGTCAATGGTCTCAGACATTGAAGGGGTTGGTTTGTCTTATATCACGACGTGTCTTCATCGACCGCGAGACCCCGACACTGACAACAAGACGGCTGTTCCTTGCATCTTGCATCTCGCAACGTACAGAATTGAAGCTGTTCAACTTGAGCATCAACTCCGATATGCTGCATTTACGAGCTGGAGTTAGGTATCTTGACAAACGTGAGCGAAACTGCTGGAGATCTGAAAGGTCACCATGACTATAGGTACTCAGCCGACACTCAAACCGAAGGGCGATGCATCTAGTCCAAGATTCTAGACGTCTGGACCCTGGAGGACAAGACTCGGGTATCACGATGTTGGGGCTGGACAGCGCCATACCATGTCGTTGGGTGCTGGCAACTCGGAATGCCAGGTCATCAGGTTAGGTACTGAAGGCCACAAAAGGGCTGTCAAGTTTCACGGGGCCTGATTCTACTGGAGCGTTTGCCTAGCAACTCGCTTATCCGGTGCGTCCGTGGTGTATCGTGTGTCTCAAGCATCGCCAGGGAAGGGGGGGGCAAAGAGCGGGTCCTTCCAATCCCGTAGCTAGTGCTATTTGGTGTCCTCGGCAAGGGCTGAGAACATGTATCACCTATCCAGCTCGTCGGGGTCATCTACAGCCGCTGCTGGTTGTGGAGGTGTGGAGGTGTGGAGGTGAGCAACAACAAACTGGAATTGCAGAAGGAAGATGGTGATGGACTCGCATCCAGCTGGTTCGACCGGTTGATGCGGGGAGAAGAAAACACTCGCATGGAGCTGAGCCAAAGCGATGATATGGAGATTGTGAGATGATCACGAATAAGACAAGGAAGGCATGGACGGACGGTTGGCCGAATGCTAGCTGCCAATAACAAAGGAAGGAACAGACTGATGAGCTCATCTTCTCACACACATCAACCGACTCCAGCCCGACAGCAATCAAGGTCGAATTAAGCTTAACACGATTTTCAGGGTCGCCATCGTCACACCAATACGATATGTGTTCCGAATATGGATCACCACTACAAGCCACACAATACCTCATTGGGTATTCCGAGGTCACAAAAGGGTCTACGAAGGCCTGGCCCAGGGCCCGATTGATTCCAAGTCCCATTATCGCTGCTACAAATCGGGTTCATCCCCCCTGTCCTCGCCAATCATGTGGTTTGCTGAGTTCTCTTTTCCAGGTGTAATTGGCTAGGTACCAAGTGTACAGTACGGACTGGAGGATAGATCCGATTTGATTGAGATTGGCAGTATGACTACCTCAGATCTGGAAGGATTCACTAGTTCGTTCAGACAGACCTGAAGCTATGACTGGCTGCCGCTCTACCGGCGACGGGGCCTCTTTCCTTCTTCAACCAGCCAACAACATCCATCGTGCCCGGCCATCAGTCATCAAAACGACCTACCTCACTCGCCAGCTACGATGCACTCCGGCGCCGTGCAGTTCAGCCTACAGTTCAGCTGTACTCACACCACACCTACCCTTCACCTCGTGTGGACTCTTGTCCTCATCGTGAGTTTGCAAGTGCTTACCACACAATAGACTGCACGATAAAGCCAACGCCTTATTCCAGTCTGCTCATACTATAACTACCATCATCCCAGTGCGCCATCTCTTCTTTTTAACCCGGAACTAGAGGCCTCACCGAGCGATGTACAACCCAATTCTTTTTCCACTAGTCCCAAACTCAGCAGCAGCCACGCAGTCTCCGTGGCGCCCTTTGACCCATTCGAGAGACCTTCTTCGCGACGCCACCTACACTGCCTACCTAGAGGGTAGATATTAGCCCCCGGGTCAAATGGAAGCAAAGCCCACAAAGCACCACGGGATCGGCTTAACCCGATACACCATATGCAAGCATCACTTGTCCAAATTAGGATATTCCTGAACTGTCTCGGATGTTATTCTCGGGTGGCTTGCGCATCATGGGCCATTTTGTTGTCGTCCTGTTGTCTGAGCATAGGTCCATCCAGTGTTCATCTAGAATGAGTGACGAGGCGAGGCGAGGCGATACGAGCTACCTGTAGGTATGAACGCCATCACAGCTTCTGTCCGTTGCTGGATGCCTAGGTGGAGATAGGTAACGGGTGAGTTCAAGTCGTCGGCGGGTAACATAGGTACCAAATCTATCAAGATGGACCGCCCAAGAGGCCACACAAGATATAAAGAGAGCACATAACGACGACTACCTAGCTGTGCCCTCTCTCGACTTTGCACCTTGCAGAAACCAAGAACTTGGCGAGAATCATTCTAGTCTCTCCTTGGTTCCCCAATTCATGGTACCTACCCAGTCACACAAAATGGCGTCTTTCAGCCTCAGTCAGACTCTTCTTTTTCTTGTTCTTGTTCTCTCGGCCGTACAACTAGGCAGTGTCTCTGCCGGAATCGACAAGTGGCTCAGTCCTCCGTACAAGTGGACATTTCAATTCCCTTTACCTATTCCTCCTGTCAAGGCTCCGTCAAAGTAAATCTTTTCCTTCTCCCTACCTACATTAGGAGGTTAAACAACTAACACTGAAACAGAACCATCGTAAACCCCATCACGGGAAAGAACATTCTCTACTACGAGGTTGAAATCAAGGAGTTCAAGTCCCAGGTTTATCCCGACCGTGGACCGGCCACGCTATGGGGGTACGATGGCATGTCACCGGGTCCGACGTTCATAGTAGAAAAGGGGACCGAGACGGTAGTGAGGTTTGTTAATAATGCGCGGTTGGCCAACTCGGTGCATCTTCATGGGTCTTACTCGGTATGTCTTCCATCTTTAATGAGACCAAACATAAAGGTTGGACCCAAACTGACCAGCACGACACGACACGACATAGAGAGCCCCCTTCGACGGCTGGGCAGAAGACATCACTCCCCCCGGCTGGTACAAAGACTACTACTACCCCAACAGCCAATCCGGCCGAACCCTGTGGTACCACGACCACGCCATTGACCACGTAAGTCGCCCTTTCTCTTTTCTCCCTCCTTTTTCCTCCCTCCCCCTCCCATCTCCCTCCCCCTCCCAGCACTCCAAATCCCCCACCCAAACTAACATCCATCCCCGTCCCCAGACAGCAGAAAACGCCTACTACGGGCAAGCAGGCGCCTACATCCTGCACGACCCCTCCATCGAATCCCCTCTCGGTCTCCCCTCCGGCTACGGCACGTTCGACATCCCCCTAATCCTCTCCGCCAAACAATACACTTCCTCCGGCTCGCTGTTCTCGCCCGCCGACGAAACCACCTCCTTGTACGGGGACGTGATCCACGTAAACGGCCAACCCTGGCCCTTTTTAAACGTCGAACCGCGTAAATACCGCTTTCGCTTTCTCGACGCATCCATCTCCCGCTCCTTTTTGCTTTACTTTGAGCGTGACGCCAAAGTTGGTGGGACTAAACTCCCGTTTGATGTGATTGCCTCCGATGCTGGCCTCCTCAATGCGCCGCAGCGGGTCAACGAGCTGTATATCTCCATGGCGGAGAGGTATGAAGTCGTTGTGGATTTTGGAGGGTATAAAGGGGAGAATATAACGCTGAAAAATGCGAGGGATGTTGGTGCTGATAGGGATTTTCCTGATACGGATAAGGTGATGAGGTTTGTTGTTTCTGACGTCGCTGTTGTTGATGACGAGTCGAGTAGGGTACCGGCTGTCTTGAGAAGTGTTCCGTTTCCAAAGACAAAAACCCAGGTGGACCAGCACTTCAAGTTTGAACGGTCAAATGGCGAATGGAAGATCAACGGCGTATCGTTTGCGGACGTGGCGAATCGCGTGCTGGCGAGACCGAAGCGCGGAACGGTGGAGGTCTGGGAACTGGAGAATAGTAGTGGTGGGTGGACGCATCCTATCCATATCCACCTGGTGGATTTTCGGGTCAAGAAAAGGGTGAATGGGAAGCGCTCAGTTTTGCCTTATGAGGCACAGGGGTTGAAGGATGTGGTGTGGTTGGGGCCGGGCGAGACGGTCACGGTGGAAGCGCACTATGCCCCTTGGGATGGGGTGTACATGTTCCACTGCCATAATCTGATTCATGAGGATCATGAGATGATGGCTGCTTTCAATGTGTCTGTTCTCCAAGATTTGGGGTATGACGAGACGCATTATATCGATCCGATGGAGGCGCGGTGGCGGGCGAGGCAGCAGAGCGTCGAGGCATTTGATGACAGCGCCGTGGAAGCAAGGGTGAAGGAGATGGCAGGGTTCAGGCCGTATGATAAGGTCGAGGAGGTGGAGAGTGTGTTGGACCAGTATTGGGAGACGAAGACGAAGGCTGGGTCGACGGCGACGCAGGTGGTCCCTACTACGATTAGTGCTGGAGTCTTCACCACGTCCGTGAAGGCCAGTACTACTTCATTCAAGACGTCAACGGCTAGTAGCAGTTCTTCTACTAGGACTTCGTCGACGAGTACGAAGAGGAAGGATTAATACTATAGTCGAGGGGGCTGAAATGGAGACGAAACATACAGGAGGTGCGTTGATGAGAAAGTGGTTCAGCGAGGTTTGGCGATAACGGCAAGAATTGATGAACAAGATAAGACAAGGACATCAACGGATGGCATGTACTCAATATCTCGGAATCACATAATGAAGGAAAAGCTGTGTAATTTAAATGTCAAGTAAATGCTAAGACCTGTGAATAGCTTCACAATCGAGATCGGCGCTCGGTCGATAATGGGGATCATCCATTACAAACAGTAATCCCACTTGGGAGTGCACATCTAACACATTTAAAAATCATGTCACTACAACCATCAGAGAAGTCCTAAAGACAAGGTTCCTTCTAAAATCACCTCCTATGCGAACGCATATACTATAAGGTTACCATAAGCATCAAAACTTGTTCCCTCCTGGATCCTAATTAACTCATAACACAAGCCCCGTCTACCTATAACGCACCATCTCTGTCTAAGGCATGCCCTTCAATATCATCGCTCTTCGAAATCATAGAATGCAACGCAGCGCACAATGGATACAGATATTACCGGCCTGCATCAGGCCTGGGCTCGGAAGATATCAACACAACGAACATGAAAAAAAAAAAACAGTCCCAGCCGAGCCCGGCCAGCCACTGGTGACCAAACAACCCATCTAATCCCATATACTGCTTTTCCCTCCCTTGGTTTTACTTTGTCGTCCTTTTTTGTTGGTTTTTTGTACACCCCTTACTGCGTCTGGCCATCGGGAATGTGATCCTCAACCGTGCTCAACGCTCCAAGGTTGACCTCTCCCATGGACAGCACGCCGCCAGCACCACCAGCGCCAGCACCACCAACGCCAGCAAGGAGGGCCACGCATTCAATTACATCCTCAGGTTCCAACAAGTGCCACCTAGCCAGTGTAACCTTGGTGCTTGCGCCGACCGTGACAGTGAAGCAGTTCTCGGGCTTGATCTCGGCGTCTTCGCCAGGTCCGGATAGCACGTTCAGGCTGCGGAACATGTCCTCATCGGTGAAATCATCACCCATGCAGAGCACAAACTCGAGCTTCTCGGAAGCAACCTTGTCTGGCGACCCCGAAGACTTGGCAGCAAGAGCCTTGAGCTCGGCATTGTACTCCGTGACGAGGCGCTTCGCGATCTCGCCCTTATTGATGAACGTGGGACGCACCTCAAGGTTGGCCTTGCCCGCCATAACCTCGACGTCCCACTTACGGCCGACGGTGGTCTCGAGCTCCTTTTGGCAGTCGCGAGCCATGTGGAGACCCTGCTCGGGATCGGCGAGGCGGTAGTGCCAGGTGAGAGCACAGCGCTTGCGTTCAATGAAGGAGCCTAGCAAATTCATGTTAGCCGTTGTTTTTTTTTTTTTTTTTTTTTCAGTAAGGAAAGGAGAATCAAAGAACTAACCTGGAGTCTTGTCGGTGTACTTCTGGAAGACTTCCAGAACCTCGGCCTGCCAGCCCATATCAAACTTCTCGGCCAGGTTCTCCCACTCCGTCGAGCCCGGGTGCCGCATGAAACTACCATGCTCTGCGCTGAAGCCCAACTCGGTAATGTGGCCAAGGTGCTGCTGAAGGAACTCCTGGTCGCGGCCGGAAATGATCCAGACGGCGTTGCGGGGATCGGCCGCCAGAGCCTTGAGGCTGTTGATAACGCGCTCCGACGGGATGGCGGCACTAGGTTCCCTGACAATGGGTGTGAGAGTGCCGTCGTAGTCGAACATGAACAAACGCTTGTTGGCCGCCCGGTACTTGCGGAGCATGGTGGCGCGATCGAGCAGGGGAGTGGCGATGATGTCTTTTCTGTTAGCGAGGACACTAATCAGACGACGTAGGAGACCGGTGATCCAGAACTGGACGTTCTTGTTGGTGACGTGCTCAAGCAAGCTCTTCTCGATACTTTGGCGGCGCTCTTGCGACATGGTGAGAGCATTGTTAATCTGCTTGGCGACATCGGTAAGATCCCAGGGGTTGATGTGGATGGCATCCTTCAGCGAGCCAGCGGTACCGCTGAACTCGGAGAGAATGAGCGGGCCAGCATTGTCACGCTGGCAGATAATGTACTCCATCGAGGTCGTGTTCATGCCGTCTCTGACCGAGGTGATGAGGCCAATATCGGCAGCACGGAGCAGAGCAAAGTACTCATCTTGCGAAATGTACTGGGGGTAATGCTGCACAGGAGTGTCGCCAAGCGAGCCGTACATGCCATTGATCTTCATGACAAGCTCGTTGACACGGCTGGAGATCTTGTTCTCGGAATCCTCCTTTTCCTCCTCAATGTTAGTGGGCGAGGTAACCTGGATGAGAACGACCTTTTCCCTCCACTCAGGGTAGAGCTCGAGGAAGCGCTCAAAAGCCATGAGCTTCTGGGGAACGCCACGGACGCTATCCAACTTATCACGGCCGACAATGAGCTTCTTGCCGGCGTACATCTTCTTCAGTCCCTCGAACTTTGCAGTGGCGGACGGCTTCCACGCAGCGGCAGCGACCTTGATAGCGTCGATACCAATGGGGAAGACGCCGACTTCAACACGCGTGCCGTAGGCCTCGACGCCGGTAGTATCGGAGGGGAAGCCAAGGACGCGGGTACAGCAGCTAGCAAAATGGCGCGAGTAGCTGTAGCTCTGGAAGCCGACCAGGTTGGAGCCCAAGACGCCCTCCAGGACTTCCTTTCTCCTGGGAAGGCAGCGCAAGAACTCGGAACTGGGGAAGGGCGAATGCAGGAAAAAGGCAATGTACATGTGGGGAGCCCGCTGGCGCAACATGCTAGGCAGAAGCATCAGGTTGTAGTCATGCACAATGACAATGTCGCCGGGCTTGTAGTTTTCGAGAATCTTGTTGGCGAACTTTTGGTTCATGCGGTAGTAGTCAGCCCACTGGATTCTTTCGGCGCGGCCATCGGCGGGCTCGTTCTGCTTGTAGTGGAAAAGCGTGTAGAGGGAGTGCTCGGCGTAGCGTCTCCAGCGGGCCTGGTCCTTCAGCCTGATGCCATCGTCATGGCCCTCGATGTCGTCGGCGAGCCAGACTGGGACAGTCTTGATCTTGCGGTTGTGCGACAGGTCGTGCTCCAGCAAGTGCATGTCTTCCTTGGGGATCCAGAGGCCGTCTGCCGTGGGGTGGGCCGGAGGAGTGACGCTGCCATCGATGGGCACGGGGCGGGAAAGGGGGTTGAGCGAGGGTTGGCCGACCGTGGTAGCAGGCGCCTTGCCGGCGTGCTGGGCGGACTTGACCTCCTCAATCTCGCCAGTCCAGGCGACAACCGTGTGATTCCATGGGGCGTCATCAGACGAGAGGTACGAAAACGAATCGAAAAGCGCCGACTGTCCCCGGCGGGGTTTTAGATCCTGTTGGAGTTGCGCATCATGACATCAGCCCCACTGTTTTCCCACTGTTTTTCTCACTGTCTTTCCACAGCTTGGATATGATCAGAAGGGAACTTACCCAGGAACCCGTGGTGCCGTTTTCGCCGCTGCCCTTGGTATACTTGAGCAGGTGGGGGATTGTGAAGGTGGCTGAGATGATGTTTCCGCTAAGCGACAGGTTGGGGAACTTGTGGCGGATGTCGGAGAGGGAGTCCTGGTTCCCAACGGCCGCCGCGCCGGAGTCCGTGACGGCCGTGCTCAGACGGCGCATAAAGTCCTTGCCGGCATCGGCACCCACCGCGAGCTGCCTGTCCACGCTTCCTGTCTCCTCCAGGCCGACGGTGCCTGGAGACCGGGCAATGTCGTGCTCGTCAATTCGCCTCTCAAAGTAGCCAGGACCCGTGGAACCTGAGAGCATGTCGGTGAGCTGTTCTTCGTAGGCCTCGCGGCTGATGCCCGGAGTGACGGGCACATTGATGACCGAGGGGCGCAAATGGCCCGGGAGCGAGGATTCGGTGCGCGAGGCTTCTGGTCTGGGTATCACGATCCGGTGCTGCTGCTGCTGCTGCTGTTGTCCTTGTGTCATCTTGGCGGTTGTGTGGTAGGTGAGGACGGACTGATGTGCCGTCGCTCTCTGTTATGTGCGATAAGGGTGAGTGGGTGGGTAGGTATTATGTAGAGCGGGACGAAGGATGTAAACAGATCGCAGACGAAATGAAGACTGAAGCAGGTCTAGTCTACCGTACTAAGGGGAGAAGGGGGAGAAGGAGACGAGGCGACCTGTGGTTGAGTTTCTTGGGAAGGAAGAATGGAGGGGAAGTTGAGAGGAGGAGAAAAAGGGAGGAGGAGGAGGAGGAGGAGGAAGAGGAAGAAGAAGGAAGAAGGGGGATTGGGAACCTGAAAGAGAAGTTGGGCAAGGAAGGTAGTAGGTAGGTAGAGGTACTCAATGGAAGGAAGGAAGGAAGGAAGGAAGGAAAGAGGGAGCCTTGGAGTTGGAGTCGCAGTCGCAGTCGCAGTCGCAGTAGGTTGGGCGGGCGGTGACTGTGTGGCTGTCAACGACTGGAATGGACCTGGGCTGTCAATGCGTCACCCAGCGAGACACTTCTCTTCCTGCTTTCACTCCTCCAGTCCAACAGTCTCGCTGGCCTTCTCAGCTTCCAAATGGATCCCGATGTCGATGCACGCCGTCGTCGACCAGCAGGGATCCTGTCGGCTGCGAGCAAGGGGTGCGACAAGGAAGCTGGTACCGGTGGTGGAGTGCACAGGAACAGCGGGTAGCCAGGGGAACAGCCCACTGAGTGCAAGTAAACCAAGTGGTCTGTGCTTCCAGTTTGGGGGGGACTTTTTCTTTCTTTCTCCTTCGTTCCTCTCATGCAGTGCGAGGCAACTGGGGAGGATGCAGCCTGGACGGCAACAAGCAGAGAGTGACAGCAGCAGACAGGAAGCAGGAGGGATTAGTGCTTTGAACTGAATGAATGCAGTGAGCCAAGTTGACAACAGAGACCTGACTGAGGGCTGGGACTGGAATGCTTCAGTTTTCTTTGATCGAGTCGAAGCTTCTGTTGGTGGGGCACCAATCTGAAGTGGAAATGTTCCAGCCAGCTTTGGTTCTTATAGCAGCACTTCCATCATTTGCTCCTGACTTGCTCTCTGTCTTGATTGTATACCTTTAGGTAGTACCTACAAATGAGGCTCGAAGCAATCAGATGGGTATGCAGCATGAGCATGGGACAAGAAAGATGCCCAACCAACACTTTCCGTACTTACTGCCCATGCCACCCATCAATCTGGTATTGATCTCGTTCCAGAAATGCCCCTCATCCACCCTCCTTTTCAAACTTTTAGTCGGACCTTTCAGCTAGACAGCGTTCTGGACCCAAGCTTTGGGTTGTAGGTATGTAGTCATGTCATGCTGTCACGGTGCCCTCTCCTCGGTGCGACTGCGAGTCTGTAGTACTGTATTGTAGGTACGTAGTCTGTGACTGTGACTTTCGGCTCTACAAACAAAGGAGCCCCATTCTTGGTGTCACGGTGCGGCAGAGGGCACCATCAAGATGTTGTCATTGTCGCCAGGTCTGGACAGAATATTTCTTCTTGGAGACTGTCCAAAGAAAGATTATATTGTCTACAGGCTTCCGCATATGGGCCCGAAGATCCGCATCCAGGCATGTCCATTGGATGAACGGCCGAATGACCGGCCATGGGGGGGGGGATCAGAGGGGGGGAAAGACTGGGGGAAGCACCTCAAATAATGCCCGTGGTGGAGGGGATGGCGGGGTAGGTACACTCCAGTCCGCTCCCCAGTCGCCGTCAAACTACCTCTAATGATCCAAACTGGGAAATGAAAGCCCTCGCTTGCTGGAGGATCATGTGCCCAGAATAGCAATTTTGAGGAATTGAATTTTATCTCAGTTCAATCGCTCTACTCTGATTGATCTGATACCTACCCAAACAGCAAATTCTTGAGGAACTAAACAATCGACGATGCAGACGGAGGCAGGCAGGCAGGCAGGCAGGCAGCAAGGTACACTACATGGGCACTACAGTATGTACATACCCTAGCAAATGTACCTTTTGGGGTTCCAGTGCAGACAAAGCCAGACCAGGCCTAAGCATGGGCCAAGTGACCTGACGTAATTGAGCCAAGTAAGCTCAGCGCTAGCAAAGGTCCAGAGTGCGACAAACCAAGGAAGCTTCTTTTTCCATTCATTCAATTGCGCCAGCTGTACACGTGTAGATGATGCCTGGATGCTCGTTTGTGTAACGCTGGTCAGGGGGGGTCTAGGTGACGGGGGATATTACCAGCTCGTAATGTGAGAGAGAACTAGTGTAGCTGGTGGGGATCAAGTGCCTTCTGGGAATAGAATCAGAAAGAAAAGTTATCAGGTGTCAAAAGAGAAGACAAAAGACACCGAAGATGGACCGATGACAAAAGCGATCGATCCCCTTTTCCTACGTAGACTATTCGCTTTCTGGTGGCGGTGATGGAAACTGGCAACTCAGCTACCTGAGACCTAGTCAAAACCCCCAAAACTGAGTGTTGACAGCATACAGATTTTGGTGAAAAGGTATCGCAAAGATCACATGTAGTGTAGAACTGGAACAATGGTGTCTCTAGTAGATGTTGCGTATCAAGGATGTCAAAGTGCACATACATACACTCACCGCCACCCCCGGGCAAGGCCGGCAAGCAGAACATCAAAACATCAGACCAAAAGAATTGAGCCTCCAATTGCCCTCCCCATCCCTCCATGTGCCCCCCGCTCTCGCGAATCGAGCATCGTGATCGAGCAACAATCTAGCGACTCAGTCGGGGGGTCACCGCCCAAGTCACCGCCTTCAACGCCCAGACATCAATTCTAGTGTACTATACCAGTATCCCCAATCCCTTGAACTCTCTTCAGTCTTGTCCCGCTCGGAGAATTCCGACCCGGTCGCCGCGTCCGAGAGTCACTCACGTTTCAGGACTCTTCTTCACCGACCTCGATGTTTTCCATTTCCAACGATCTTCAATCTTTTTCCAGAAACAAAAACACACAGACACACACTCTAAAACCCCGCCAAAACCCAAATCGCACGTGCAACCCCGGGTTACAATACGATAACCATCCCCGAGATCTCCAGACTTTCTCCGCGAATATCATTCCATGTCCGGGGCCGCGACCGGACCATAGGCCTGTGTGCCCATGGCGCAATCATCTACGGGTTAGGGTTGTCATCCCCCAGAAAACCTGCAATTGCCGCGCTTATCACCGACTTGCCGCAAAATGCTTGCCCCCGGCCGGCCGGCACCCCGCGGTCATTATCTCCAATCTCCAAATGCCCAAATGGAGAACACGGCACACAACCAACCAACATTGACGATGCGGCACCAGCGACCCGACATGTGTGAGAAACAACATGAACATCAGGCTGAAGTACTTCCAATTATAAACAACAGCGTAAGTACAATGAAATACTGGAGTGAGTACTGAATGATGCCGACCAATAATGAGCCATTTTCTCCTAGAATGGATGAGCGGTTGGTTCTCGCTTCTTCCCGTCGTCGCGTGTTGTTGATGTCGTTATCTTGTCGGTGAATTGAATCCCGTTGTCCGTTTGGTAGTACGATAAGGATTCACGTGTTGGTTCCAGCAGTAGGTACTCACTGGGGTGGTAGGATAAAGCACTAACACCACTCGCGTGGTATTTGAAGCCTAGTATGTTATCATCGCAACACCAAGCCATCAAGGCCCCCCTCCTGCTGAACTCGATATGAAACTCGACAGTCCAGACCTTTTCTACCGTGAAATCTGTCACCACCCCCACGGTCACATCCTTCAGTTTGCGATGCAGTTAAGCGCGCGCCCAGTCAAATTTCAAAAGAAAAGTGCGGTTGCATCCGATATTTCAGTTCTCTATAAACTCATCAGCGATTGCCTCTGAACATCATTTTATACAGCGACCGGACATACGAAGGAAAGTCGTGCTTCCATTCCCACCTATTTATATCTGCATCTATGTATCTCTAGGTGTATCCCCAGGTACATACTCCAAACCTCCGGCTGCGAGACCTCGAATCTCCATCCATCTAACCTAACCCTCTGTATTGTACACCACAAACAAAACAATCTTGAAAATCATCCTTTCACAACGCCGGCACCGGCTCGAGTCTCAACAGCCCCGACTCGCATCGATATCCGTCCACATCCGCTTGATACTTTCCTTTATCCGCATTCCGCAACGGCGTACAAAACTCACAGACTACAAAACTCAAAACTTTCTTTGTGAGGGACCCTCGAGAAACAGACTACTGGTGAACTTTTCAGCCAGTGTCCGTCCCGGGTCCTTGGTACCACCGACTGCCGCAATCGTCGCAATCAACTTACCAACGGTAAACCGAAGCACCATGTCACGTCTGAAATCCAAGTAACTGCGTCGAGTACTCGTAGCACATTAAGTAACACAGCATGCCGCTCGAGGATCAACCTACCTCTACCTCTACCGGCAGATTTTAGCTTTGGGCAGCCCTAACCGTACACGGTGCACCGTAAACCGTCATCATCATCACCACCCGGATCGGGTACCGTCGCACACAGTAACCAGGCACTCCATGTAGTTCATCGATTCATCGGGTAGTTGAACGATACACGGCATACGAGAAACGCTCAACTCGCATTGTTTGATGGGTTGGTGTTGTGCAGTGTCAGTTTGTGTTGTGCCGATATCGCATGCAATGCCGTTTTCTTCGGCTGACTGTCTGTTCACTGTTCTGCAATACCATCGTCAAAATATCACCGGGAGGCGGAACGAAAGTGTGGTAAATTTATTGTATATTATGGTCATGTTCATGCTTTCAACGCCCCTCTCTCTCTCTCTTCATATTAAAGTCTCAATCCACGCTCTTAATCACTCATCCTTCTTCTTCTCCCTTTTTTCTCCTTTCTCCCCCTCCCCCTCCCCATCCTTCCCCTCCCCCTCCTCTTCCCTCTTTCTTTTCTCCTTGGGATTACTCCCCACCACCTCCTCCCCCGTCTCTTCATCCACCAGATTCGTTTCATCCGCCAGTCCCTTGAACTTGGGTTTTCCATCCTTGATATCCACCACCCTCTGGGGGTAAAACATGTGACTCTGCACTTCAAACGCTTTTTTCCCTTCCGGGGAATTAATCCCTTCGATCAGGGTAGGAAACAGCAAAATCATGTTGCGCCCTTCATCCATGATGGGCGTGCGGCAGTAGGCGCACTGCACCTTGCACGGTAAGTGGTGTGTTGTCGACTTGGCGGTTGGGTCGTACCACCCCAGGTCGTGGTGGCCGTTGGTGAAGTTGATATCGGACTTGTGGAAGATGGCTGCCCATTGGAAGGGGGCCTGGATAGGTACTTTCTGTTAGCAATTTGTTCCTCCCTACGCTTAAATCCGCTCTTTCCTTTCCTTTTTTTTTTTTTTTTTTTTTTTTTTTTCTCCTCGCTACGCTCGATTCTTTTTTGTCCTTCGTCCTTTTTCTTCCTCTCTTCTTCTTCTTCTTCTTTTTTTTCTCTCTCCTCGCTCCGCTCCATTTTTTCCCTCCTTCTTTTTGCTTGTTTTGATTCTCTCGCACCGCGCGATAAAAAAAAAAAAAGAAAAAAGAAAAAAAAAAAAAAAAAAAAAAGAAATGAACTCACCCCATGCATCCTTTGACAAGTCGTACAATGGCAATACTTGCTCGCCAACGGCTTCTCCCTGCTCAACTCATACTGCACCGCCCCGCAATGGCACTTCCCCCGCCACTTGACTTTGAAATCCTCGCCCTTGTCGTGGATCTTGTACGGCGCGCGGAACTTCCATTCGTCTTCGGGGCGGTCGGTGCGGTTGCCGGATTGGTATTGGTGAGGTTCTTCCCCTCCCTCTTGTTTGCTGTTGTTGTTGTTGTTGTTGTTGTTGTTGTTGTTGTTGTTGTTGTTGTTGGGGGACATTTTGAGGTTGGTGGTGAGGGTTGTTGTTGTTGTTGTTGTTGTTGCTGAGATGAAGCGGGTGGTAACTATGGGAAGAGCGATGATTTTGGAAAGTGGAAAACTGGTAGATGAGGGGCGTAACGCGCGGCGGGCGAGAAGCATAAGCTGTGCTCACTGCGGTTCGAGCTGTGTATCAATCTGCGGGTTGGAATGCGCGAGGTTTGTTTGTTTACGTCAGCTGTTGCTGGTGTTTGCTTTTCCCTTGAAGCGACTTCAAGATTCGGGTTTCTTCAATGTGAGTTGGTAATAATGTAAACTGGTCGTCAAATGAGAGATATCACAAACTGATTCAATGTTTGTTCCTTTCGTTTCACATCTAAATAACAGTTCCTTCCTTCATATAACCCTTCACCCTCTGCCTCTCATCATGTCCATCTCTCACCTCAACCTCAGCCTTCCCTTCCCAACTCTCCCGTAGCAAATGCTCCGGTCCAGCCTGGGTACTGCGTAAATCAATGATGCCAAATGATGCTGTTTCCGTGCTCCAATCCTGAGCTTGTCGTCACCGATCAACGGGTTGTTGCATTTGCAATCGGCACTCAAATCTCAGGAACGGCCAAGGGGCGGTTCATCGCCGATGGATGTGGGGTAGCGGTGACGTCACTATCGATAGTCCGCTGAAAAAAAAAGGAAACGACCTTGCACAAAGGGAAAGTATGAAACTGTTGCGACGGCAGGAGAAACTGACGGCGAAAAATGATTGAATTGGTCAATGTCACGGTATATATTGAGGTTTTTTGTTCAATTGATTTGCTTATTCACAGCTATGGAAGGATGGTGTAAAGTCATTACCAGTTTGCCCGCTTGAGTGAGGGCCCCGGATATGGAAAATGTACATACGTAACCCTGGGATATGTGCACCTTGAACCCTGGCATTGACACTTCCGCCAGCGGCTCTACTTCCCATCTCTTTCTCCCAAGCCTTGCCTTTCCTTTCCTCTTCCTTTGCTTCTTTCAACTCCTATCATGTAAATTGGTGTCCCCACTGCTGTTGAACCCCAATTAGCAGAGTATGATCACTCCTCAGAGCCATCAGTGCCATCCCCCTTGACACACTCAACAACACAACTCGCGCCCTCCACATCCACCCAGTATCCCGTAACCGTGAGGCCAGCCTCCTTACACAGCTTCCTGTAACCCTCCTCGTTCCTCAACTTGCCTCCGAGATTCATCATCACCATGTCCACCAGTCTGTTCTCCGGCGTCGGCTTGTCCAGCAGGACTCCCTCCATGATGACGATTCTTCCGAAGTTTCCAAGCGCACACCTCAAATGTTTGAGAATCCACACGGCCTGCTCATCGCAATAGTCCAGTAACACACGACGGACGACGTAGACCGCTGCTCCCTTGGCTTCCTCAGGTTGGGGCTGGAAAAAATCATGTGCCATGGTCTTGACACCCTTCAACTTCTCATCTCCACCCTCGATGTTCTTTGCGACTTGGGCAATAACCTCGGGCCTGTCCTGCAAGATGCAATTCTCCGGTTTGACCTCTGGGATCTTAGCCAGGAGGTTTGCTAGGAAGTGACCCAGTCCGCCGCCGACGTCGACTACCAGGGGCTTCAAATAGATGTTGGCATCTCCGAGAAAATCATACAGCTCCAGCTTCTGCATGGCAGCTTCGGCAAGCCAAGTAAGCGAAAACTTCTTGGCCGGATACTCAGAGTTGATACCGCGATATCCGCCAACGCCCAAATCGCCGCCCAAAGCGCCCTGCGCACCCTTGTCCTTGGCTGCCATGGCCATCTCAAAGTGGCGCGCATACTCCGGGTAGCGGGCTTTGACTTCCCACGGCGCCAGGGCCGGGTGACCCCAGCCGAGAGAAAAGGGTGTCGGGATGTAGCTTTTGTGATTACCGTCTTGTGCGCCGCGTCTCTTGGTCGTCACGACAATGCCACTACTATCATGGACCAAGATCTCCTTATCCGATGGATGGGGTTCGTGTCTGTCATAGGTGGAAAAGTACTCGGGCCACTTCGCGAAGCCCTTCATGCCGTTGCCGAAACTAACGATGGCGAGGGCAGCGGTGGCCGGCGAAGTGTTAGTGCGGAGAAGGCGGGAGATGCGGCTGTGGGAGACGTGGGTGGGCGGTCCTTGCTCCCCTTCACCGTCGAGGCGAGAGCCGACGAGTTTGCCGGTGGAGATTAGCATGCAGGCGATGCGGGAGACAAGAGATTCATCGGCGTCGATAGCACGGGCGAGGTCGGCGATGGAGATGGAGCCCGTGAGAGGAATGTGATCAAAGGCGCGCCAGTGGAGGAAGATGTTCCAGGCTGCGACGTCGCCGATCTGTTACACGGATTTGTCAGTCAGGCTGCAACGGTTGTGGGTTGATATGAGGGAACGGGGCGAGCTTACGGTGACCCAATCCGACTTGAGCGAATCCATGGGCGGTGCGGTCTCAAAGGCAATCTTCTTGCCTAGTTTCGCGATGCGCTGGCGAAGAGCAATCTCCTCAGGCGACGGAGGAAGAGGCACATGATTTGCCGATTCGGGAGAGTTGGGGGCAGGGGTGAGCTTGCTGTCGATAGTCGCTTTGAGCTTCTTAGCTTGGGCGAGGAGGGCTTCAGCGGCCTCGACGATGTCGAAAGCCGGGGCGCTTGGAGTCGGGGTAGCGGCCGAGGCGGCTGTCTTGTCAGACTCCAGCTCGCCGTCGTCGTTTCTCATGGTGTTACCATGGCCGCTCTCGTGCTGGCTTTCGCTGCTGCTTTCATTCTCGCTCTCAGTTGCGGGAGTCGGCACGAACAAACTCGGCAGCTCCATATCCAGGCTGTTGTTCTCGTGGTCGATCTCAAGGGTCGACACGGACACGTTGAATTTCGGGTCCGCCATGTTGGGCTATTTCAGTTTGCGATTGATCCGCGCAGTTTTCGAAATATTTGTTGTGGGCGCAAGAATTGGAAGAGTCGAAGGGTGCTGGGTCCCAACGGAGATGGTTATGTACTGTTGACCTGCAATTGTCATCTCATGTTGAACCCAGGTGAATGCCCTCGCGCCCTTCACTGCCTGATTATTTATTCGGACATCAGGACATATGGGCTGCGCCACAGCCACACAAGGTTCAGCTCGGCCTTTTCGGCTGACGGAACTCGGAAGTAGAAGACGCCGCATCACTCACGGTGAATGGTTGGGGAAGGGCGGACGATTTCTTCAATCTCACCATGTTTTGTTTGGATGTTGAGGAGCTCGGAGGGGATCGAGTGGAACTGGAACAAGGACCATGAGTGGGCAACCAAGACCTTATTTGTTTGTTCGGTCGCGAACACTGCCTTCACATGTCCGAGTTGACCGAGCCACCGGTGGTCGGCACTTTTTTTCTCCCGGAGTATCACAGCCTCAGTCGCTCTTCCCACATGACCTGGGCAGCAAATCAGCCATGCAACCGATACTATTACCGCAGAAATGAACTTGTTGCAGGAAGACAGGCACAAGGCAGGGTTAAAGGTGTGAAAACCCAACGCATGCATCATGTACTATGTGGTTGTATATGGTGAACAGACACCTTTAACCCTTTGTTAGGTAAGTATCTAACTCCCATTCCCCTTAACATCGTGCATCATCCTGACCCTCCTCTGCGTCCACTCCCAACAACTAACAGCCTCATATTTCGGCTCCTCTCCTTCTTCCACACAGCTGTCCAACACCTCACAAGTCTCATTCAAATTAAACCCAAAGAAGAAAGCCATGCTCAACCTCTCCTTCCCACTGTAATTCTGCACCCGATGCACCGTACTGACATACTTGTCGTTGGTAATCCGCTGCATATAATCCCCAAAGTTGACCACAAACGTGCCTGGGATAGGCTTTGCATTCAACCACTGCCCCGATCTCGACAAGACCTGCAACCCGCCCACCTCGTCCTGCCCCAAAATGGTAAACAGCTGGAAATCCGTATGCGACCCAATGGACACCTTGGTCTCGTCTCCCTTTCCCTCCTCTTTTCCAGAGGCAGACAACGGCGGATAATAATTAACAGCCATGCCCAAATCCGGCCACCGACTCTTCTCATCAAACGCCGTCTCCTCCAGCCCCAAACTCAGTGCAAACGCCCGCTGGAGCACCCTCCCCAAATGCAAGACCGCCTGGAAATACCGAATGACTGCGGCCTTGAACTCCGGAGGGACGGCACTCCACGGGTAATCGTCGGGGTCATGCTTGATCATCGCCTTTACCTCGTCCGGTATCTCCTCTTCTACGTTCTTGACACTCGGATCGTACCGGGGATCATATCTCCACGAGAAGGACTCGCGGTGGTCGACGCTCTCGAATGGGTTGAGGCGCTGCGTACGAGGTGGTTTCCAGCCGTATTTGTAAAGGGAGTTGTGCATGCTGGCTTTTTCTTTTTCCGAGACGGGGGAGCGGAAGAATTGAAAAGCGGATTCTTGGGCTTCTTGGATTATGGAGGGAGGGATGCCATGGGAGGTGATGTAGAAGAAACCGTTGGTCGTGGCGGCTTGGCGGATTTGCTTTGCGACCTCTAGGCGAGAGGAAAGGGAAGAGGAAGGGGAGAAGAGAGGGGCGAGGGAGATGATGGGGAGTTCGGAGGGGAGGGCGTCGCGGGGCGGATGGGGGAGGATGGATCGGGTGATGGGGCCGTTGCCTGAGGCTAGGCGGAGGGTTGTTGTTGCTGGCTGCTGGTCTTGGGTAGACATTGTGGGTAGTGGTTGCTTGGATGCTGGGTTGAACTCGAGCGCGTGTGTTGAAAGGGAATTGGATTTTATGTAGCTGTGCTATAGGCCCGTGTTCTGCGCTCTTTGTGGCCTATTGAGTCACCGTGACCTTTTAGTTCGTTGATGAAGGTGACGGTCGTCTAGTTGCGTTGGCTCCAGGGTCGTGACGGACACTCAACGTTTGTCGGCTGGTGATACTCGATGGTGAATGTACGACTGACGGTGTTTGACTGAAAATAGCAGATGTTGGTGAAAATGCCGTCTTCCTGTTCACAAGGTGGTAGGTTTGCCTTGATATTCCCTCCCAGGAAGTTGTTATGGAGGAGAAATCGAGACTTGAGAGGGGTACGGTCATCCAGATCACATACCCCAGATAGGCACGGATGGTTATCAATCCAAAAAAAAACAGACTAGACCTGTTCCGGATCTCGGTTATCTTGCCGATGGCACCGTATCGGCATGGATGAGAGGCTTTTGTCTGTCTCTTTCACGGAGTCGAGCCCCATGACCCCCGGATCTTCGGGCATCTCCGATGGATCTTTTCGGCAGCTTCCACATCTTGACATATCGGATAGAGGAGGGGCACTCCCGCTTTTGAACACTGAGGTATGGCAGAAATACAATAAAAATTGCCTGAAAGAAATCGAAATTGCCAAACAATTCACGAAGCAATCAGTCTTCCAGCAAAAAGGGCTGTCAAGGTTGTCATAACTGCGAGTCCTTTCGGAGAGGAAGAGAAAAACCGTGGCTCACCACGGGTTAGGGTTACAAGAGCATGAGATGGGCTTGCGGCAGGCACCACGCTGTACCATTCCCATGGGACATCAGACTCCTTTCATTACTGCTGATACTACCATATCGTGCTCGAAAAGTAGGCATTATATAGGTATGCAACAGCTCGAATCCTACCATGTATATCACATACGGTCGGCATCCTGTATTCTACGGTAGGTGCTTTGTGATCTTCCTCCATTTGTTGACAACCCCTTACGCCAAGTGGGGGCTCAGATGCCTGCCGGCCGTTCGGTTATAACGACGTCTCGGTGCAGTTCACAGCGAGTTACATGACACCAACACTGACTAACAAGCATCGCTCGGTGATACGACTGCCGAAGCCAAGCATGTGCACCCCGCGATGCACTCAATTACAAACATTCAAGTTCCCCGCCTACCTATCACTTGCTCAGTTCGTGACCAGTTGGTACGACTTTGAAAACCGGTTACCTTTAGTTGTCTTCCTGTTTCTCTTCTTTCCTGTTCCTGCTAGCTGCTGCTGCGTCGTGCTGCTGCATCTCCCCCCCCTCACAACAAACATCTTACGTCTCTTCCAGTCCAACTCCCATCAATTGAATCGAACTCCTACCTACCGTTCCAACATCTTCCACGGGCAACGAACTTCCTCGCAACATCCACCGTCCAGTCTCGCATCACTCAAGACTACCTCTACCTGTAAACAACCAAACAACTACCACGATGACGGCTTCATCAATCCCAGTCCCCCCAAAGGGCGTCTGGGTCCCCTCCCCCACCTTCTTCACCACGTCCTCCCCCTCCCCTTACTCCCCCACCCAACCCGCCGTCGACTACGCCTCCCAAACAGCCCACACCCTCTTCCTCGCTCGCTCCGGCATCACCGGCGTCGTCCTCCTCGGTTCTACAGGCGAAGCCATGCATCTTTCCCGCTCTGAACGGTCCCACCTCATCAAGTCCGTCCGGCAGGGGCTCGACGAGGCCGGCTTCCGGAAATTTCCCATCATGGCGGGTGTTTTAACGAATGGAGGCGTGGAGGAGACAGTGCAGTGGTTGGATGATTACAAAGAGGCGGGCGCGGAGTTTGGGTTGGTGTTGGTGCCGGGGTATTTTGGAGCTGGACGCGGGGTGTGGGGAGAGGGACACTCAGGACAGGAGGGGGTGGTGAACTGGTTTAAGGAAGTTCTCTGGGGGATGAAAAGCAAGGAGATGGGGATCGTGGTGTATAATTACCCCGGGGTGAGTAATGGGGTGGTGCTGGAGCCGGAGGGGTATAGAGCGTTGGCCGAGGATCCGAGGGTGGTTGGGTGTAAGATGTGAGTGTACACTACCCGAGTCTTTTCTGTTCCATCCTGGGATACCAGACGAGGGGAGGGGAGAGGAAGCAAAGTGGAAAGCAAAGACGTGCTGATAGACTGCCAAACAGGTCCCATGGAAACATCTCGCACCACCTCCAAGTCTCTCTCGACCCCGAAATCAACCACGAACGATTCCGTGTCTTTTCCGGATTCGGTCAACAACTCGGTCCCATTGTCTTGTTTGGCGCAGCTGGCGTTATTGACGGCATGTCAGCTTACTACCCGAAGACAGTGGTCAGACTATACGAGCTAGCGCAGAAGGACGATCTCAGGCCGTCGGAGAGGGCAGAGCTGAACAAGTTGCAATACGTGGTGAGCAAGGCCGAGGAGTTTGTTGTCAAGTATGGCTTGAGGGGTATCAAGGAGGCAACGTACAGGGTTGCGGGCTTTGGAGATTTGGAGGCGGCGAGAGTGCCGGTTGTCGCGAGAATGGGGGAGAAGGAGTGGGAGGAGGGGAGGAAAAGGTATTTGATGGATATTGAGGAGATTGAGAAGACGCTCTAGTCACAAAACAGGAAGGAAGCACGCATATCATTGGGAATAGGGAATATTCGGCAGGTAACGTAACGAGTGTATGGCTCTCATCACGGCACCAAGGCAAAAAGGAAAAGAAACAAAATGTAGCCCGTACCGGATTCGAACCGGTAACTTCCACGCTACCGTAGAGCCGCGAACTAAGTGGAACATGACAATACGCCAGATTAGGAAATGTTACCATTACACCAACGGACCACAGATCCGGTACGGGCTACATCTTTTTTTTTTTTTTTTCTCTTTTTCCCTCTTTTGTATACTTTTTTCCTTTCCTCTTTTTTTTTTTTCTTTTTTTAATTTTTTCCCTTCTCTCTTTTTTTTTTTTTTTTTTTTTTCATCTTTTATTTTTTTTTTTCATCTTTTATTTTTTTCCAGCGATGCTCACTGAAAAGCTAGACAATATTATAGCAACAACGAAGGGCTATCTATGAGTGCTTGTCGTATCTGTATTCAAGATAAGGCAGATATGTTCGTCAGGTCTCAATTGTTGCCCAATGTTCGTGAGTGGCCAGTGTTCATTCGTCTGATGGTTCCATGTCGTGATAGGCTGCTACGGTCCGCCGTCACGGTCCAGTCGTTTGCGACAGCGGTAAATGAGGCCTACAGTGAATGGTCGTAGGCCTCATGCATGTATGTATCTTGTTGGTTCAATGTTCGAAACTGGCAGCAAACACGAAAAAGAATGAGAGCCCAGACAGTGGTGCAGAAGATACTTGGGGTAAATGGCGGGACGAATGAGCGAGCATGAGGTCCGTTTCGGATGAGTTCGCCAGTTCACATTTCTTACTCTTCCCTCTAAACAACGTCAAAAACGAAGTTGAGATCCCTTTCATCGACATCCGGTTACCATTTGATATTTTCCGTCACCTGGCAAAGACCTTTGATCCCCACAACGTGTTTGCTCACCAGGTGTGCAAACGTCCTCCATCCTTTGTATGACTGACTGTTCCTCGACGGATGTTTGCCTTGAGAATTTGCAGCTTCTGATAACTGTTGTCCATCAGGTTTGACTTATTGAAAACTGGCCAAACGCTGGTGAATCAGATATCGCCTCTGCATTATTACTCACTCCTTCCACCCCATCCGCAAAGGAGACTTCATAGTGCGGACGACAGCAACCTTTGATCTGACAACTTAACAGGGGGCAGCTGGTACACTCACCTTTTACCCTTCGCCCTTCTGCTTCTTCCCATCTCCTGCCCCACACACTCAATCTCACTTCTTCTTCCACCCTCTATCATCTCCAAGAACACTCCTTCTTCCGACGGAGCAGCGCCTTCTACCTCTCACCCAGACCATCCACCAACACTAACCCTCACCGCACGCGCGCGCAACTGCCTCATCGAAACAAGTCACGTCATGGCTTCTCGACAACAGACCTCCCACATAGCTCATGCGCAGCCCATGGGCAAAGCGGCAATAGGCCGTCAAGTCGCCGAGCCCATCGTCGTCTCTGACGAGTACATGCAGTACCTGACCAAGCTGATTCCGTCTACACCGGAACTCGTAAAGGCCGGCTTCGTAGTGAGTCCGCTCACCCCGACGGAACTTCAAGCGAAGGTCAAGTGCAAGAACTGCCACAAGAGATGTGAGTCCTCACCTCACCGACACATACCGCTGATCGGTGCCAGGCACCGTCACTGACTTTTCGTTCACCGGCAGGCACGAAACCTGATCGTCCACCTAGAAACAGAAAACCCTCCCACGCTGGCAACATGGAGGGTTCCAGTAATGGCAACTTCGTAGACGAAACGACGTCTACTGCGTCAAACGCTGGTTCGAGCCAGACGTGTAGACTCAGAAGCCATGGCAAGCCGCTTGACGAGGGCAAGCAGACTGAGAGTACAGGTACCTCTACAGGTACCAACAGCAAACATAAACCCAATATGATCTGCAAGTACCACCCCGGGCGAGTTAACAACAAGGCAAGTTCTCCCCATCCCACTCACCTAACATCAGAAAACCTCCCACTAACCTACCCATCTAGATC
This sequence comes from Neurospora crassa OR74A, assembly GCF_000182925.2. Taxonomy (NCBI): domain Eukaryota; kingdom Fungi; phylum Ascomycota; class Sordariomycetes; order Sordariales; family Sordariaceae; genus Neurospora; species Neurospora crassa. The sequence continues at coordinate 3,975,988 of NC_026506.1, forward strand.
TGGACGTGCTGCACCCTTCATGTCTCCCAACCCCCTTGCTCCAGCTCACCATCTCACACCCCTGTAACCTACGCCCCCGGCATCCTCGAATCCCGGTGGCTCTTCCTCCCCACTCCTTCCTTTTCCCCTTCCTTTTCCCCTTCCACTTCCTTCAACCCTTCCACTTCCTTTTCCCTTCCCCCTTCCACTTCCTTCTCCCCTACAATTTCCCCTTTCCCTCTAACTTCCCAACCCTCTTCAAACCCCCAACCCCAAGCGCCACCACCCCCTTCTCAATTCCGCCCCGCCGTCGCCATCGACTGCGAAATGGGCGTCTCCTCCGACTTCGAATCCGAGCTCATCCGTTTATCTCTCATCGACTACTTCTCCGGCCAAGTCCTCATCGACCGACTCGTCCGCCCCAATGTGCCAATGCAACACATGAACACGCGTTACTCTGGTGTAACTAGGCAGGATCTCCAAAACGCCATACGCAACGGGACTTGTATTATCGGTGGCCTTGAAGAGGCGCGCAAAGAGGTGTGGAAGTTTGTCGGGCCGCAGACTGTGGTGATTGGACACTCGGTAAGGAACGATTTGAGTGCTTTGAGGTGGATACATAATCGGTGCGTGGATAGTTTGGTAGTGGAGGAGGGGGTGAGGAAGAAGATCAAGGCTAAAGAAGAGGAGGAGGAAAAGGAGAAGGAAAAGGTGAGGGAAAAGCAGAAAGAGGAGAGGTTGTTGGAGATAAGCTTGCATTGTGGCCCGGGCATGGCGGAGGAAACGAGAAGGATGATGGAGGAGGAGGAGATTAAGGAGAAGGAGAAGATGAAGAAAATGAGGGGGAAGAGGGGGGAAGATGGCATGTCGTTGAAGGCGCTGACCAAGAAGAAGCTTGGTCGTGTGATTCAAGATGCTGGGAAGAAGGGGCATGATAGCGTCGAGGACGCTGTGGCGGCTAGGGACTTGATCCACCATCATATTTTGGGTCTGATGCAGAAGGATAGGGAGAAGAAAGAGGCCGAGAGCGAGGTCAAGGGGGAGGCCGAGGCTGCTTTTGCTCAGGTACTGGCGGAGGGTACGAGGGATGCGGAAATGGGTTCTGTTTTTGCCGCTTTCCCATGAGTTGGGATTCTGGAAACGCAGGCAACTTCAATGGCCCTTCTTTTGGACCTTAACACCCAAGCAGCAAGGGAACAGGTCAGACCATGATGGGTTGCAGCCGCCTTTGATGGGTAGCTGCTAGTGCAGGCGGCGACGGGAGCAAAGCTACCGGGTAGCTGGGAGAGTTACAGAAAGATCTTGCGTGTATGTAAAGATAATCGAATGTAAGAGAGCAAAGTAAATAAACCATCAAGTGAAATGCCGCTTCAGCCACTAGGTATCACCCATGCCCTAGACTCCTTGTTACTCCTACGCTGTTGACATCCACGCCCTCAACTCCGGGTTTTATTTTGGGTCAAGTTGAGTTCTTCTTACTTTCTCTTTCACTCCCCTCTAGTTCCCAAATGCTGCCCGTTTATTGCCTTCTTGTCCTTGGGTGTCCAATCTGTCCGCAATAATGGTTTGCTTTGTGTTTCCTGTACAGATCCCGAGGGACGTAGGCCTCCAAGGATAAGGCAGTACCAACAAGAGTGATACTTCCTTTTGAGGCGCCGTATTATTAGAGGTAGGTACCTCTATCGAAGGCGATGCTTTACCCTTTCGAGGTGCCTCTTGAAGCGATCCTCGCGGCGGAACTTGAAGGTGCAGCCGCTGGACATATAGGTGCAAGGCTTCTCTGGGCTCAAGCTCCACCCTGCGCCGATCAAGTCCTCAGGTCTGTCATCATGTTTGTCGTCAATGTGACGCTGCATGTCCCGTTTGGTCCCCGATGTATGGCCGCAGGTGTTGATGGGGCATGAGATGCGATCTGAAGAGCTGGAGGTGGAACTCCTATAGCGGAGGCGAGGGATGTCAGTCTCGTCGTTGGCAAATTCGAGCGTAGATAGGCTCCAGTGGTGATTCGTCTAGTTGTGTGTCTATGTGCAGGAAATGCTTACTTGGGGCCAGGTGCCGGTGTGTGAGACCATTCCTGGCGTTCTGGACTGGGAGATGGGGCATTGGCTACCCCTGATGGTACTGATATCTCTGAGTTTGGAGTTCTTCTACCGCTGGAAGACTGGTCAAAAGAGGTGAACAAGTCGAACTCGGTCGAATTGCTCCTCTGACTGGGACCGGAGAGGGTGGCCGTGGACTTGCCATTCATTTGAATGTCGACCATACCTCTATCCATCTGGCTCCGAAGAAGGCTGGAGTCATGGGTAAAAGTGCTGCCGGCTTCTTGAATAGGATCCCAGGTCATGAACTTGCTGGAATCAAAGGGGGGGAAAGGATTGTTGCGTGGAAAGTCATTGGATGAAGCAGAGCAGTGATTTCCTGTCTGAAGAGAGTGGTGGCCATGGGGAAAGGAAGCCGGTGTCCACTGTTCATATGCGGCGGGCGCAGAGGTTGTTGAGGGGGCAGAGAAGTTGTTCGAAATTCGTGATTGGATGCGCTCAACATCCTTGCAAAGCTGCATGAACCTCTTGTAATGCCAGGCTTGAGGGGTAAGGGCTTTCTGCTGCATGCACCTCTGATAATGCCAGTCTCGGAGGGCAAGGGCTTCCTGCATCTGAAGGTGGTGGCTGCCTTTGTCCTCGGTTTGCAAGAGGGCCGGGTCGATGCCCGAAGAGCCGATTGGACAGCCCTATTGTAGCCCAAAGATTAGTGGATGGGAACGCCTCTCTAACAATCTAACTTTTGGGCATCTCACCAAGTCATGTGGAGTCGTGGTGCTCGCGGATGGAAAGAGCGGGTTTCCGGATGAAGACGCTACAGAAGAAGTCGCAACTTTCTGACTGTAGGCATTTAACAAAGACACCGGTGTTCTTACAAACGCATCACCGGGGTGGGAAAGGTTCGTGTAGTCAAATCTATGTTTTACCCCGTCGCCAACCATTCCAACCCTTTGGGAAGAGCTCGAGGCGGACCCATTCGGGATCATATACAGGAAATTGACGTGATCTGACATGATATCAGGAATTCTCGTGTATGTGCAATGAGTGGTAAAAGTTGAAGGATGTGGAATATGTGTGTACTACGGACTACGGACTACATTTTGGCAGCGATTGGGCTTTACTGTCTATTTCTACCTCTACCACAAACTTGAAAACCTAAGGAAGTCTTGCAATCCGTCCGTGGTACCGTCGACAAGGCCGATAATTCACAATCCCCAAATTGGGCGACATAATTTCGACGGAGAGGACATCTTGACTGACCAAGACATGAACACGTTCTGTTCAATCTTCTTATTAACTTCTTGTGGCGAGCGTCCAGGGCCTCACTTACAGGGGGGTTACGCGCCCTAAGACAACACCATAGGTCCAGCCCCTTCAGTTGTGCAGGCACTGCCGCGATGGCCTCACGCAAGATCCCGTCCGCTGACGACGCGAACCAGTCTATTGACCACAGAGCGTTACAATGTCGGCCATTGTATTCTCAAGCGAAATTGGAAGTGCACAATCTGGCATGCACCGTAAAGCATGTCGCGCGCTCATTCGACCCAGGACTGTCAGCTGAACTGCTATTCCGCCTGGGGCCTCTTCGGGGCCCCTTTGGCCTCTCGGCCACTCATGGCCTCTATCGCGAGGAAGCAACATCATTGGATGAGTGTTCGTGTTTCGAAACAGAGGCGCAGTCAACATGTGCAGTGTGCCAAATGAATTTGACGGAGTTTGGAGACGATGATGGCCGACCTAGTCAGATAGAGTCGACGCGGTTGGGTGCTTGGAGGGAGTTTGGATGCCCGCCTGTTTCTTTCCATCCCAACCGAAAAAAACAACTAACAGCCGGCTTAGATGGCGGGCTAACACCTATGCGCCATTTTGCGTAGCTGTTGCAGTGAGACTCGTTAGGATGTTAACGTGGAATCAAGCGACATTGCTGCCCTGAGGGAAAGTGTACGGTTGTTGCCAGCACGCAAAGTCTCAATTGCCAAGACCCATACATAATTCCCAGGCCAACACAACATTTCAACAATCAGCGCCAATGGTCTAACGGCTAGGATTCATCCCTTCCAAGGATGAGGTGGGGGTTCGATTCCCTCTTGGCGCAACTTTTTTGTCTTCTTTTCTTCCATGAACACTTTTTAATTCTCTTTTTATGTACTGTTATCTTCGTCTTCTCTTTTTTCGCCTTCTTATTGTGTTGTTTTGTGCTGTTTTTTGCATTTGGAGGTTCCGTGTTATCCACGCAAGCAAGCACGCCAAGGCAGCAACGTCGCCTAACGTGCCAGACATAACAGAAGCACAGTCATCATGTTCAATTATCAATAGGTGTCAACGGTTGAAAACAGCAAACTTCATTGACACGATGGGATTTGAGGTCTTTCAGATTTCAGGTACGTCTACATGATTATTCAAAAACGAAAAGCATCAAGCAGAATTCGACAACAAAAAAACAAAGTTTTGCACCAGAGTGAACATCATACAAAGAAAATGCAGCCAAGTTAAACTCCTGCGCCTCTGCCTTCGCCTCCGTCTGGTCAACTGTCACCAACAGCCTTCCATACCTCTAGGTGATACCAATCAGGCAGCAAACCTTACTACCCTCCACCCTCTAGGGTACTTATCCCCCTCTCTCTCGGCAACCTGCAAAGGCGGGGAGTAGCTAACCGAGTGCCGTCGACGGGTGCGAGGCTCGCTTCTGGTCATGGGCTCGTAAGCGTCAAGGTCCCGTGCGGAGCGCGGGCTGCTGCGGGGGTGCATGTCCCAGTGGGTGCTTGGGGCTGGGATGTTCCAATCAGTCAAGCGGTCATCGAACCGGCGCTCAGACCGGTCATCGTGGTGGTGCCGGCGATGATGGCGGTCGTTGTGATGGTCCTGGCCACGAGGGCGGTGTTCGTGCCTGTGGCGAACATCGTTGGGATGCTGCCAATCACGCTCACGGTGGATGTGCGTCTCCTTTGAGGAGGACCGTGGTCGGTCGTAGGTGTATTCGTGTTCGTGGGTCCGACCCCTTTCGCGGCGGCGGTGATCGCGGGGTCCGTACTCGTACTCGTCGTCGGTGTAGTTGCGCGGCGCGGGAATCTCGTGCAGGAACTCGTCGAAGCGGACTCTCGGCTGGTGCGGATGTTCGAGCTCCTTCGGCGGGCGAGCAGGAACCGTAGGAATAGGCACAGTCTGAGGAGCTGGAGCTGGGGCAGGAATCTCGTTTATCGGTAGTTGCCCATCATCATAAGGCGGAGGGGCGCTTCCCGTCGGAGAAGAAGGGTTCGATCCCGAGCCTCCAGCCAGAGTAGTAGTCGCGGAGAAATCTCGCCACGTCTCCCACTCTCGCCTTTGTGGTGTCGCCTCTTCATCGTGCCTCCTCCCCCTCTCCCTCTTTGCTCTGTTGGCCTTTTCCTCCTTCTCCTTCTTTTCCCTTTCCTCTCTGTCCCATACGTTCCTCAATTCGACTTGGTATCCCTTGATGACACCAAACAGCTCCTTGACAAGCTCCTCGTAGTCTTTACCTTGCCTTTCGAGGCGAGCGATCTCATCGAGCAGAGGTTGGATCTGCTCCTGCTTGAAGGTGGCATAGGAAGCCAAGATGGCTTGTTGGAGATAGGGGTCATAGTTGGCAGAGCGTTCTTTGTGTTGATGGTGGAGTTGGTCGATGGAGGACCAGAGGAGGGCGAGCTCGGCGGAGATCCATTGGTGGAGGTCAGGGTTGTCGGTCTTGGGCTGGGACTGGGATGAGGGCTCGGGTGCTGGTTGATGGGCTTGGTAGTCGCTGAGCTGAGTATGGAGGTCAGGCCATTGAGCCCAGGAGACGTGCTTGAAGTCGTCGTTGCTGAGGTGGAAAGATTAGTGGGAGGTAATGCGGCAAACCGTGGGCGTGGAACTTACTCCTCGGTATCAGAGTCATCCTGAAAGAGTTCGTAGCGGTACTCGTACTCTTTTCGAATCTTCTTTTCTCTGTCTCCATGCCGTCTGGAGGGCTTTCGGTGGATTTCTACCTCGTGCACATGGTGTTCTTTCCTTGGCCTCGACTCGCTTGAGGAGGTTCTTTCAACGGAGCGGGCTCTGGAGCGACGGCGATGGCTTGGTTGGCGCACGCTACCAGGAGTCAGTCCACTCCATGGTCATATTCAGGCTTGGAACAAAAAGATACTCACACGTAGTACTCGCTTTGGTAGGAATTCTGGCCCTTGACTTCACGGAAGAATTTGGAAAAAGTACCGAGTGCCATGATTCGTCAAGCTGTGAAGTGACAGTATGTATCGAGTGGAGATTGGAACTAAGGAGAGGATGACGAGCAGATTGATCTAGCGCCATCACGAACAGATCATATATAAAAACAAGCTTGAGAAAGGAGACCTAGCTCCCAACCGAACTCTAAGCTTTTCCTAGCTCGTTCCTTGGACAAAGGAACGAGACCGCCAACATGAGCTTGCATGTTAGGAGGACAAAAGCACTTGCCCTTGAAGACCATGAGGAGTGACGGGATGGATGTTGGCCGAACAAAGCGTGGGGCGTACACAACGTCTTGTTGAACAAAGGAGCTCCGATACCTTAGCTTTTGGGAGGGCTGCGCCGAGCTCCTGACCTCCATGTGCTAGAGCTCGCTTGTAAAAAGTGCAGAATAATAAAAGGTCTGCTGCTAACGGAAGCGTCGTGCTTTGGAAGGCCTTGTTGGTTCATGCAGGTCACCGAGGGAGGCTCTTTGATGGATATCCGCATCCATTGTCCCTTGTCTCGTTGGCGGCCATGCTCGCCGGCTTCCGCGGTCTTTGGGCTGTTGGCACTGCACTGGTGAGGCGCCGGAGTGAGATGGATGTCTTCAAATGGTGAAAGCTTCTAAACCAGGTCGGTGGGATTGGCAAACATTGATAAAAGGAAGAAGTTTCGAAGTGGTCTCGAACGTTTTGTGTCGTGAGCACCTGAGGTAGAGTTCTTCACCTCGGTGAGTGTCATGATAAGGCCGGTCACCGTGCGAGTGATGGCCCCGCATGCACAAGTCTGGCCGCACTCAGTGCTCCCAACACACACCCAGGAACGTGGCGCGCTCTGACAGAAGGAGACGGGATGATGGTTCGTCATGACGTAAATCAATGTAAGGGTCGATAAGTAGCCCGGCTTGATTGAGATGTTGAGGTTGATAAAGTGAAGTCCAAGTGGAAATTCGTCAGCGGCCGACACCGTATATTTCCACTGCACATGAAAGATTGTGTAACGCTGCTGCCGGTAACGTAACCGCGTCTCCTCCACGGGCGGCATCTCCTTTCAGGTTTCTGGCGCGGGTTTCAGTCGTTATCGGTTGTCTTTATCAATGAATGACAGCCCCCACCAGCTGCTGCCGACTGGCCGCTGTAGTGTAAGGCTGAGATGCGTCAGTCAGGATCCGTGGCTCAAGTGGAAAGTTGGCGCTGGAGCTGCAAAGCACGAGCCACTGCCGAGGACATCGATCTTGCCTCAAAAAGACCCCTGTCCAATTTGTCCATTTGTCATAACTTTCCATCTTCTAGACTCCTCATCCTCACTTCCTCAATTCACATGATCCGTTCCATCTTCAACAGGGAACGGAACCATCAGCATTTCCTGGTTCACCTACCACACGAGACCTAAGTATAGTATATACGCGTAATTTACCTCGAAGCATTCGTACACGGCTTCACTCTTTCATCAAGTTTACCTGAATTGAAACATCTCCGTTCTCCAAACAACAAGGAACAGAAACAGCCGAGACCACGCAAGACATCCAGTTCCAAGAAGTCTTTCATCCGCCACAATGAGCGAACCACAAGGACAGACACCACAACAAACAGACGACACTATAATGTCAGAACGTGAACCACCAAAGAAACTCACCCTCCTCGACCTTCCGCCCGAAATCCTCCACCAAGTGTGCGCCCACCTCCCCCTCAAATCCATCCGCTCCTTCCGCCTCACCAACCGTTTCCTCGGCGACATCGGCGCCTGCCACGCCCTCCCCGAGCTCGTCTTCTACCTGCACACGACCGACTTTGCCGCTCTCCGCTCCATCGCCTCGCACCCCATCTACCCGCGCTTCGTGCGCTCCCTGGTCTACGGATGCGACCTCTTGCCTTCGCCCCGGCTTTCGCTGAAGCAGTACATAGCCGATTGCCGGCGCATGGAAAAGCGGCGGGTCAAGATGCACGCGCGCCATGCGTGCGACGAGGCGAATCGCCCGCCGAAACCGCAGGCGGAGGTGAGGGAGAGTTACAAGGAGTATAAGCGCGTGCATCAGGCGCAGGAGGAAATCATGCGCGACGAAAGGGATTACGAAATTTTGAGAGAAGTGGTGGGCAAGATGACGAATTTGAAGGAGGTCATGGTCAGCAGCGACTTTGAGTTTCGGGTGGGGAGCGGGACGAGTTCATCAGATGGCAGGAACGGTCTCATGAAGAGCGACGCGCTGAGGAACTGCAGGACGCCTTTCGACAAGCTCGATTGTCTGACGCAGTTGGATGGCGAAAAGGGACAGGAAGGCGTCAGGCACTTGCGGGCGCTTTTGATGGCGGTTAAGGAGGCGGGGATCGAGCTCAAGAGTCTCTGCGCGGGACTGATCCACTGGAGCTTCTTCAACGAGGCGTTGGGCAATTTCGGGTTTCACAGCATGGGGAACCTGTTGGCCAACCTAACACGGTTCGAGCTCCTTGTGCTCCCTGGGCCGAGCCAGGACCCGGAAGATTTCCAGCGCGCGGACGCGATCGAGATGAATAACATGAGCATCGACGTGATGGAAGAGATTTACCGGTGTCAGGGGCTGATGCGGACGGGCGTCATTCGAAACCTGGTAAAAGGCATGCCGAATCTGGAGATCTTGTCGATCGGGTTTATGGACCATGCGGAGGACAACGACTTTATCTTTCCCGCGAGGTTGCAGGATGTTGTTCCGCTGAACCACACGTTCCCGAACCTGGAGAGCTTGAGGCTCGAAGGATTGGAGACGGAGAGGCAGGAGTTGACGGACTTTGTGGTCAGGCATAAGGACAGCTTGATGAGGCTGGAACTTAGGGATATGCGACTCGTCACGACCTCGTGGAGGAAGCTGTTGCCGGAACTGCGCTACGAGCTCAAGACGGAATTGATGGAGGAGGTGTCCATCTACGGTATGGCGCTAGGAATGGGCGAGGAGGACGGCGATCAGGAGCTGGAGGAGTGGTTCATGGGTGATCCCGAGGATCATGGGGCGACGGAGCTGGCGACCAAAGTCCAAAAGTTCTTTATGAACCCAAACGTGAGCGACTGCCCGCTGTCGCGGGAGAACATGGAGCCTATGTGAGTACTTATCTCTACCCTCCATCCGACGCGATACTTGCATGAGAGACGAAATACTGACCTTTATCGCGAAACAGCCCCGACGATGACTTGATGGACGAAGACATTCTGGACCATCCTCTGGAGGGTCTGATGCCGGACCACGAGCTGGCTGAACTCATCTTGGGAGGCATGCAGTTTCCGGGAGGAGGACATCCGTTTCAGGATCCATTCGATGATCCGTCTTTCGAGGCACCGGGAGACTGGTTGGACTGATGGAGCAGCAGTGGTCATCTATGATATATACGAAAGATGGAATGGAAAGATGTATGGTACAAAACTGGACAACTTGATCTTAATGGGGCGTCGAGGACAAACGAGAAGATGCATGTATTGAACTCACAGCGACAACATGATTATGAAAAACGAGGACTTGCACAAGTTTAGCGGAAGGAAATGTATACAGACAGCGGCATCACGAAGAATGAGATTCGACGTCAATACAGAATGTGTCCCAACCTCAGATGAAAACTTGTCGTACTACGAAGGCACGTTGTAGGTTGCAGGATAACAGCTTGCTGTAATAGGAGAGAGGACACTGCTGTCTTTATAAAGCTAGTTTTACACAATATGCTCAGCAACCAATAAGCGCCAGTGGTTTAGTGGTAAAATCCATCGTTGCCATCGATGGGCCCCGCGTTCGATTCGCGGCTGGCGCAATACGGTTTCTCTTTTTGTATTTTGTTTCGTTTGCATCTTCACATTGAAGAATTCAGAACACAACACAAGCTGGGGGTGAATATACTTGATGTTACTTACTCTTTCGTCTTATTCTAACTCAGTGCCATGGACCTCCTCAGGTACATACTGCTCATGCCAGGTGCATTTCCCTTGAAAGAAAAAAAATCGTCTACGTGATTCTTCTTTATTTACAACACTAATATTGTCCCGTTCTCTCATGTTTCTTTTTTTTTTTGTTTTCCCTGTCGTAGCATGCTGTCTGTCAACTGTCTCACAGAACCTAGCGTGGCCCGTGCACCGATATTTCACTCCCTGGGTTGTTGTGGCCCATGGAATTTTTGGCGATGGAACGAAGCAAAAAACACACAAAAGTGAACATCTCGGGGGTACGGAAAAACGCAAAAAGATATTGAGACTCGGATACCGGGAGTCGAACCCGGGGCTGTTGAGAGAGCAGTCACTCCTAAGAAGTGAGAGTCAACGATGTTACCGCTACACCATACCCGATTCAAGATGCGAAGATCTGAAAGAGATCGTCCCGATTGGATGATGGGAGACATTGGCGGGAGTTGGGTTTATGAAGGGTAGATTTGCTGTGGTGTGGGTGGAGCGGAAGGGCGGGTTTGGTTTGGGGTTCCCGGGTTGAGTGTGTGAGAGGGTTGAGGGTTGAGGGTTGCGGCCTGGCTGGTGCTTTATTGATGAGAATGAGAGAGGAAACCGGGGGTCATTGAATCATGTTGGTGCTCCATCCGTGTTTGATCGGTTGACTCAAGATTGTAAACAAACCACGTTGAAATCACAAATCCGACCGTCCGGACCCAAAGCCGACGTGATCGGGACCGGCTGTGGATGACGAAGTCGGACGTGGTCGGGCAACACGGAGGTGGGCGAGCGGAGGCCAAGAAATGGACGAACCAAGCGTCCAGCCCTGGGCAACCAGACGAACACTGCAGGGCACAGACCAAGTTTCAAACCAAAAGTGGACTAGCGTGACCTTGTGCGCTTCGCAAGCCCCCACAGAATGGTTGCTGACTAACCGCACACAAGGTGAATTTTCAATGACAGTCGCGAAACTCAATCCTCCTCTCCGAAGTGTAGCGACAACGGTATTTACGAGGAGCCCATTCGAGATCCGTCAAGGTGCGTTGAGCAGCAACCAGTTATTGCCAATTTGACCATCAGTACTAACTGTCGCCGTCAAGATGATTGAACCATCCCTCAAGGCGGTTAGTAGCCCCCTCCCGTTATTGACTCCCACCAAAATCACCGACGACGAATTTCCCTCGAAAAAAGACAGAAGGCGACAAGAGGCCATCACGACAAAGGCCGCACGACCAGCGACCAGCAATGGCAACAGCGATGACTCCGTCGACGACAACAAGACGACCACGATACCGACCACGACCACCACCATGAATCAAACGACCGATCACATTGTTGCTGGAGGAATATGCAGAGTCTGACCATGGTGTTTTGCTACTTTAGTTGGCGTCGAAGTTCAACTGCGACAAGATGATTTGGTATGTTCACCGCCACCACCAGACGAACCTCTGTTGCCGCCTGGCAGCAAGTACAGCGATCAACCAGCGACGGAAATACTGACTGACTCGCAACAGCCGCAAGTGCTACGCTCGTCTCCCTCCTCGTGCCACCAACTGCCGCAAGCGCAAGTGCGGCCACACCAACCAGCTCCGCCCCAAGAAGAAGTACGTCTACGCTTGTCCGCGATACCGACTACGAGCAACATCACCAGCACCACGACCACATCCAACCGCTCCCGCCCTGTCCCTTCCATCACCGCATTCATCACCACTACCACCACCACCACTACCACCTCACACATGGACCAATCATACACAAGATATGGTACTAACAATCACCCCCCCTCTAGGCTTAAATAAGCGGATCGCCCCCATTCGGGCTCAGACTCGGCAGTTCTTTTTCTTCGACAACGAGGACGTATTGGTGGACGACTATGGCTTGCTTTGTTGCCGCTGTCGCTATCGCTGCAGTGGCGGCTTGACGGAAGAAGAGGATTGGAAACATTCAGCACTTCTGGCTGCTGCAACACCGCCACTACACCATGATCCGGACTACATCACCACTTTTCGGGCTGGGGCGGATTTGTTAGCAAAGCAAGACTCCTGTAGCACGAATACGAAGACTGCTGCCGTCTGGCCTTGGCATTAGGTTCATGATGACAGTCTGAAAAATCCATACCCTGTTTTTGCGGCAAGGCCGTTGTGTGACCGGTGCGACGACAATGAGAGCGACATGAAGGATCAACGAGAGGAACATCTGGATGAATGGCGACCGGCGTCGGCGAGTGCCCATGACGGAAAATGCGCGGTCCCTACGCCTACCGGCTTAGAAATCTGCTCCCATGACTGGTAGGACGGGCACGCTTTGCCGATCGGAAATCTACTTCAGCACCCTGCCGCAGACGGTCCTCATCTCACCACAAGGGACACGGACGGTCTCATCGAGGATTGAAAAAAAGACTGTATACGCTAGCAAGACCCGCGTCGATGAACAATCTCGTCCCCGGCCAGCTTCCCCTTCCAACCGGGGCATGTGCGCCTGTCTGTCTGTATCAATCCCCTTTCGATTCCATCAAAACGCTATTTGCCCCCCTTGCTTACACTGCCGATATCCCGAGCTCGACAATTTCGATTCCTCGATCATCGGGATCGACTTTGGGCAAGTGTCCGCTGTCAGAATCCCATGGCTGGGTTAACCCAATGATCTTCCCTACTCCTTGATATTTGGGATCCAAGAAGCTGGTCCAGTGGTCGAGCAATAACATTACCATCTCACTTGCCTGGAAAACAACTACGTCACTGTAATGAGTTGTTCATCTTCATGAACTGCTTCATAACGTCGAAAGCTGTCCAAGTCCAGAACGTACGACGACAACAGCTTAACATTGATGTGTCGAGTACGATAAGGACAGGACCGGTAGTTGCAGGTACTACAGTCTTTACTCACAAGTGCCGCTGCCGGTTGATTACCCAGGTCTTCTTCACTTACACATGCTTACCTCACTCTTCAGAAGTATCTCAAACTGTCGTGTGTGTGTGTGAGCCCTCGTATTACACACACACCACAGTACTTGGGGTCTGCAGCGGTGCAGCGGTGATGTGGCTTGGCGCTGGCGGCTGAACCAGTTCCAGCCAATCAAACAACACAGATCTGCTAGATTTACGGGGCATCACCACCTCACATCTGAACGTCAGCATCTGCCACGCAATTTACACTACCCACCACCCCAGGACCCTTTGGACCCTTCCTTCAACCCCCCCCCCTCTCATCCTACACTACACTACCACTGACCGCACACCACACCCGCCAAATTGTACGGAACGGTTTCCGCATGATGATCCATGGGTTAAGGTAACTTTTACCCACAACACCATGGTACTGCAGCACTGGACATGCCCTCACATACACACACACACACACACTCTCTCTCTCTCTCTCTCTCTGTCTCTTTCCCTATGAACAAGCGGCAGCACCGCTTGCTCGGGACTCGGCTTGCCTTTTTAGGCCTTAGACTGACTACCTACGGTTGGACGGCAGCCAAGCCGATGATCTTGGTTGGAAAGCCCCTTTTTCCTTTGGGGAGTTGGTGAATGCCCAACCAAAGCTGATTACGTGAGAGGAGGAGCTATTCTTGGCCATTACTTACATCCGGCGACGACCAAAACGATCACGAGATTTCCCACCCCAAAAATGCTTCATTTCCAGAAACTCTTCTCAGAATCGGGACATTCCAACAGGATCGGAAAAATCCAGGTGTGAACTGGATACCGGGCAACCCCACATCTGATGTGGACGTTTCCCGCTTAAACCCGGTTCAGGAAAGGGTCAGCGTGGTTCCCCCTGAAAACGTCCATTTCAAAAAGGGTCCATATTTTTTGATTTGATTAGAGCAGATCACGAACATGAAGGCATTCGGAGTTCTCCTCAGTCAGGTATCAATGGGCTTTTGTGAGCCTGCCCTAGGTCCTACCCTTCGTTTATGCCTAGCTAGTTGTAAGTAAGTACTGGCTAGGGGAGATGTCCTTGTCTATGTGCCCCTTTTTTTGGTATCATGCCAAGTGGGAGCTTTACCTCAACCTCGCCCTATGACCAAAGTTTAATGTACCCAAAAAAACATATTATTAACTGTCGAGTAGCGGTAGCGGTAACGCTGAAGGCAGCAGCGGCCATGGAACCGGCGGCACACATGGCAATAGCTTCATTTCAAATTGCAATATAGAAAAGGGCACTGGCGATGACGTACACACCCAAGAAAAGTGGGGTGTCTATCTCGCTACGGTTTTGGGTGTCGACGCCATGAGTGTAGTGGTGAAGCTTTGGGTTTCTGGTCATTGTCATGGTTTTTTTTGGGGGGGGTTCGGACCCAGGATGTCGTGAGAAGCACAGAAAAGGAGGCAAGGTGTGCCCGAGTTCTTCTTGACCTTCAAGAGGGCCTACCTGCCCAGTCCCGGAAGTGGGTACAGCCAGGTAAGTTGAGAAGATCAATGATCATCAACACCTACCCTCCTCGGTGCTTCCGACATGAGGCGCCAGAAAACTTCAGGGTAGGTATAAAACTATCCTCCATCTGCTCCGAATTCCGTCGGACTTTCTCATCACACACACCGACAAACGCCATCACCACGAGCTAGCTACCTACAGATAAGGTACCTAGCTTCACACTTCCAGAACAAAGCCAAACAATCTACCTGCCAATCATCCTCTTTCTCTTTTCTAACAACAAACAACCACAACCCAACTCAAACCAAAAAAAAAAAGAAAGACCAAAAAAACTCACAAAATGAAACTCACCACCATCCTCCTCACCCTCGGCCTCGGCCTCACCACCGCCCCATCCACCGTCGTCCTCGCCGCCCCCGCCCCCGCCCCGGAGTACAACTACTACCAACAAGCCAACACCCCAGACATCGTCGACATGTTCGTCAACGCCAACTACTACGGCAACAAGTACACGGGCTCCGCCTACGAAGGCCAATGCGTCAACCTGCCGCCCAACTTCAACGACAACCTCAGCAGCGGCCGCGCCCGACCCGGGTACCATTGCACCGTGTGGCCTGATGCCAATTGCCGGACCAACAAGTGGAACTTTACCTTTGACGATCGGGGGTCTGGCGCAAGGTTCCCGGATTGGATTAACGATCGGGCTAGTAGTTGGCGGTGTGTTAGGTATTAACTGGGTGTCAACTGCCTACCTAAGAATGGGGAGAGGGAGAGAAAAGGGGAGGAAGGGGAGAGATCCTTGATGACGGACTGAAATTGCGCATGGTGGAAGGGGTCAGACAGGGCTCCGGCTCCGAATTACGGAATTTGTCAATCCCTAAGAAGCAACGAGAGCCAACCTACCTACACAGCGAGACAGTGCAGAAAACATGACATGGACTCGGCGCGGCTTGGCTCAGTTCACGCAGTCTTGACCTGATCTCACGCTGTCTTAGGTTATCTTCGTACAACGTACCTAGGTACCTACCTGCGGCCTCGAGAATTCCTGGTATATCCCATAAGAGGAAGTACTTAGGGCTGGGGTCGGAGGCGTGAAGTTGTCCAGCGCGCACAAGGATCGAATCCCTCAGCGTACCCGTCGAAGAGCTACGGCTGCGCTTCACTACGTTATCCGGAGACCGTGCTGGGATTGAGTGAAAGGAATGGGGTTGAGATACCATGATAATGTCGGGGTGAGGACATACGCTAGGGGAACCAAGAAGCCTGTCTGGTTTCTTTTCCCCGTCCTACTGGGTTTCCTTTTTTTTTTTTTTTTTTCTTTTTTTTCCTTTTTTTTTTATTGGAGATTTTGTTTTAATCACCGCAGTTTGTGACATCCATGCATTCTGATACCCCATAGACTACTATTGTTTGTTTCAATGACAGGATCTTTTGGTTCCCCGGAATTGGTCTGATAAATGATGTTCTTCCAACTGTTTACACTGCCGCGTTCTGTTTGCAACATTTCATTGCACAAAATCTTCCGAGGTGAACTGGAGGTGTGTAAAAGGCCTTTTATCGAAAGTGGAAGCAAGTACAAACTGAGGCAAAAACAAACAGGAAAGCAAGAACAGGACAGAACAAGACAGGATAGGGCAAAAGAACAATGCTTCTTTTTCCCTTCTTCAATCCGATACCAGACTTCAACACTCCGACCTGTGTACTCAGTAAGTACCCAATGTCAACTTCCTCCTCCCCAATCCAACTCTCATCCTCTCCTTTTCCCTTCCCCTTCCCTCTTCCCCTTCCCCTTCCCTCTTCCCACTCCCTCATCCCCTCCTCACCTCCTCAATCTCCACTCCATCACAGCTACAACATCCTAGCGATCGCGTCTCCTCCCAAGCAGAACACCCAACACCCAACACTCAATCCCCACCCAGCCCACCCAGAACCCAACTACCTACCTTACTTAATCCCTCACACACTTCCAACTACTCGCCTTATCATTGATCCAATCCGGGAAACTCGCCGACCCAGGGTTCTGGTTAAAACTGAAGCCCGTACCCCTGCAGTTCGCATCGACCCAGATCGTGCACCGGAACCCGGCCTTGGCTTTGCCCGAAGACGCAATGTCGTTGAAGTTGGAAGGCAGGTTCTTGCAGTCGCCTGGGTTGGCGGAGCCGGTGAATTTGAGGTCGAGGAAGTTTTTGTTCTTCCAGAGGTCGATGAGGTCTTGGGCGCGCGGTTCGAGGGCGGCCTCGGGAGCGGGGGCAGGAGCTGGGGCAGGGGCAGGGGCAGGGGCGGCGATGGTTAGGGTGGTGAGGAGGGTGGTGAGGAGGGTGCATGTGGTGAGGCGCATTTTGAAGGTTGGGTTTGGGGGTTGGTTGGTTTGAGGGGACTGGATGTAGTGGGTTTGGTTGGTTGGTTGGTTGGTTGGTTGGGTTGGTTGGTTGGATTGGAGGTGAAGGAAGGGGAAGTTGTTGATGATGGGAAGAAGAGTTAGATTGAAGAGCGGATGGGATGGATCGTTTTATACTTGTTTCGAAGGCTTTCGGTGATCAAAATAGTTGAGTGTCTCGAAAGGATTTCCGAGTTTGACGAGCTCATCGCCTTCGTCTCTTCGACCCCCTTTGGAGTTTGGACACTCCAACACCAATCACCAAAACTGTCACGCCGAGAACCAACAATGACCACCAGGAATAGCTTCTTACATCATCTTCACAATCACAAGTGCCTCCTTACAGATTGTTTACCCGACAATCTCACCTTGGCTCGGATTACCGTGTGCCATGAGAAACAAACCAAGAGAAGCTGGAGCAACCTCATCAACCAGCTCTGCGAACCTCCAAGGTACACTAATCATCACAGTCTACGTCAAAAAACCACGCCCCTTATTTCTTTAAACAGCATACGGCCACTAAGGATCACCCAACTCTCATCTCCGCGCCGCCGCTCAGAGTTGAACACCGAAACACAACTCCGAGTCTTACCAGGCTGACGGTCAGAGAACCTCTAATAGGAAGCGTGAGATAAGCGCAATCTATTCTCGCCTGGCACTGCATCTCTGCAGCTAGTCTTCTTCCCCGCATCAGCTCATGTCCTCCGTCTCACACGGCAGCTGTAGCTGTAGGTATGGCAGTTCTCTGGTGCCAGTCCACGACATATGTTGACGGCGGTGAGACACTCAGATCCAGTCATCTGTCATATTAAAGCCTACCAATGATGACGCTCGTTTTAGTCAAGGTCATTTATTCGTCTGATAGGGTTTCACAGAATGACACCGAACGCTCGAATCAGGGGTAGTACACACTGCTTAGAGGTAAGGTAGTACATACAGTGTACACAACTGGGGGACGAACGTGTTTATTCGTCTGACGCACGACTAAGCCCTACGTAAGGGGCACTGGGGTACTTACCTAAGTAGTCAGGGGTAACACCGTTCGTCGGTAGCACGGCAGATATGCGACATGTCAGTTGACCCGTTGACTTTTAACTTCCGCTTCGCATCTGTGGAGTGCAGCAAGCTGTAGCACCCGCTTCCCCGGATTCCGGGAGCCAGTCAACGGTCATCAATCAAGTCTGGTGTGAACCTCTACCTTGCACAACATCAGGCATACAACGTCTGTGAGGACAACTGTAACTAGGTGGTGTACATATGCAGTCATCCGGCAGTAGGCCCTCGGACATCATTCGTCATTTGTCAGTCGGATTTAGCCAGACCATCAAGAAGCCACAAACTGGGGTAGATTAGATGTAAGGATCTCGACCCTTGAATCTTGATGCTGTGAGACAGTGCGTTCTGGAACTGGGCTGTTGCAGACTTCGGGGACACAATAAAATCTCTCGGACTTTCGCGTCACGTCAGATGCTGTCGGATTCCAGTCCAGCAAGGCAGGTAACACCGTAACGCAGGAATCACAACAAGGATCCATAATGCAGACGGCTGTCCGAGGCAAAATCATGCGTGCACTCAACCGTTGATGAATCCAGCTCTTGTGCTTGGAACTTGGAGCTTGGAGTGGAAGTCTTTCCAATATCGTAGAGTGATTTGGCAGCAGGAGCGTAGCAGCCTGGTAGACAAATGATTGCTTAACTCTACTATGACTACGATACCTCTAGATGTAGGTAGGTAGACATCCTTGTTGGCCTGCAGGTTTGGTGTGAACGTGAACCCCGAGGGCTGACCGGAAAGGATAATAGGACAGTTTCACCTACCGAGCTCCTTCTCTGTTTCCTTCCATGTTTCTTGGTGGAAATTTTTTTGGGGCCAGGGTTGCCCTGCTTCGTTCAAAGTCAGACTTTCGGCCTTGCGGATGAAGCCGTCAAAGAGAAAGACTGGAGCTGTAAAGGTGAAAGAGGAGGAGAAACATAAAATAAAATAAAAACTTACAAAGGGGAAGTCAAAACAAGGGTGGGAAAGACCATAGCTGGACACTCAACTTAAGCGTAAAAGAAGAATCGAGCAAGCAAAATGTGAGACACTGATTGCACCAACTACCAGGACTACCTAGGTACCTACTTACCCGTAATAATCCCGTCCGAACCAAAATGTGAGCACATAGAGCTAACCATGACAACATCCTTCCTTCCCTTCCTCACTTCTCCCCATCTGCCGACACCCAGCCTAACACGGGTCGTCACACGGGTTCATCACACGAGTGTAACCAAGATAGGGGTTCAAATAAACAAACCTATCTCCAAATTTCTTGGCGCTGCGTGTATAAATGAGACATTCCGTATGGTAGGTAGGCGACGTAAATTAGTCAAGCGGTGATAGCGGCTGATGGTCTCTCGAGCTGTTGGAAACCTGCATGTACTTTGGTAATCGTACGGTCTGGATTTCGATGGTTGAAGTCCGACGGTGACACTAGATCCTTCGGGGGTAAATCTGACTGGTACTGCGCTTGTTGTGGATGACCTGACTGAGATCGATGAAGATTTCTCCGTGCGTGGTTGATAGAACTATATTGTGACCACAGGCGGAAAAAGTACCCTAGGTCCCAGAAGGTCGAAAGACTGCATCAGTTCAAAATACCTAGAGGTACCTAGTTGTGTTCTCGCCTGATCAACGCCCTTTGCCAAGGAAAAAAAAAAAAAAAAAAAAGAAAAAAAAAGAATAAAAAAAAAAAAAGTATCAAAAGTCGATTTTGAACTCCTCCAGACCAAAACTATATGGTATGTACCTATGTAGGTATGTATGTCCAAGGAGTTCTATGCAAGAAACTATGTCCCATCTATATTTGTCATCTCCCCTCCACCCCCTTTCCCATTTCTCTCCCATTACGCCTCCTTCTTCTCACCCACCTCCTCCTTCTCCCCCTTTTTGCTGACCTCCCCCTCCTCCGTCATCAACATCTCCTGCGCCCTCCACAACTGCGCATACACGCCATTCCTCTCCATCAACTCCCTATGCGTCCCTTGCTCCGCCACCCTCCCTTCCTTCAACACAATAATCAAATCCGAGTCATAAATCGTCCTCAACCGATGCGCTACAAACAGACTCGTCTTCTTCTCCCCCTTTTGGCCCAAACCCTTAAGAATGGCATTGATATTCTCCATCAGCGCCTGCTCCGTATGCGTATCCAGCGCACTCGTCGCCTCGTCAAAGAACAGCAGCGGTGGGTCCTTCAAGATGAGACGCGAAACAGCCAGTCGTTGTTTCTCGCCGCCGGAAATCATTAGTCCACGCTCGCCCACCTTGGTGTTGTACCCGTCTCGCCAGGAAATGATTTTCTCGTGGATGTGCGCGGCCTTGGCGGCTTCGATGACTTGTTCGGGTGTGGCGGATAGGTTGCCGTAGCGGATGTTGTGCTCGACTGTGTCGTTGAAGAGGGGCGTGTCCTGCGGGACGACGCCGATGGCTCTACGGAGAGACTCCAAGGTGACGGAGCGGATGTCTTGGCCGTCAATGTAGATGGCGCCCTTTTGGGGGTCGTAGAACCTAAAGAGGAGACGGAGAAGGGTGGACTTGCCGCACCCGGAGGGCCCGACGATGGCGACCTTCTTGCCGGCGGGGATGGTGAGACTCAGATCGCGCAGGATGGGCGACTCGGGGTGGTAGCCAAAGGTGACGTCCTTGAACTCGATTTCGCCGCCGCGGGTGAGGGTGAGGGGCTTGGCGTTGGGTTGCTCCTTGATGGTCACGTTGACTTTTTGCAGGTTGAAGAGGGTTTCCATGTCGAGGAGGGACTGGCGCAACTCGCGGTAGACGGAACCGAGGAAGTTGAGCGGGACGGAAAGCTGGAAGACCAGCTGGTTGATCAAGACCAGGTCGCCGACGGTGAGCTGGCCGGTGGCGACGCCGTGGGCGCCCATGTACATCATGACCGTCAAGGCGGAGGAGAAGATGATGTTTTGGCCCGAGTTGAGGAAGGCGAGCGAAGTGGCGACCTTGATGCTGTTCTTCTCGTATTGGGCGAGGGCCTTGTCGTAGCGGCCGACCTCGTAGGCTTCGTTGTTGAAGTACTTGACGGCCTCGTAGTTGATGAGGGAGTCGACGGCGATGGTCGATGCCTTGTTGTCTGCCGCGTTGGCTTGACGACGGAACTTTGTGCGCCAGGCTGTCGTGAGAATGGTGAAGGCCGTGTAGCTGACCATGGTCAGGGCCGTAAGAGCGGCATACTGCCAGCCAAAGTTGTAGGTCAAAATACCGCACACCATGCTGATCTCCAGGGCGGTAGGGACAATGTGAAACACCATGCTGGTCAAGAGGAAACTGATGCCCTTGGTACCACGGTCGATAGCCCTGGTCAAACCACCCGTCTGCTTGGACAGATGGAAGCTCAGATCCAGATTCAACAGATGCTCAAAAGTGTTCCTGGCAACCTTGCGAATGGCCTTTTGCGCCACCGACGCAAAGACGGCATTCCTCAGTTCCTGCGAAACCACGGCGCCTACCCTAGCCGCACCATAACCCAGAATCATGGCGCCCGCCACGGCCGTGACGGACCCGCCCGTTGTAGAAAAGTCAATGTTGAGCGAGTCGACAATCTCGCGGAAGTAAAAGGGCACCTGGACGTTGAGCACCTTGCCACCAACCAGCAAGCCGATAGCTAGCAGTACTCGCGCCTTGTCGCCCCAGCTGCCCTTGGGCCACAGGTATTTGGACATTTCCTTCATGATGGCCCAATCGGCCTTGCGCTGTTCCTGCGCGGTTTTATCGATGGCGGCGAGGGGATCGGAGGGGCCTCGACCAGTGGTCTTGGGCACGGTAGAGACGGCGGGTTTCGATTCATCTTTGGCGCTGCCGTTGGGCGCAAAGAGACGGGGGGAGGATGTGGTGAAGGAAGCTCGGAGGTTTGCGATTGTGGGTGTCGCGTGGATGGAGGAGAGTCGGGGAGCCCAGAGACGGGGGCGGCGGAGGAGGGCGGAGGTGCCGTGGGCTCGATGGAGGCTGGTAGCCATGGTGCTGAGCTTTATAGACGGCGCCATGGTTGTTGGTGTGTGTGCCCCGGGAGCATTGGCTGCTCCTCGAGGGGGGTTGTGGTGGTGTTCCGTATAAGTCGGTCGGAGAGGTGTATGGGAGACGGAGAGGGGAATTTCGCGCCAGCTCTTAAAGAGAGCCCATGCCGAGGTGGTTGTGGATTGGCAATGGGGGTGGAGGAGGAGGAGGAGGTGGGAAGTAAGTATCGATGACTCGGTGAAGGGATAGGTAGAGGTATATAATCGATATATAATATTGTAAGATGGAAAGATTATGATACTCCCCCGTGCAACATCAACAACCTACACCGGGCAAGTAAACCGCCGAGGCTTCTTCGTACTTCGGAGCTTCACAATGTCGCGATTGTGGGGCCTCCACAATGATGCAATCAGCCTGAGCAATGCCCTGGGCACCTCCTTTAGCCTGCCGCGGGTGCCGCCGTAGTCGGGTGTCTTACAGGGGACCACTCAGCTGTGCACAGACCCGGCTGGACTTCAGGGTTCTCAATGCCCTAACATTTTTGTGGAGCTTTGACCTATCACACGCAGCCGGCCGGCATCTAGACTACGTAGCAAAGTTCCGTCCAGCGTCTTCGGCAATCCCTCCGGCAGTCCGGCCGCCACGCCGTATCTGTGGCCGGCACAAGACCACACTGGTCCCGGTATAAACAAAGTACCTCTACATAGACCGGTAGTCAGACACCAATCATCACTCTGCGTTCTTGGCTATATCTTACAGCTTCATCAGCTTACTCATATCTCTCTTTCTTCCATATCTCTAAGTCTGAAGTAGGTAGAGAGACGTGACATGTCTAGGTAGGTAACCATGCTAAAGCTACCTAAGAAAAGGAGTGTGCTTAGAAAGACCGACGACACCAAGGGGGGCATGAACTCTTCATCACCCCTCCAATAGTGATTAAAAAAAAAACAAAGAACAACGCCTCGCAATGCAGAAAAAAGAACAAAAAAAATGAAACGAAAAATCGGGCGCATAGTTCCCCATGCAAAAGACAATGAATGCCATGCAAAAGAATAGCCAATGCCGTCTCGCCAATGTGATGTGAAATGCTGAATGGATGCCGTGAAGCAAAATCCAACTCTGGAAAGCCAACTCCCTCATCCGTCCAGCCAGCTAGCCCGCAAGAAAGAAAACAAAAACGACAAAACGGGCCCAGCTCTAGGTCTAGCTCTAGGTCGGTGAAACCGCAATGCAATGCAATGCAATGCAATGCTCCAGATGCTTCTCTTTCTCTCTTTTCTTCACCCCCTCTGGCCCTTCTTTTTACTCAATCTTCCACCTCCCTCTCGCCTTCTTTTTCTTTTCTCTGCGCTTCCTCTTCACATCCCGTCTTCTTCTCTTCTCACACTCCCTCCCATCTCCTTCCTTCTCCACGGAAAAAGACCGCCCCTAGAAAGTCTCCGTCTCATCATAATACGTCTTCAGCGCCAACTTGCTGCTCAACTCAGCCGCAACCGCCAACCCTTCATACGCCCTCTCCACCGTCCTCACGCCCACGCCCGGAACCGTCGTCAACTCGCCTAAGCTCCTTACTTTCCCGCTCGGTCCCTGCGTATCATCCAAATGATCCACCAGATCCTGCGCGCGCTTCTGTCCGAATCCACTAAGGGACTTGATCAGCTCGGTATCGCGCGAATTGACGATATCCAGCAACTGCTTCGTTCTCGGGCTCGGTTCTTGCGAGGAGGACTGTTGTTCCGGATCCGAATTAGAAGCAGAGCGATCGTCGTAATCGGAGCCCGTGTCGGTCGTCGTGTTGCTGTACATCTGCTGTCTTGACCTGCTAGAAATGCCTACGCCAAGCGTAGCACTGCGGCCTCGGGACTTCAACAATCTCCTCCTCCTCGCTTCTGCTTCTTCGGGCGTCTCTTCCACGTCGGCTTCCATGTCGTCGTCATCAAGATCCTCCACTTCCGCGTCAGTTGACGAAATCCCCGTCATGGCCGTTCGTCGTCCGCTGGTGACGCTCGCGCTCCTGCTTTGCTGTATCGCACTTCCAACTCGGTTCCCCTGTCGTGAACCAGCCTCTTCATCCCTCAATTGCGCACCAACTTCATAGTCCTCCCTGCTTATCTTGCCCAACTTCAGTTTGAGTTTCTCAATCTTGCCCACCAACTTCCTTTGCCCAGGGAAGAATCCCAGCGCATCTTCGTACATCCCCAACGCCTCTTCCAATTGGCCCGCCTCTTTTGCCTTTCTGGCCTCAAGTAATAACTGCAACCCTGCACTTTTCTCGTCCCTTCCGCCGCGTCCCCGTCGCGAACTAGATCGTGAAGTACTCATGCTCTGCTCTTCGATCCTCCTCTCCAGCGCTTCCAATCTTCTCTGCACCTCCTCGCTAATCCGCGGCTCCGACGACTTGGGCCGCTGCTGCTCGCTCCCCGGGGGGTGGTGGTTATCCGATCTGGGCGTAGAAGGGGTCGGTGTCTGCGGGGCGAGGGCAGCGGCGGCTGCTGCGCGGGCGGCCAAGATCTCGGCGACTTTCTTTTCGACCATGGCTTCGATTTGGGCTGCTGAGAGGGTGAGGATGGGCGTGTTGTCTACTGATTTGCTTGTCTGCTGTGGGGGCTGGATGGAGCCCGAGGAGCTGCTGTTCTGGCGGGAGACACCAGCGGAAACCGAGCCGGGCAGCGGAAGCCCCGTAGGCCGTGCCAGTTTCGATGCTCCCGTGCCGATGAGTCCTGAGCGGAGGGCCGATGTTTCGGTGCTTGAGGAAGAAGCGGGAGTGGTGTCGGTCATGGAGCGCCGCGAGGCTAGTCCTCCCGACAAAGAAAGAGGTTGGCGGATCTGCGACGTGTTGGCTTGCGGCGGGCCGGCGAGTCGTGAAGAGCTGCCGCCGCCCATGGACGCGGTGGCTTTGTGTGCTGAAGCGCGGTCGGCGTACACGTTAAAGAGCTTGGAGGGCTTCTCGATCTTTTCAATGACTGCTCCCGAGGCGGCGGCGCGGTCGATGCTGGATCGGGCTAGAGCGGGCGCACTGCCCGTGTACGAGTTCTGAGTGCCTAGACCGATTGGACGCAATGGTTGGCGAGGGGCGAGAACACCATTGGTTAGACCGCTGAACGAGGTTGAGCTGTGCGAGCGGTGTGGCTGCTTGTAGACGACTTCGTTTTCGATCTCGCGAACTTCGATGCGCTTGGCGCGAGACGAGACGTTCAAACTGCTCAACGTGTCGAGGTGGTAGGAGCGCATCGGGGCCAAGTTGAGGATCATAATGGTGATGCCGTTGTTTTGGCCCAGACTGAGGATGCGCGTCATTTTGGATTCGCGGTAGGGAATGCGCTTGTCGCCGCGCGAGATGGCGTCAATACATTGCGACAGAACGAACAAGGACTTGTTGATGGCGGCCGACTCGATCATGCGGTCCCTGTTGTTGTCGGTCCTTCTGTTGTCTTCGGAGCCCGCCAAGTCGATGGCCGACGCCGTGCTTTCCAACACCATGTCGCCTGTTGTTTGTGTGACCTTGACGCGAAGGATGGCGTGACTGCGGGAGCTGTGGGCGTTGAGCTTGGTGGCGGCTGTGACGCGGTTGTTGTTGGCTTCAACGTAGAGCCTTTCGAAATCCGTCACGTCGTCGCAGGGCCGTTCCGTCAGCCCGACCACGAACGTCTTTCCCTCCTTTTCTCGTAGGGGCAAACCCATCGGGGTGCGCATCTCGGGCGGTTCGAGCAGGTCGTATACCTTGTCGTTGTAGATTTCGTAGTACGAGAGGTGGACGTCGACCGTGGTCTCGCCGTTGGAGTCCTTTTCGATCTTCTTGCCGCGCCGGAACACGTTGCTCAATAGTCGGGGAATGAGACCGCGTTCGTCCATCTTCATGCCACCACGCATCGTGTGCGTTTTGCCTGTGCCGGTCACACCATAGGCGAATATTGTCACGTCGAGGCCTTGGAAGAGGGCCTTGATGTGAGGGTAGACTGCATGTTGTTGTCAGTGATGGGGCAGTCCTTCGTTGGGACCCCAGCCACACAGTCGGTGAAGAGAGAGAGAGAGAGAGGAAGGTGATGATGCCTACCTTCAGCATTGAAGAGGTCCTCCTGGGAACATGATTGGTCGTAGACGCTGTTGAAAACATACGAGAACTCTTCGGTTTCGTTTTTTGGGTTGGGGATCTTGACGATGGTGAAGGGCTTGCCTTCGTCGGTGCTGGCGGCGCGTACAATGACATCCTTGTCCAGCTCTTTCTTCAGCAGCGGACGTATCCTGGCGACGACACGGACGGACATGGTTCGGTTGTCGGCCGGTGTCGCGATGACAGAAAGATGCTAGAATGAAAGGGGGGGGAGGGGAAGGGGAAAGGGAAGGGGAAGGGGATGGGAGAGGGGGAGTAGGTTAGAGGTAGGGATGGGGACAACAAAGATGGGACGACGGCTCCCGAAAAGGATACATCAAATGAAAAGGGGAGGAAAAGGATAAGGTAGGTAAGTAGGAATAGTGAATGGGATGGGATGGGATATTGGGATATGGGAGATGGGGACCCCAATGTGTTGGCTGTAGTGTAGTGTAGTGTAGACGTGTAGTGTGATGGGCGATGTGTGATGTGTGTGTGTGTACAAGTAAAGAGACAGAAAAAGCAAAACTGAAAAGAGTGAAAAAAAAAAAGGATGGGGTTGGGCAATGGCCTCTTCACTTCCACTTCACTTCACTTCTCCTCCTCCGCCTCCAGCCTCCAGTTAGTTAGTTGACAGTTCAGTTGACCTTCTCCGCCTTGTGACCAGGGCAGGGATCAGAATCCAAGTGATCGGACGGGAAGAGTGGAATAAAAGGAGACGGACGGACGGTCAACAAATGGCCGATCGATGATCTGATACCTATTGTTGGGCCGGACAGGGTCTCCAAGTGAGGGGGTGCAGTGGACAAGCAAACTGACACAATGTCGAGTAGCAATTGGCTTCTCTCCCGTCGTAGTCTGCACGGATGGATGCGGCAAGCAGAGTGTCAGCACGTTGCCGTCGCCAGGGCTTCCCACTTGTCTGTCTGTCTGTCTGTCTGATGAACAACCGGGCAACAAATGTGTGTGGATGGAGTCGGGACTCGGGATGTGAGCCAACAGGGGACCATTTCAGTTAACCGAGCAACGGGGGGGGGGGGGGGACAACGCACCCGAAACTGGTACAAGCAATTGGCTCTCAGCGGCCTCTTGTCAACAGGCTTGTCCCGCTAGTGAGACACTGGAATGACTGGGCAATGCAGTGTTGCTGCACTAACTGCGGGCTATTGTGGGGTGCAGCCGATGGGATCGCTGCCCGCTGTGAGTTGGCTGCAGTGCAGTGAGCCTTTGCTGTTGTGGCTGCCATTTTACAGTGCTTGCAGCGGGAGCAATGGAATGTGCTGGCGGCAGGCAGGAACCATTTCCCGTGGAGGAAGAGGAAGAGCTGAGGTGGTCTGTGCACTTTTCAACCAACCTCAAGGCCTCAGTAACAGTTATCGATAGCGGCCGGCTAGGTACCTTGGGTTCCCCGCGGCGGCGGCGGCCACAAAGTCAATGGAATTTCTCGGACAAGGAAATCGCGACATTGGACGAATCAATCCAAGGTGGTCCGTGTCCCTCAACTGAAGCTAAGGAGCTGAAATATTCCAATTGGCGTCATTACATGGATTTGGATTGTTTCTTGTACCGGTCCTGTTTCAATCTTTCGTGCTCAGCTCAACCTCCAACCTCCAACCTCCAAGCTCCAAACCTCCACCATCCTCCCCGACCTCAAACCTCGAACCTGGGCCCCATCTCACACCACCAGACAACCGGGCCCTATCATCGAAAGGCGACCACAATATGCGCGGCCAGTCTCCCCTGGTCAGGGCGGCGCGGACTGCGCGACTGACTAGAACCTCGACGACGACGACAACGACGACGACACCTCTACTACTAAACACCAGAACCAACAACTTCGTCTGCTGGCAATGTCGCTCCATCCAGATCAGCGCCAAGCCCGCCACCGACTCCCGTCCCGCCCCCGACGTCTTCGACGCCCTCCCCGGCGGCCCGCGTGACACTGCCGACGCCCGCTTCGAAGTCATTGGCGCTCCCGCCTCTCTCCTCTCCGTCACCTTGTCCGCCTCGCAACGCCTCTACACCCGTCGCGGCACCCTCGTCTCCGTCGCCGGCAAGGTCGAAAACGCCCAATCGACCCTCTCCGTCCTCTCCCCTCTGCCGCGCGCCTTCCTCGGTGTTCCCTTCCTCTACCAGCGCATCTCCTCAACCACCCCCATCACGGCCCTAATAGGCACCAAGTCGCCCAACACCAGCTTCTCGGTCCTCCACCTCGACGGAACCACCGATTACATGGTCGCCCAGCGCAACGCCCTTTTGGCTTGGACCGGCCACACCATCCGCGTCTCGCCGCGCATCCAACACGGTCTGGCCCCCGCCAACTGGGGCGCCACCCACGTTACCGGCCGCGGCCTCGTCGCTTTGGCTGCCCCGGGCCAGATCTACGAGTTGACCATAGCCGAAGGCGAGGAACTCACCCTCCACCCTTCCCACGTGGTCGCCTACTCCGTCACCCGCAACCCGCCTCTGCCCTTCCGCTTCAAGAGCACCCGACTCAACCTACAAGTCCCCGCTGTCCCGCACTACATCAGCAACGCCGCTTCTAGGCTCGTTCCCGCCAAGGTCTCCGAGTTCTTTGCCCAGATGAGGGATACCCAGTTCTATACCGTCCTCGCAAGGATACTATACGGCCTCAAGACGGCGACGAGGAGGACGATCTGGGGCGATAGACTGTTTTTGCAGTTCCGCGGCCCGACGAATATCCTCATGTCTAGCAGGGGCGTGCGCGTCTCGGACGTATTAAGCAGAGAGGACATTAACGAGATCGCCGATACGGAAGCCGGGGTTGTTGGTAAGGCTTTGGGAACTTCTAGGATTGAGAAGGAGAAGGAGAAGGCCAAGGCCAAGGCGAAGGTTTTGGAACAGAAGAAGAAGGAGACTCCTCCCCTAGTGGCTGAGACTGCGGTGGCTGGTGAGAAGGCTGACTTTGCTGAGGAGGTCAAGATTCCTGCTGAGAAGGTTATTGAGGAGGTGAAGAAGGAGGGTGAAGCCGCTGACACTAAGCCTGTCAAGTTGAGGGATGCGAGCGTGGGGAAGGATGCAAAGGCCACGCTTGAGGAGTCCAAGGACTTGAACCAGTTTGTGCGGTAAAAGCTTGGGTCGTTGTTGTAGTAAGTTGAATGCCGGGGGATGTAATTTTCTTTTCTTCGTTTTCTTCTTCCGTTTTCTTTGTGTTGTAACGATAGAACAAATGTGCATGGGTATTCATGAAGAAGAAAGGCATGGGCATGGGGCAATCCATGGCATGGGAACGCTAAAAGGTGTGGACGTGAGAGGGAGGGAGGGAGTGGAATGAAAAAAAAAGAACTTGATTTGAAGCGCGGTGTCCAATATGCTTTTATGCTTGAATATGCCTATAAATGTCACGCCGTCATATGTTATGTCCTTGACTACCTCACAACACTTATTTCCACCAGATAACCACTCTATTTTCCGTGCCCGCCAAGTCCACCATCCACCAGAATCTCTTCATGATTTACTCCAACCGAAAACCGAGAATGTCAACAGACAATTAATCCGTTCAAAGCTCTCCTCAAACCTCCGCGAGCCTCCTATGTCTCGTCTCGGTGACATTGGAAGGACCTATACCCGCCCCACCAATTGTCAAAATAAGACTCACATGGTTCCCGATGTCTTTTGACTTGGAGAAATTCTTATCGCCATCAAGACGCCTAAGTTTGATACCTGAACATGGAAAGATCGATGTTTTTCGGGGGACCTGATGCCGTCGTCGTCTTCCCTTCGGGTTTCGCCTTGGTATAGGCATTGTAGGGATATTGGGCGCAGTAAGCAGTAATAAACTTTCTGGTTGTCGAGCAGAGATAGTCGGGTATAGGCTTGCTGCGTTCGAGGTTAATAGGGAGCCTTAACCAGCTGTTTTGTTCGTAGAAGGTGGTCCAGATGGTTTTTGCGTCCTTGTTGTTTGTCTGTTGTTGAGTGTCCTGGGTGGTCTGCATGTTATGAGTACCGGTGTTCTCTTTGGTGCTGGGCAGCGCCGACTTGGGCACGGTGCCGAGGTAGTGCACTTCTGTGTCGCGGTCTGTGTCTTCCAGATACTCCCCTGGCTGCCATATCTCGTCTTGGTTCTCCTTCTTTATCTTCGTTGCAGAAGTGTAGTTCGACGAATGACTAGCAGAGGGAAAGATTGGAGGAGATAATGATAGAGGAGGGCATAACGAACATGCCGCATCTTCTATATCCACCACCTTTTGCTTTTGCAACTTGTCCACTTTCTTCTTCAACGCTTGCCTGTCCTGCTCTTTTCTGGTGGCCTTATTTCCTACCACCATCCCTTCCTCCCTTGCGATCTCCAGCCCTTCCGCATACGCTCTGCACGTGGCTTGGATGGGACACAAGTGGCACAAGGGCGTCTTCGGCGCCGCGAGACAGACGGCTGCTCCCAGTTCCATAAGCGCTTGACCCCAACGTCCCGGCCGGTCACTGAGAGGGGGTGGTCCTCTGTTTCTTCTGTCATCCAGATCAACCACGTTTTCTCCCTCGTTCATGTCCTTTCGGGTTCCCTTCTTGCTTTTCCCTATCCGCTTCGCCTTGGCCTCCTCCTCAGCTTCAACGCCGTCCCAAGCCACTTGCTCCACCAACCTCCTCGCCGCTTCCCAAATCACCTCCCGGGCTGCGTTCTTATTCGCATCCGCTCTGATTCCCAGTTGCCGCGCCAGGACGCGGGTGACGTCCCAGATTACCATCGGCTCTGCTCGCCCAAAAACTACAGCAGCTACCACACCGGCAGTATGTGGCCCGACGCCAGATAGGTTCTGGAGCTTCTCAACCGTCGTCGGCAACCGAATAATCTCGATACTCTTGTAACTCTTCCCTTCGCAAATCTGTCTCGCCGCCCTGTGTAAACGTGTAGCGCGGATGTCGTCTGATAATTCCTCCACCTGTTCCTCATTCGCCTTTGCCAAATCCTCTATTGTCGGAAAAGCCTTTATCCACCGGTCATATTGCGTTGTGATGTTCTTTATCGCCTCCTCCTGGTCGGTCTCACGGAAAATTTGGCGCAAAATTTCGGAGAGGAGAGTTTCGTAAAAACGTTGGGCGATGGTGGACCGGAGGGATTGGAGAGTTTGGGCTTGCTTTTGGGATTTGGCTTCGGCTTCGGCTTTGACTTTTGCTTGGGCGTGGGCGCGGGCTCTCGCTTCAGCTTCAGCTTGGGCTTGCCGTTTTTGTGCCTCAGCTTCGGCTTGAGCGCGGAGAATCGAGGCAGCTAGGTTGGGGAAGAGGAGGGCTGATTCCGGAATCGGTGGGGAAGCTTTCACCTTGGGACCCACAAGCGAGTCTGATGTCGGCTGAACGCTGGAAGCAGCGGGCTTGGAAGCGGAAGCGGAAGCGGGAGCGGGAGCGGAAGTGGTGTTGATTGCGATGGAGGAAGAAGGGATACCGCTGGCAGGGTAAAGCAACGGACTGGCATCAACCCAAGCCTTCCGCCACGGCATCTGGCGAGCTGCACTGTACGTGTCGAACCAGGCGAGGAGGGCATCGCGGTGCTTGCGGGCTGCAGCTGTGGAATTTTCTGTGGAACAGGATTTCGAGTTGCTTGGGAAGGATAGGAGAAGGGGACTGTGGTAGCTATGTCGATGAGGTTGGTCTGGCGGCAGTGGGTAGGTGTGGATATCGCTATGGGCGCGAGGAGAACTGGACGAGAAGATTTGAGTGATGACCTGTTTAGTGGACAACACCATGGTGGTTTCTGGTCTCATCCCAGTTGTTGTCGTGGTGCTTGCGGTCGTGTTCGCCCGGCCAGTCTCGGTCTTTTGGCGTTTACGGGTTCCCAAACTCATGGACTCGAAGGCGGAGTCGGAGTCGGAGTCTGAGTCTGAGTCTGATTTTGTCCCGGGCTCGTCCTCTTGAAAGTCCGGCTTGCGCTTGGTGATGGTTCTTGAGCGATTTGGTTCAAATCTGTTGGCATGGCTGGAGCCATGATGGGACCCGAACTTGGTGACAACAATCCCCTCTTCTTGCACATCAGCGTCCTCTTCTTCCAGATGACCGTCCTCGTAGATGACCTCCATTCCGTTTTCCTCTCGGATGAAAGGGGGCAAATCCGAGAGACTAAAGGAGTCATGTTCAGGCTTGATGTGAAATGACACGCCATCTTCTTGCTTGATGGTCGTGATACTCCCAGATTGGGCTGCTGTTGCCGTTGATGAATGGGCCATGGCGGTTTGAACGGTGACGGCATGGGTGCTTGGACGCCTGTTCTCGTCCATGATTCTTGGCCCCAACGAGACTCGGCGTCTTCGTTTGGTCGTGTTTCGCCAGCGTGGTCAAATTGCGGTCGAGTGTCCGACTTTGGTCCAAAATTGGTGAAGCGGTGAACGCGTTGCATTTTGACGAAAGTCGCGTCTCGGCAAAGTTGCTATGCACGTCCAACCCTAACCCCATGTCGTCGCTCTTGATGATGATGGTCGTCTGTCAGGAAATGGAAGGAACGAAAGATGCTCCTTCTTTATCTATCTTTCATAGGAAATTGCATGCGTGGGGTGTCCAAAGACTGTTCTCTGTCAGGGGGGGTCTATGATCACCTTATCCTGAAACCCCCAACCAGGTCTCTACCTACCTCTGCTTTCCTTAACCAACTCCCAACACTTCTTCATCCCCGTCCCCATGTTTTCTCCCTCGATCTCCTCTATCGTCGCCCACCTCTTCATCTTCGCGTTACCCTCCCCTCCCTCACTCCCGACTTCATCCCTTTTCACCAAGTCAACGGCCCATACATGCATCGCCAACTTGAAATGCGAAAATGTCCACGGCACCGTCCCCAGCTCTGCCTCTTTCTCCCTCCAACTGCTCACTCCCACCTCTTTTAAAACGTCCTTCAAAACCATGCGCACCTTGTCCTTCTTCATCGCCGCAGACCCATCGTTCCATTTCAAATCAGCAGGCAAGGTATGGCTGGGAAGCTCCCACATGCCCGCCAGCAGACCCTTGGCCGGCCGCTTATGGATCAGGTAGCGCCCGTCGGATGGACGGCGGATTGCTACCACGAGACACTCTTCCTCGCGCAGCTTCTTCGTCTTGGGTTTTGTGTAGGGATACTTGCAGCAGTGAGAAGTGATGACTTCCATGGCGGCTGAAGATGGCTCTGCTGGATCGGAGTCCTCTGCTGCGTCTTTCTTGCGGCGCGTACCTGAGGTTTTGAACTTGTCAAAGAACGCGGACACCTCGCCTTGCTTCCGTTTTTTCGTTCCAGTATCACTCTCCTGCTTGTCAGACTCTTCCGCTTCGGGTAGTGGACATAGCGTGCATGAATCTTCAATGTCCACCACTCTCTTCCTTGCCGTCACTTTCCCCTCCGGCACCAGTCCCTTCTGAGTCGCAATCTTCACCCCCTCTTGATAAGCCCTGCAAGTGTCCTTGACAGGACACTGTCCACACTTGGGCTTCGCTGGCCCTGGTAAACAGACCGTAGCTCCAAGTTCCATCAAGCCCTGACCCCATGTGCCCGGCCTGTCACTGACGGGGGGTTCCTTCCCCTCCCGCCCATCTTCGGTGACATCGGTGCCGTCCCAAGCAACAGCCTCAACCAGCCGCTTAGCAGCCTCCCACACCACCTCCAGCACTTCTTTGCTCTTGACATCGCCTCTAATCCCCAACTGCCTCGTCAGCACCCTGATGACGTTCCCATCAACCATTGGCTCCGCGCAACCGTACACAATGGAAGCAACAGCGCCGGCTGTATACCGCCCAATCCCCGGCAGCTGCACCAGCTTGTCCACCGTCTGCGGGAGCAACCCATCATACCCACCTTCTTCAGGGGGCGGACAGACCAGTTGTGCAAGTGCATGAAGGCGGGTGGCGCGCGAGTAGTAGCCGAGGCCCTTCCAAAGGGAGAGAACTTCCTCTGGTTGGGCGGCTGCCAGAGACTGCATGGTCGGGAGGGCGGCTAGCCATTTGTTGTAATAGGCAATGACGGTCGATACTCGGGTCTGCTGCAACATGGTCTCGGAAAGCAACACCTCGTAGGCCCGCTGGGCTACAGCTTCCTTCAGGTCCTGGGGACAGGTGGCGGACGAGGAGGAAGAGACGAAGGGGGTAGTGTCGATCCATGGTTTTCGCCAGGGCATTTGCCGAGAGGAAGAGACGGAGTCAAACCAGGTGAGGAGGGCATCGCGGTGCTTGCGGGCTGTGGGAGAAGAGAGTAGGAGAGGGTTATGGTAGGTTAATGGATGAGGATGGGGTGGGTGGCATGGGGGTTCGTTTCCTTGGGGGAAGGGGCAGTCAAAAATCTGAGTGACGAGCGCCTGGATTGAGGCTGCTGTTGCTTTGGGTTTGGCTATTGGTGTTGCTGCGAGAGTCGTAGTGATTGAAGTGGAGGTGCTGGTGGTGGTGGTAGCTGATACTTTCGTCCTCGTCGTCACCGTCTTGACAGTCGTGCTCCTTGTCTTCCTAACCGCTCGCGACGCTTGTCCACCCGCAATCTTCTGGCGTTTAGTTGGCCTGACATCTGAGTCAAAGTCACTTTCGTCAATGTCCGAAAGAGCGGAGGAGTTTGAGTCTGAATCGGCACTTTCTGGTGCGGTGTGATGGTCCAGCAGTTCGATCTTTGCGTCCGCAATTCGAGCGCTGCGGCGCCTTGTCTCGACCATTTTATTGCTCGAAGAAAAAACTTTGACACCTCCAATCTTGTTATCCAATGTTCCCTTGTGTTTTGCTGCAAGTGTTGTTGAATTACGGGCGAGTGTCCAACCTTGATTCTCTTCAACCGCGTTTGTTGTTTTGGTGAAGAAATCGCGTCTTGGCGATGTGCCAAGCAGCCATGAGCCACTGCCAGTCTTGGAAGCAGCACATACTCAACCCTAACCCCCTTTGTCACAAATAGCTCACTGTTTATCCCCCCCTTTCCTTTGGTGTCACGACACCAGAGAAGACGTCAAGTCACATCCAGGTTGCTTCGACTGAACAAATGGCTAAAAAGTCATTGCAACCCATTTTTGTGCCATGTGCCGAGCCCAAATGGTACGAAACACGGCATGAGCCGAGAATAATGGGCGGTGGTTGCATTCGGGGATATCAGCCGATTGGAAACGAGGCCGGGCCGTCGGACTTCATCTCGATCATTGTCTTTGTACATTTTCCAAATTGATGCACTCTATTTGTTCCGACCCTTTAACTTTATTCTCAAATCGATCTCAACAATTCATTAGGAAATTTCCTGCCGAGTGAGTTTCTAGACCGGAACTGGGATATATAAGGCTGCGTTTGTTCTCGTACAGTTGCCGTATAAACCGCCTCATACGGCCATTTCTGTACGATAACCGTACAAAATAGCAATCATTTAGTCGGTTGCCGTATAGAAATGCAATCTGCGACCCCCTTATATCAGCCTCGTTCAGCTTTGGCCGGGTTAGGGTTATATATAACTAGAAAACCGTACAGATTTAGCATCGCCGTACAAAATCACTAAAATATAGACCAGCCCCTAAGAACCGTAGCACGCCGTATACTTACAATCTACACTCTACAATGCCCTATATTCTAGGGATTTCAACGCAGTTAGTTAGCGTTTGTACCTCTATAGCTCCTTATAAGAACCCCATCCCCTATTTTAGTAATAAGTCGTCTTTTTTCACCCGTATATTGCACTTTCAAACTTTAATACTAATAAAATAAATGGCGATAACCTACTTATCCTTTTTAAAGACCAGTTCAAATCTCTTTTATAAGACTACTTTAAAGATATTCTTCTTATTAATAATGCTTTTATTACTATAGTACTATTTGTACTTAAAGATGAGGTCGACGACAATATAGTAGAAAATATTTAATAATAAATAAATATAATTGGAATTGCTATATCTATTGCTTAGCGATATAACCTTATCCCTTTTATCCCTAATCCTCGATTACGCTATAATATATTGTATATTAAACTGTACAAACGAATTTAAAAAGCTCTCTATCGGTTACCGCTATATAATTTCTAAAAATATTTTTGAATAGGGAGGGTAATATTCTAGGAGTTTTATAATTACCTTATTCGTAAGGGTAGGCTAGAGGACGGTAAATAGATTCCTACTCTATTTAAATTACTAATAGCGTTCGAAATCCTTAATTAGGGCGAAGTTATAAATGCAATTGCTTAAAACTACCGCTATAATATAGAGATTATCTATAAGTTAGTAACCTTTAATACTAAATTATATATTACTAACCTAATTTACTATATTAAAATCTTCTACGAGGTTATCTTAATATTAAGGTAGTTAGTAACTATAATTATAGTACCTCCTGCCCTTAAAACCTAGGATAAGATCCGGATGTTTTTTAAATATTTCCTATATTTTAGATATTATTTTAGTACTATTAATAGAAAGTATTTCGCTACGAAGGTACTTAAGAATAAATAAACCGCTTATATTTATTATAAGAAGTTTATCTCCTAGAATATATTCGGTACAGTCGATATAGTAGGCCGGTTTATATATATCTATACCGGTTGGGAGGGTTTAATGTATAACGGCCGGGTCTTTTATAACACTATTTTAAATAACTTCTTAATATTAGAGGGGTAATATTATATTACCGATTCGGCCTTCGGTTATAAAAAGAGATTGCTGGGGCTATATATAAATATTCGATACTATTTACATAATATTGATATATACTATAAGGAAGAGTTATTTAACCGGTTATATAGCGAACTCCGTATAATTATTAAAATTACTTAGGGTATAATTATTCGAAAGTAAGCGATTTATTAGACTACTCCTAAGTATTCTACTCGAATTTATACTTATATTATTATTTATACTATTACTTTATACAACTTCCTATTATAATATAGGGATATTAATATAGAGATCGAATCTCGTATAGGGCCGTTAATTGATTAAGAAGCGAATTAACTACCTATATTCAATTTAAATAATTTCTAATATAATAAATTTATTCGTAGGAATAGAAACCGGATAGTAAAGTTGAAAGATAGTATAGTAATTTAATTATAAGTAAATTGAATAGTAGTATAATTCTTACTTCTTTCCTTTCTTCTTTTTTCTCCCTATAGCTAAATAGGGAACGTATTATCTACCCGCCTCTACCTATAATATATTCTATTTACCCGTAGGTAGTAAGTTAGAGGATATAGTACTAATTTACCCTTCTATTAAGTTAAAGTTTTATTCTAAATTAATAACCGTATTAATTATAGGGAGAAGAAAAGAAAAAGGGAAAAAAGGATAGAAGGGGAATCTTTAGGTTTATAGTATATAGTACTATACTTATTTACCCGCTTTAATTCGGATTATTACCTATTTGCCCGTAAGTAATAGGATTAATACGGTATTAGCACCTTCTAACGGTTTGGGTCTTATACGTAATTTATAGTTTAGAGGTATAATTTAGGAGGTAGAGGAGGGGGGTATAATTAGGAGGGGGATATAATTAGGAAGGTAGAAATAGATAACTAATAATAAACTCGCCTTAATAATATAAAACTACGTTCTTCTAAATTACTATATTAGGCGTATAGTTTAATAATTAGCTCGGTCTTTTACTTAGTAGTTAAGCGCTTACGCGGGGTGGCCTTCTTAACCGGTACTTCGTTAGCCTCCCTTTTAGCCGGTATTTTATTAGGATTTTTCTTCACCGGTATTTCATTTATTAAAATCCGTTACTTATAATAGTACCAATACTCTTTAAATTAATAGTTTGCTTTTTTAGCAATAATAATCTATATAATTAAAGAGATAATAAAGTTTAAGAGGTTTATTAAAAATTTATAGTACTTATAGTCCGAATTTCGGTAACGATCTTTATTATATAATTTTAGAGAGTAATTGTTAGTTAGTTTATTAATTTATTAGAAATTTGCGGCACTTATAGCCTAAATTTCGGTAATAATCTTTATTGCGTAATCCTAGAAAGTAGTTGTTAATTAGTTTATTAATTTAATTTTTAGGCTATTGGGTTAGTTTAGGTATTGAGGTTTAGGTATTATTGGCTTATTAGTTTAGTTTTTAGGCTATTAGGCTAATTTGGGTATTAAAGTTTAGGTATTATTAGTTTATTAGTTTGGTTCTTAGGCTATTATTAATAGTATTAATTTAATTTTTAAGTTCGGTTGGTTATTATAGCTTGGGGGTTATTAGTAGTATTATTTTACTTATTAGATTCTTAGTATTTTTTAATAACTTTTAACTTTTATATGGAGGTTATCTGTAAGGTCCTAGTAATATTAAGTAATGGAGCGTAAAGTCCTAGTAGTATTAAATAATAGAGTGTAATCCCTCGGGGGAATAGGGCGAGAATTAAATTTGGAAGATTAAATTGGAGGTTATTATTCTTCCTATTGTTATTAGTAGAGAGTTTAAATAGTAAAATAAGTAGAAAAAAGTAGAAGGAATAGAACGAAAATAGGTTAAGAAAGAATAGAAATATAAAGGAGAATAGGACGAAAAATAAATAAAAATAAATAGAAATATAGATGGAAATAGGAAGTAGGAATAGGAATTAAAATATTATTAGGGAATAGGGAATAGGAATAGGGGATAGGAATAGGGAATAGGAATAGGGAATAGGGAAGGGAATAGGGAAGGGAATAGGGAAGGGAATAGGGAAGGGAATAGGGAAGGGAATAAGGAAGGGGGAGGGGGATAGGGATAGGGAAGGGGGATAGGGATAGGAATAATAATAGGAGTAATAATAGGAATAATAATAATACTAAACTCGCTTTAATTTATAATTAAATTATTAATAAATAATTAGCCCTTAATACCTAACCTTTGAATAGCTTTATAGCCTTCTAATACTATTTTATTAATTTTAATAGGGTTTAAACTATTAGCCTTCCTTTTTACTAGAAGGAATTAATTTAATCCTACTATAATATATAAGGAATTTATTTAATCCTATTATAATACGCAGCCTACAATTCTACTTAGTAGAATCTAATAGGTATTTAATTAGCCTTCTTTTTAATTAATATTTCGTTAGGTTTTTAACTTTAAATTATATTTAATTCTACTACTATTAGTAATAAGTAAGTAAGGGGATATTTCGTATAATTAGTAAAGTATAAAGGATAAGTATAAATATTATAGTTAGAAAAGTATAGTTAGTTCTCTATACTATTAACTATTAGCGTATTATTAATAAAGGTAATACCTGTTAGTAGCGTGGTTTTCGGCCTAAATATCGTCCTACGGGTTATTAGATTAATAT
This sequence comes from Neurospora crassa OR74A, assembly GCF_000182925.2. NCBI lineage: Eukaryota > Fungi > Ascomycota > Sordariomycetes > Sordariales > Sordariaceae > Neurospora > Neurospora crassa. The sequence continues at coordinate 4,015,127 of NC_026506.1, forward strand.
TAGCAGAATATTAATTATATTGTTAGCCGGCTTATTAATAGGAAGAATAGTAGCTACTACTAATACGGCCTTTTACTTAACTGTTATACGTAGTTTATATATAGAAGTAGGCTTCTTCTTAATATTTAAATTAATTTTAAATATAATTGGGAATAGGGTTGTTATACTTTGCTTAGCTATTATACGCGGCTTACGCATAGAAGTAAGCTTCTTTTTAATATTTAGATTAATTTTAAATATAGTTTGGAATAGGGTTATTGTAATTTAGGGTAGAATTATTATAATTTAGGATAGGATTTATTATAATTTATAGTAATATTATTCGTATTTAAGGTAGTATTAATTATAATTTATAGTATTATTATTCGTATTTAAGGTAGTATTAGTTGTAATTTATAGTACTATTATTATTATTTTATATATTTTATTACTCTTTTAGGTATTCTTACTAGTATTTAGTTAGTATTAGTAATATTAAATTAGGTATAAAGGTAATTAAAGGTTAGTTTTCGAACGGAAATTGGAAAGTGAAATTAGATGTTATTAATCTTGTAATTATTATTCTCGAGGAGGTTAGAATTCAATTTTTCGTTTAAATAAAGTAGGAAAATCATCCGAAATTAGTAGGAAGTTTATTAAATTATTAAAAAAAGTTAGTAAAATTATTAGAAGAAGTTCGTTGGAAATTGGATAGAAGGCTTATTATCTTTCGGGAATAGGTTAGTAAGGGATTAGGAATAAGAAGAAGAATAGGGATAGGAATTAGAATTAGAAAGGGAATTAGAAAGGGAAAGGGAAAGGGAAAGGGAAAGGGAATTAGAAAAGGAAAGGGAAAGGGAAAGGGAAAGGGAATAGGAATAGGAATAATAATAATAAGGATAATAAGGATAATAAAGATAATAAAAATATTAAGGATAATAAAGATATTAAGGATATTAAGGATAATAAGGATATTAAGGATAATAACTATAGGGGTAAGAATAATATTTATTTATATATCCGAAAGTAAAGAAAAGTTAAGGTAATTTCGCCGGCCTTCCGCCTAAATTAGCGGCTCTACTAATATAAACGTTAATTTATTATTATAGGATATTAGCGGCTTACTAATTTGAATTTTACATTTTATTATTATTATTACAAGAGGAGAGGTTAGGTTGTAAAATTAGTAGATGAAATAAAATAAATAGAAGGATAGGTAATTAATATACCTTTTTAACTTATAATAATATTAATTTTAGTTTTAATAAAGGTAAATTCGCTTAAATTAAATTAGTAGAAAGTGTAATAGTAAATTGAGATATAATTGAAGTTGGAGAGGGGTAGTTAAAGTTCTTTAGTCTATTGCGCTTTAGTAATAAAATAAATTTATTTTAGTAATTTAAAGTTATAATAGCCTTACTTTATTAATTTAGTAGTTAAAAAAGGCGGGGTCGACGGTTTTGATTTATTTAGTAATTTCGAAATTAAGAATAAGGTTCTAGCTTTAAATCGCTAGAGATAAACCGGCTTTAAATTATTATTTATAAAATAAGGTTAGTTGAGGGTAAAGAAGTAAAATATAAATAAATAAATTAGAATTATTAAGAGGAGGAGAGGTTATAAAGGTAGCGAATAGGATTTTAGAAAGTTAGTACGTACGCTAGGTTATTAAATATATTACCCTTATAAGAGAAGAGTATATTATATATTATATTTAGACGGGCAAAGTTACTATTTTAGCGAGGCGTATAGATATTTTTGTTATTGTAAGACTGCTATAATTTTTTTTTTATATTAGTTTTAGTAGTTTTCCTATATTTATTTATATATTAGTCTATATATCTAGTTTTAAAGAATTTATTTAGCTAACGGATAAAGTTTAATAAAGTAGGATGAATTAATAAATAGTTAATACGTATACAATTAGCTAGACTCTAGGTTTAAATATAGAAGTTAAAATCTAAAATCGATTTGATTTTTATCGATTTTAATTTAATTGTTTTTAGAATTTCTCCCTCTCGGCTACCCTCCTACACCCCAATTTTAATATAGTAACCTTAATACTATTATATTAATTGTAATTCTATTAACTACTAATCGGTAAGAATACTCTTATATTTCTTTATAGGATGCCTAATAATAATTAATAATAAGTATAAAATATATTTGGCAATAAGTAGTATTAGTCCTATCTTCCAATGAGTTAATTATATACTTCTACCTTAATTAGTACGTTATATACTATATTTATTTAATTTAATTATAAAAATAGTAATAATAATACGATTGCAATACTAATACTAATACTATTACTAATTCTTCTTTAATATATCTATTAAAGTCTTATATTATTAATAAATTTGAGTCCTTAGTTCGATTAGCCGCGGCTATAGCAATTACTAATACTTAAGGATAATTATGAAATTAAAATAGTAAGTGCAGCCTTATATTCTTAATTACTATACCCTACAATTTACCTTAGGGACGAGTTTTTAGAGTTATTAGAATTTCCCTTCTATAATTAAGAATTATATAACCTAATTAAAAAACGAATTATTCCTAATTAGGAATAGATATTTAATAAAATGCTTCTATAGGGAATTAAATATCCGGAGATTAGGTAATATAGTCCTCCTCCTCTTCCTTATCCTTATAATTATTAGGGAGATACTAGTATATATATATATTACTACTTATAATAATAGAGCTATTATTGTTGTCCTATATAAATATTTCGTTTCGAATTAGAGGTTCAATTGCATAATATACCCAATTCCCTTCCTTCTCTACTTTTTTAATTTTAGTATCAATATACATTTTACATATAGCCTTAATTATTAATATAAACTTCCTCGCTAGTATAGGGTTATTTTACTTCTTAATAAAATATAGTATTAAGATTTATTTATCCGGATAATAGAACTTATTAATAAAGATCTCTATAGCCCGTTGGATATATTCCTCGTTTATTTAAAGTAAATTTAATATTACCATCGAGGTTACTATTATAATTACTATTAGGGTTACCGCTATAGTTATTTAGGCGTATAGTTTTAGTATATTACTTATTTTTTTTAGAAAGCTAACCTTCGCCTAGGATACTTCTTTTTAAATATTAGTATTTGCTTTTATATTATCCGTTATATAATTTATAGTAGAAGTAGCTTACCTGCGGGGTATCTTCTTTAATTAATTATTGTAATTTACTTTCTCTTTATTTTTAATAGGTATTTTAATACTTACTACTTCGTTACTAGTAGTAATAGTAACTATATTTTAAAGCCTTTTATATAATTTATAATTAGGTATAATTTTATTCTTAAATTACTTAAAATAAGAATTGTATTATATTTTATAGTTAATTATTATTATTTATAATAATAAATAAGATAAGGAATAGGGTATTAACTTTAATAAATTCTATTTAGTCCTCTACTTCGTATATATACTTCTTATTATTATATTAGAAATTTATTTCCATTATTTTACTTAATTACTCCTAGTGCTTGAATTACCGTTTAATAGCCTCGATTAGCTTTTTTACTTTAATATAGTTATAGAGTTCCTACTCCTCTATTGAATTATAACTATATTTTTTTAGGAACTCTTTGAAAATATATTCGAACGCTTCCCGGGAGTATATATTATTTTTATTAAAATTATTAATATTATAGAATTATTTAAAAATAAAGAGTTTAACCTCCGGGGGGGTAATAGTTTGAAATTTATAGCCTCCCTTCTTAACCTTCTTCATTTTAGGGTTTAGTATTATAGCCTTCCCCTTCTTCGTTTTAGGGTTTATTATTATAACTTTCCCCTTCTTCGTTTTAGGGTTTAGTACTATAGTTTTCCTAGCCTTCTTCGTTTTAGGGTTTAGTATTATAGCTTTTCTAACCGCTTCAACAGCGATTTCGGTAATTTCCTCGGCAACTACCTCGGAGTTATTTAATTTCTCTTATTCCTCCCTATCGAATTTATTTTAGTCGTTATCTTAATTATTATCCTAATCGTTATTCTAATTATTATCCTAATCATTATCCTAATTATTATCCTTACTATAATCTTTATTATTATTATTCTAATTATTATTTTAATTATTATTTTCGCTATAGTTTTTATTATTATTATCCTAGTCGTTTTTATCCTAATCCTTTTTAGAGGATTCGAAATTTAGAATTTAGCTATTAATTAAACGGTTAAATATTACCCGGGAGGCTTTTAAACAATAGGGCCTACTAATATTAGTATTACTAGAGGGGGGGGACGGTAGTTGGGTAATAATAACCAATTTCTTAGTAGAACCCTTTTTAGTAAATTTACTCTAAGAGGTAATAAGATTATTAAGTTAGGACCGAATCCCCTATTTATTTTCTTAGCGCCTTAAAGTAAAATAAATAGAAGCGTTACCGAACTTTTTACTAGAGGTAACGGGGCTAAGCAACAATGCCTTTTTATATTTTAATAATATAGTAAATAGAGGGTAATAAATTAAATTAATAAATAAAATAATTAGTATAATTAATAGTTAATTATTATATAATCGAAAAAAATAATAAATAAAACTACTAACAATATATCTTTCTATTTAATAGCTAATCCTTTACCTTTATACTTCGTTATTATATAGTAATCCCTATTCCTATTACTTTATATCAATACTACGCCTTCCGAATTAGAAACTGAAGTATAAAAGGTATTAATACTATGTGCAGTATCGCGATATTAATAAACCCTATACTGTAAATGCCAGAACAAGCGGGTGCGCCGTATACTAGCCGTATAAGGGGGGTATAGAAGCTTATACGGCGTATGTGAAAGGTGGTCCGAGTTTTGCTGTATGAAGCTATACGGCAACCTCCTTTGTACGGCAACTATACGAGAACAAACGCAGCCTAATATCACTGCTCTCCCCCTCCCGGCCTTTTACCTGGCCCGTTTGTGGAGGCACTCTCCCACACAACACACAATTCTTCTTCCACCACTCCATCACTCATCAATCCCAACTCACACACGCAATGCTTGCTTTCACCCTCTTCGCTTCCTTACTGACGCTAATCAGCAGCGCAGTCGTCAAAGCAGCAGACTACGGCCCCTGCCCCTACAACGAAAACGAAAATTGCTGGGAGATCATGGACAACACCGCCTGCTTTTTGAACCCGACAAGCACAGAGCAGATCTTTGCTTGTATCTCCGGTGGGAAGGAAGGTGTACGTTGACTTACTACCTACTAAACCTTTCATACATACTCGAATTCCTTGACCACTCCTAGAGAAGAAGGTGGTTCAAGACTGGATGCTTGCTTGCTAACTGCAACCACCTGTGTTGTTGGGTGTAGGTCTGCGCCTGCTATGGCTGTCTCGGATATACACCTGTTACGGAGTTGATTCGGAAGGAGGATGCTTGTCGGTTGGTGGTCCCTTCCCTGCACGTCCTTTGAAAGAATTTAGGGGGAAGTGATATGGAGGCTAGGAAGGGGAAGTGCTGATTGTTGACGATGGGATTAACTTAGGGACGTGAATACCGATCTGCCGATGCCGGCCCCGACGAATGTTGAGAAGGTTAGGGGGTAATTTGGGCGTAGAGCAGGAGCATGAGGTTGATGTGAACGGTTGCAGCATGGGGCTGAATGTCCGTGAAGAAATGGCTGAAGGTTTAGACGGAGCTGCGTGTGTTGAACTAAAAGTTATGGGGGCAGTGACGTTCGAAAGGACTTTTTTGCTAATGACAAGGGACAAATTTAAAGAGTACCTGGTACGCGTTACAGAGTGAAACAAAGGAAGGAAGGAAGGAAGGAACCGAAGTGAATGTACCTCTATAAAATGAAACAATGAAGATGAAGAAGATAAAGATCAGACGAGTCACCACCAAAAACTATAGGTACCATACTCCATGAGAGGTCGACCCCCTTTCCCCTCTCTGAGTGCCAATTCCCCTGCCATTCAATCCTGCATTTGCTTTTTGGCTTCAGTGCCATGTACATGTTCCTTCCGAATGTGTCTCATGAGGTTATCCTCGCGCGTGAACATCATGCTCGTATCTGAAAATTTGCAATTCTGAACGGGACAGGGCCAACCTGTTGCGCTTGAGGAAGGCTTACCGGTTACATCCAAAGTAGCCATGCTCCTCATCACATGTGACTGATGCTTCCGCGTATTCTGGTGGCGCTTAAAGTCCCGCTTGATGTTGGAAGAGAACGAGCAGGGCTGACAGATATACCGGCGGCCGTGAGTGCTTGGACTTTTCACCAGATCAACGTCGGAAGGGCGAGCTCCCAATGAGGGAGAAGGGACCTCGGACTGAGATGATAGTGGGCTAAAGACCTGGGCATTGTTGGCTGTGTTAAAGTCCGGCTGTTCGATGACACCGTTCCTGTTCAACAAGTCGTCGCCGCCGCCGCTTTCGTGCAACCCCGTTTCGCCGGGAACATCGGGATATGCATGGTGCCCCTGGTCTTTTTGGGGAGTGTTTAGACCCTGCAAAAAGTCGTTAGATATGAACTTGTTCCTTGGAAAATAGAGCTTTGGTTTCTTCTAACGTGGTAACTGCTACCTACCTCCAGTTTGAAGCCCTGGAAGTCCAAGGTATTGGTAAAGCCAGGCTCAGAGGACAATACACCAACCGCAGCTTGTGCGTTTATGTAAGGATTCTAGAGTAAACGAGGGTGAGCGGGGACGTCAACACATACGGTATGTAGGGGTAACTGATGGGGAACCACCAAGCTCGGATAAAGGAAACACATATGATGTCTGGGACAAGATACGATGATAAAAACTTGAAAGTCGTACAAACCAAACAGTTGTCTCCATCAGAGGACTGACGTTGGCCGGTAGGGGTTGAAACTTCTGCTCATCTGGCCATAAAGCCATGCCGGCCTCATGTGCACCATCCGCATGGTGATATGTGAGAGCATCCATCACGACAGTGACAAGCGGAAAATACTGGCCCAATGGCGTCTTGGGTTGGGAGTAATGGAAGGCAATTGAGTAAGGATGCTATATAAGGGAATGATGCTGGTAGTTTCTTGGAGGAGCTAATGTTGCATATGAGAGAATGAGGTAGTGAGTCCTGGCATTGCACGCCGGAATTTGTTCTGTCTTTATACCCACGCCAGCCATACCTCCTAGAGGTAGGTAGGCCCCTGATACAACCACTCGAAGATGTACCTAAAGAGGCCATTACCAAAGTTTAGCTGACCGAATCTGTTGATGTGGCTCTTGATACAGAACAGCATCGTGCTGTTGGAATAGAAATTGACAGGATCGTGCTGTTGGAACTAGTGTTCGGGGCGGCACGCCGCGCCCTTCCGTATGGGTGCAAGGCTGGATTCTGGGTTGTTACGTGCAAGGCTGGATTCTAAGTTGTAACGTACAGAGCTAAATATTGGGCTGGCCGTTTCTTTCTTTTATTTACTTTGATGCCAGGGGGCTGCGCCCCCCGGGACCCCCCCTTAGAAATCTTTACACGAAAAGTACACGAAAGCGCGAAAAACGACTGTACGGGAATGCACTAACAGGAAAAGCGCGAAATTCAGATAGTGCTAACAATTCCTTTGCGGACGAAAACCCTGGTTTCAGTCCGTGCGTTAGCAGACTGGTAGCGCGAACGTGGTTTTACGTGGATCCGCCCGCGAAAGGCACTAACTCCTTAGCCGGACTTTTGAGAAGCCATGCTCGTGTAGGTATATAGAGAAGAAATTGGGAGGCTTCCTTGAGTTTGGGGGTGTCTATATCAGCGGCATCAAACTGCCGTGGTGGTGTGGATCGAGTAGTGATCCATTATTTCAGGCCCAGTCTCATTTTTTCAATTCACGGTAAATTTCAGAAATTACTGACGGTCAGGAGTCCGTGCGGGGTGCCTGTGCCCCCTCCATATTGTAATCTGGTAAAATATGGTAGATCTGCCTTTCTACCTCAAAACACCACCTTTCGCAACAACGACTCGATATTTGAATCGCCAGCTTTTAATACTTGGGCATTTTGGTGCCGTTTGGTGTCCCTCGATGGGCTGCGATGACCAGATATCATGATAAAGTCACGTGCACCCGATAAGCTGTCAGAGAAAGCATTTTTTCATTACCCTGACTGTAATTACTGTCACTGACCCTGACACATTCTGACGAATGGATCGTTAGGATCGTCATGTACCTAGGTACTGTAACACGGGACAACAGCTCGCAGAAACGGCTCGCGACTCTCATTAGCTGCCAGAGAACCCAATGATACCTACCTACCTAACCCCCTGCATGGTGGGGTGGGCCTTCCTACCCGCCCATTGGCTTGATGCGTGGCACGACCCTACTGCTGGTCAGGGCGTTTTGCCAAACAATTCTCAACTGTAATTGGTTTAGTCAACTCGGAGACAGTATTACCCGTGGAGATAGGCCATAGGGTGCCTGTCTGACAGGCACCCTACTAGATCTCCACGGGTAAAGACAGTCTGCGCCAGAATACACTGAGTCCTTCCATTTCTAAAATCCTTCACCCATTTCGATACTATCGCTCATCGATGAGGTTATCGTCGTCTAATCTGTATTAAGCAATGAAGCAATGAAGCATAGAAAAATAGTTCGAAAAGAAAGAACAGCGGAGTAACTGGATGAGGACGGCTACAGCCGTCCGAACAAAGAACCTCACAAGAGATGCAGATATGGTAGGTGTAGGTATCCACGCTTCAATAATACAGCGGGCGTTGCTTGAACTCGGGATCCAGCATCGCACCGGTATCTGAAAACTATTTTCCCCAATGGTCCAAAAATCAGGAACATCTCGATGATGCCATTGGTGGCTGCTTCCAAGTACCTGTTCGGGTGTCGGAAGGGTTTGTTTGATGGGTTCTCCCAGTTGTGATAGGCCCAAAATTCATAAGAAATGAAAAATGCCATTGGCGAGCAAATGTGAAGGTACAATCACCTCAGAATTGACTACCTCAGTCAGCTTTCGAATATCAGTCCGAGAATTGTAGCTTGTCTGAGTGCTTGCCACACCCTCTTTGCCATGGGCCCGCAGAGAGCAAAGTGCGAGTGGTAGCTGTCCTCAGAGGCTGTTTCTCTTCTCACTAGAGGTGGTTTCTGGGGGAAAAGACCTGGAGAGTGAAAAAAGAAAGAGTCAAGGTTGCCTGGGAGAAAACAATCGCTCGTGTGAGGAGGTAGGCGAAACCTGCATGGCCCAAGGCGTAAGGCCAAGTTCAGAAGTGTAAGTGTCGGTGCATTTGCACAGCCCCCCCTTGCGAGACTCGTCGTCCTCCAATTGTAGTTGAGCTGATGGACGGCACTTTCTTGGTCAACATAGATGCCTCGCGACTGACTTTCTGAAGCGGGAGTTTGTTCATTTGGAAAGGGGTGTATGGAATAAACCATTCTGTGAGGTGATTGCCATGTTTTCTCGCCTGGGATTTTTTTTCCCAACCCCCCCAGCACGCATGCACTAACAATTATCACTGCAAGCCATCGTGCAGTTAGCGACTCGACGCGATTCGAGGCAAACAAGCTCCGTCATGCATCCATTCATCGACACATCGTAGGTAGGTAGCATGTGGGAAAAAGATGAAAAATAATACCATACGTAGATAATAGTTAAGATGGATCAGACGAAGAGAATTGCATGATGATGAAGGGTATCGCATAGCGTTGTGCTGGGGATGGAACAAAGTCAGGCCAAGCTGAGTGGGCCTTGGAAAGCCACTCAGCCAACACCTTCCACAACAGCCACACCAACTGCGCACTGACAAGTTGCAGCTTATCTTCTCTGGTCCTTTTCAGCCTGCCTTAAGCGCAAAACTCTGCTAGAGCCTGTTAGTAAGTAACTAAACATAATCCTTACATGGACTTGCGCACCGCCACATCTAAGCAAACAGGATCACACGTTGCATCAGGCCGTTGGGCGCCTAACGAAATGAAATGAATTATTGCATGCAGCTTCCATCCGTCAGCTCTCTTTCCACCTGTCCTTCAGTTCTCTCCAACCTTTGTGCCAAAGAACGACAGCAAATGCTCATGTCTTGGCCGTTTTCTATTGACTCCGTCCGTCACGAATGCTCGATCAAAGGAGGCTTGGGCGAGGCTTGCATAATTGAGAGCAGTCACCGTCGGGCTGCTCCCAGCAATCACCGCCAAAATCCCGACATTGACAGAACTGAGCCGTGCGACCGCCCAAGTGGGAAGCTTTGGGACCAACAACAGCTGCGATCATGACGGCAAGCGATAATCGAGGAACATCGTGACGACAAGTACATAATGTGCCATCGACGTGCTCGACATTCCGCTGCGAATTCCCTTCGTCTCTTACTACGCGATCTCGACCACGAGAACAGACGAGAAATAAGATGAACCAAAAGAAGAGATGGAACAGAAAGGGAATATTTGAAGCTGCGGAAACGGTGACGGGCATAGGGAGAAAGAGAAGGATAGAGACAATGACGACAGATAACTCCATATCTCGATGACTCGAACTCTCCCTTTTCTGCCGGCGTAGCATGGTGTCAATCAACATATCGATTCCCAACACTCAATCATCGCAAGAACAAATGCATGTGCCTCTCCTGCCATCAACGGCCGGCTGCTGAAACAGCCGTCTCCCTGCTTAGGGCTACGATATGTTCGACGAAGAGATAAGAGGCGACGGTGGTGCCAGTGTCGGACCAAGTCATTGCGAGAACCAGAAGTCTCGCGTTCGGGAAGGAGTATACCCCTGAGCCTGGCATGCAACAGCAACGCGCCGATGCGGAGAGGGTCGGGGAGGCGCACGTCGTAGGCCAGCCAGGGGTTCTCCGGCGTGGACACAGCAAGCCTTGAGGTCCTGAAGAAGACGAAAATGACATTATGTAGTACGGCTGACAAACAGTGGAGGAGGTAGGCGTCTCGGCTAGGTTCAGTTGCCTACCTAGGTACTCAGGGACGTGTGCTCTCACGATGTGATTAGCGCCATCCGGCCAGTCCGTAGCGAGGCGCCGGCCCTACCTGCGCCGGCAGACTTTTGTTTCATGCGGCGGCGTGACTTACGTTACTTTTCGGAACGTGTAGCACCTGCGCGGCGCCCTTCGGAATATAGATCGTGCGACATGAACAACGATGTGGCTACGTTGGCGTTTGTTCGTTTCCTTGACAACAGATACCAAAACTTGCGCCGAAAGGGAAATGACGGTGTGTGCGCTCAGCCTTGTTGAGTTTATGATGATGGGTGTGCACAATTGATTTCCCAACAGGAGCTCCTCTGATTAGCTTGGTATCACCTCGAGTCTTTAGTGAGCACCAGCCACTCTCGGCATGGTGTCTCAGAATGCCGAGTGGTTTGCTCGGTACCTCTAGGGTCGTTGAGCTTAGATCCCGTTCCTGTTTTCTTTCTATTTTACACACGATGCATCGAGGCTCACTTGTAAGGTACCCACCTGTCTGAAATGTCTGGCAAACATCAGTGGAGCTGGAGAAGACCTGGCTCAAGGATTGGAGATGGCCTCACTCTAAGTTGAACACTAAGTCAGTCACTTTAGCAATTCTATCTTTGGTCGATCTCTCCAACTTAGGTCGACCTCAAACTATTTCCTTGTCTGGAGCTCAGCATGGACAAGGGCAACTTAACTTGGCTCGCCTGGTATTCTTTTGAAGACGGCCCGGGTCCTTTGACATGACCGATTCCATGCCCCATGATCAACCAATCATTCAGCATAATGTAAGTGCGTATCCATTGTCGAATCTCGGTCCGAAACAAGCGCAAGGAGAAGACAGTCAGGTAATTCAAAGTGCTCTGGTCTCGAGCGGAATGGAATACAATTGACTCCTTCTAACAGGGGCAGGACGTGTCAACGTTCTCGTGATCGGGACTCGATACCGCGCTATGCTATGTCTGCTCAAAACTCCATCACAAGCAGCCTGGGCTACCCCTGAACTCCCCGCACTTGCCCGGAATAGTGATCGATCTGTAAATACCGACTAGCCGTAAATACCAAAAGTATGGTAAATTTCATGTAAAATTGACAGCTTTCACCATCTTTGCCCCGTCATGTGACTGATACCTGGGTTTTATCATGTTTTTAGCCGTTACACCGACCACACGGCCATGGTGAAAATGCTTAGTATAGAAGGTGTACGGACCATTGAATTAGTGGTAAATTCAGTAAAGATATAATTACATGAAGAAATGCTTAATTTTCAGAATGAATCGATCTCTAACCAAGGACCAAAGAATCCGCCGAAAATCCAAACCGCCCAAGGGAATCGCCCAAGCGGAATTCCACCATGTCCGGCATCGGCGTTTCTGACCATCGGCTTCGCCTGCCAGCTTTGCTCCTTCTCGACCAACACCAAGCGCGACCACACCCGACACCTTGCAACTCGCAAACATCGGAAAAATACGAATATCGGCCTGGGGGGCATAGATGAAAGGCCGGCTGGGTGGATTCAACTGTCCCGTTCCGCATTGCAAGTATAGTGCTGCTGCAGGAGAGATGATGTCTTCTCGAGAGGACAACCTGTGGAGACACATCCGCCAGGTTCACATGATCAAGAAGCAGAGGTACCTAGGTGATGATGCATGCCACTAGGGGTTGCTGGGAACCCTCTGTTCCTGCATCGGCCGGCTGCACACGCAAAGCAAATCCCGTCGGCAATCCCTATCGCATTGCCGACTCGCTACAAGACCTGATCCGTCCCCCCCTCTGATGTCTGGGCTGGGTGTCCTTGTTCCTGTTGGGTCCCCTTTTTTCGGTGTCGGGCGGGTACCTGGCAGGGAATGCCATGTGCGGAGATAAGGATCGGGCTTTGTGACTGGACGTGCCCTGCAATGGCGGGATGCAGTCAGTGGAACTGATCTGCCGCGTCATCCAGAGCGAGACTCGGTGCGAGCCGGGGCCGTGCAGAACCGTTGGCTGGTCCTTGTCTAGTGTTCCTATATGATCAACCCTTTATTGACGGTGTAAATAGTTCATACTGTTGTACTATGCCAAACTTTGAAGAACTTGCAGAACTTATGTCTAGAGGTAGTGACTTGTTCTGATGCAGCTAAGTAGCGCTACAGTGGCCAGCGCCTCCTCAAGGTAAATTAGTCGATTCCCCCCCTCCCCCCCCCCCCTTGATTCCTCCACACCCACCCACACGTTCCCCTACAGTGACTAAAACGCTGCAAAAGCTGATGAACTGAGGTATCTGCAGATGTAGAAAGTGAATATGATGAAGACAAAGATTGACTAGATTTGGACTTGGCACAAGATAGACTCCTTGCAGTGTTAACGGAATACTGTGTAGTACCCGTACTACCGACCTCTCCCCCACTGCACCTCGTGCCCCTGCCACGTAGGTGGCATTCGATAATCTCCGACAGCTCAGGTCGCATCCCGCTACATACCGCAGTGGAAATATAAGCAAGGTAGGTAGGCCACTTGGGGGGTCAGTCGCCTCCTCTGGTTTCCGAGCACTCTTTTGGCAAGTAGCCTACTTTTTACAGGTAGGCTACTTGAAAATCACGACCTCTGATTGGCCGGATTTAGGTATAAGATGATAAAAGCTAAAGACCCCTATAAGGACCTTCTGGAAGGCCTTTATAAGGGTCATTGGTAGTAGCTACTATAGTGGTTTTCTTAGTGCACCTCTTAGTACCTAGTCTTCGACTTCGAAGTCTGGATGAGGGTATTCACATTTCTCTACGAAACTTTCCGCGCGAAAAAAGACTACCACCAGCGGGATTGAACTGGTGATCTTAAGAAAGAAGGTAACGACAAGAACCATTAAGCCACTGGCCCAATTGGTTAATAAAGACTTTTATTCCTTTTCCCTATATAGGAAGGAGTAATTCCTCAGCTATATGTTAGACTTAGAATTTTTAGCAATTCTTTTAGTGGACCTTATAGTGTACTAAAGATTCGGCCAATTAGAAGACCTAATTTTCAAGTAGCCTACTCAAATCAAGTAGGCTACTCAACGCAGGTAGACTTCTAGCCTTCAAGTAGGCTACCCAACTTCTTGATTTTTCCGCTACGGTACCTCCGTTGTCACGGGGTGGTAGTTAACATGCCTATATACCTAATGCGCACTTCGTATTCTGCCTTGCAAGCAGAATTCCGTCTATCTTTTATCGGATCGTTTGGGGACCTGGCTATAGTGCACGCCTAGCCTGTCATATCCATCTTCCATTTCACAGGTGGATAAAAGGCTACCTTAGGTACCTTACCTTAGGTACATTCCGATGGAATTCCTGCACTTCGTCTTCTTGGTCAAAAAACCACACTATCCCGAAAGTTATTACATCTTTGTTGAACAGTGCGAGGGGAATAATGCTTCATAATGGTGAGCACCTGGCAGTTATGAACGTGACTATAAGTGGTGCAGAGCTAGGTAGGTACTGCTACAGCCCATCCAAGGACCTCGACTGTTCCAGATCGGATTCGGATTGTGAATACTCATTGTAGCACGACTAAGAAAAGCTTAATTGACCAGACAGGACCACATCCATATCAGATAGCATATAACGTTAATATCCGGGGTGTATGTGAGAGAGGGCGTAGTGTGCTGCTTCACTAGTTCTCTACTATTTCCAAGATGTCTCTGGTGTACTGGTGTGCTAGCTGTACACCCAGACGTGTAGTTTATAGTGGACTCAAATGTCAAGCGTCTGTCCTTGCCTAATTACACTAAAGAAAAAGTGGGATATACAATTATTAACCAATCATTGGTGTTAGGTGCCTGATTGTCCTGCGAAACTTTGGCGCCTGTAGCTAGTCACAGGGGGCAGATTGCAACGGAATCCGTCGGTGTTCTAGAAGGATGCCGTGCTGCTCGCGGTTCGTAGGTGAGTCAGGTTCCCCTTGTTGATCCAGCTAACTATCTCTTTCGCCGATCAAATTTATCCTTTTAGCGCGCCCCGTAAAAATCAAGCGACTACTTTTGAGGTACTGGCAGAGAAGTCTTATCACACTCAAGATGAGGTAGAGAAAGGTAGCTGATAAGAAAATTGTTGCTGAACTGCATATCCAATTGGATAAACCCCTTGTCGGCGCTAAAAGGATAAATTTGATCGGCGAAAGAGATGGTAACGGCCCACCATATCCATCCGGTGTAACGCCGACGATCTTGACATGTCTTCGCAGGTTATTCTTGCCACTGCGACCCTGGCTAGGTAGGTTGCCTTACTGACGCCTTGTGCTTTCTCTTCTTGAGGTGACACTGATAATCGCGGTTCGTCTTCGGCGAGATCCAGCCTTCGTTGCGGTCGGTTGGAGCGGCTGCCGTCAACACTGATGTTGGAAAACGAAATCTGCCTTGCGGTCTACCCCATGGACTAGGTAGCCGGGTGCTTCACAGGAGTTGCATCGATCCAAAACACAGGAGGTCTGCAAGAACATTCCGATCTCAAGAGAAGAGGAGCAAATGGACACAACTGCAAAGGCCATTGAAGCGTTCTTTGGTTACAGAAAAAAAAAGAAAAAAAAAAAGGACATACCCAACCCATTTGTTCCGGGCCTTCAAGGTTCATCGTTGTGGTTGCGTCCGCCGTTAGCCGCTACAAACCAACTCTGGTGTCGAGGCCGCCGCAGAGCTACGGGCCCGATGACGGGATCGCCTTGGTCAGTGGGACCTGGATCGTCAATCCACTTTCGCTTATCCAGCTAGCGCAAGATTTACCGTTGTACCGTCGTTTCGAATCTCAGCTCTGGAACTGGCCAGACTCCCACTCTTTCCCAGGAGAGAGTGTTCCACATACAAGGCCGATCAGTAACAGACCCGGGTGACCGCTGCAGCGCGCGGTCTACACTCTAAGGTCTTGGTCCTTTTGTTCAGTTTCGGAGATCCAAAATGTCAAAGGTCGGTTGTCCGGTTGGGGTGGTGCACACAACCTTCCATCCCCCGATGTCGGAGGACAATAGTTTTTTGAGTTAAGGTAGGTAGGAACGGGATTCAGGCTTGGCGATAAGCGTTTATCGTTGATCACTGCTGTATCAGCGCAGCAATAGTGGCTGCCTGTTAGTGCACCATCTGAGCGACCCCGCGCTGGAGGTGTACAGGTACGGTAATGACAATTGTAGGATGCAATCAATATCAATTAACGTTCCGTAATATAAAGCAGACAGGAAAAGTATTAACCAACACTCTAAGTATAGTTTCCAATTCTCTGAACGACATGTGTATAATAGCATCGTCTCATCGCTGAACAAAGGAATTATGGTCACAGGTAACTGAAACAGATGCAGACAGGAAAGAAAGACAAACAGTAGAGGGGATAAGCGAAGACAATATAGGAGCCTAACGTAGGTAGAAAAAGAGATTGTAGAAGGAAAATGGAATACAGCCAGCTGTATAGTGATTTAAAAAAATAAGACATCCAACTTCTAACGATGTTTATATAGCATCCAGGCATTGCAGAACACTTCGATCCTCACGCTGTCGACCTGATAGGATGCGCAGTCTTCATATGCCTCCACAAGTTGTCCTCGCGAGTGAAAGTCTTCCCGCCTTCATGGGAGTATTCGCAACCCTGCGCTAGGCAGTGGAATCCCGGGACGGCGGCACCACTCCCGCTCCCGCTGCCGTCGCTAGTCTTTTTCTGATGTTTCTTGGTTGTGAGATGGCGCTCGTGGTCCCGTTTTGTCTGCGAAGAGGTACCACAGTCGGTGCAGTGATAGCGAGCAGTCGCGCGGGTGTTGGGGCTGCGACCTTCATTGCCTGATGGAGATGGGGTACGGGATGTGGTGTCTGGGGTGGAGGAGGGCAGGCTGCCGGGGTTAATGGAAGATGATTCCAGAACCCGAACGGTGGGACGCTCTAGGGACGTTAAGTTGACGGTTTGAGGAGGGGCTGGAGCAGAAGGCTGAGACAAATTGTCGTGATAGACCGTGTCAAGGACCGGGATGGTGTTTCCATCCACGCCCTCCAAAGATTGCATAACTCCCTCGTCCTGAAGGTCCTGGAAGTGGCCGGTAGTGGGAGGGATGTGCTGAGACCAGTCATAACCAGATAAGCCTTCCATTACAAACGGTGGAGAGTCCATACACGTGTAAGAATTGGCGATAGGGTACTATGCTGGATGTATTAGCAGCGGTCAACATGCACGCGGGTACCTTGGTAGATTGTTTGAAGATGGAATAACCAATGAACGTACAGAGCTAGTGATATCGAGCTCTTGGTTGGTAGATTCGTGTGACTGTCCAAGGACGTTGGATAATGCTTCGCTACTGCCGTCGTCGGCAAAGCCCAAAAGAGGGTTGTAGACATTGGAGATGTCATTGTCTGTGACGGGTAAAGGATGATGCAGATCGAAGTGGTTGTAATCCATGATGGCTTATCGAAACAGCTGAGTGTAGGTAGAAATGAAGTGAAATTAGGTATTGGATCCGTTCTTTAGCGGGGATGTATAGTGCTGTGCTGCTAAGTTTTTAGTGAGCTTCTTGATAGTGTTTGGACGACGTGCAAGCGTGCAAGCAGGACTTAGAAGCTTGTCCTTTATAGAAGGCCATCTTTTGTCTGACTAGGGGGAGAAAAAAAGAGGCCAGAAGCTAATAAGGGGTGTAGTAGACATTGTTCCTAACACATCGATGGATGTCGTTCTATCGTCGGATAATCAAAGATAGCAGTGAGGAGCGGTCCGTCTGGACCTGCGACTGTGTAATGAAATTGAATTGCGCGGAACGGTGGTGCGGGTGAGGATCCACTGGTCCTCCAACACTGGAGAGTACTAGTCAAGTACGCCCGGGTCCGGTGGGTGGGCACGGTGGGGTACTAGGGCATTTCCATCCACAGCAGCAAATCCCGTCCCCCGGCCACCGCAGTTGGATGGATCCTCCCCAATTGCCTTTGATACTACCTACGTACAGCGGCAGGGGCATCGATCTGATTGCGCCCGCCCGTGGAACCTGGAATCAATAAGGTACCTAGAGGTAGAGGTAGGTACCTAGAGGTATGTAAGTAATACAACTTCAACTTTCTTTGGTCTTCTTTCGACGTTTGCACAAAACACTCGCCCCGCGCTCCAACATCATACAAGTAATACTTATCTCTACACTACACTGCAACTCAAACCCTTATCTACCTATAGGCATTACATTACACTACAGTCATTCCGTCGGTTTGCTATTTACTACACTGCAGTATCCGTAGGGTACGTTTGTAGTGGAGGTAAAAGCTTCTGAATTGACAGCTCAGTGAGAACATTCCCCAGAGCCCCTACATCACAAGCTCAACGGCAAGTGGGATTACTTACCTGGTAACGTCGTGCCCGGACGGAGTTTCCATCATGGTTGTTGGTTGCCACGTCTAGGCCTGCCTGCCCCGGTTGTCATTTGCCGATCGTTTCGCATCAATTGTTCAGCTTAGCACACATGACCCCGGTCCCTGGGGCTATTCTTGCTCATTGTACCTAATACGTGAGAAAAAGCGCCAATGCTAGTGATCCGCCAGGTGCAGGAACGATGCACTCGGCGCAAATCTACCTAGATCCCCCCCTGGGCCGGGCCGCCCTAAGCCCCCCCTTCCAAAACAGAAAAACAGTCTTGGATCGACTAGATCCCTCAAACTTTGCAAGAATGACAAGACTTGGAACGAGCAATGACATTTCATCAATATGCACTAGGTAGAAACAAATAAAGTCATTCCGAGGAAACACGGCCGCTGCGGGATCTATCTGGGATGGCGTGTGCGCTACGGACGGACCATAGTCGTACTAGATAGGTTTCTTGTCTCTCGAGTGAGCCAGGGGCAGTTATCGAAGTCCCAATCCAACCTAAATAAGGACAACCACACCAAACGACAGCGCCGATCAGCCGGTGCCTGGCTAGAGCGACCTAAGTGAAACGCAGGCGCAGCCTGTTGGACATGGGTGTGGTGGGTGTCCCGTATCACGTCACTCACGTGCGGTCAGCCATTCTAGCACCCGGCCCCGGGCTTCACTGGGCCATATAGTGTAGTAGCTCCACCGCCCGCACAATTGCTCCTCTACCCTCATTTCTAAATCTTCAGACTTATCGAGTCTTCCCCTTCACAACTAGGTCAATACATCACCATCATACAGTTGATTGCTTTCGTTGTTGTTCAGCCTGTTCACACTAAGTGTTGAGTGGAACTCTACGTACAAATCTTCTTTCGCGAAACAACAACGCGTTGAGGGAAACAAGCTTCATTGAGCCTTGCTGCCCCTAGTTGGCGACGTCAAGGAAAACGGCGAACGGCGGGTCGTTCAGGCCAGGGGCAGCCCCCGGCCGTTTCCCTTGAACGGACCCAGGCGGGGCCTGGCAGCCCCAGGGGAGCCCAGTGGACACGCCTCTTCCCGTTACAAGTATTCCCTAGATCCCTACTACAGTCGAACCCCCTGAAACTGCATACTCCAGATGCTGCATATTTGCTAATTACCTAGTGCATAGAAGTTCCAGAGCTGAATTCGCCATTTCTGCCCTAGCCCCGCCTCCAGAAACTGCATATACGCCATTTCCTAGTACACGGATTTTGGCGGTCTGGATTACATGTAGTTTCAGGGGGTTCAACTGTAGATCCTGTCCAGTTGAGGTGATTCTTTCCATCCGTCAGTCACAGGCACACAGCGACACAGGGTGGGTCGGAGGTGGTCACGCAATGCCCTTGTACCTGTACCTGGCTGGGCGCTCTTTTGGGTGTCGATTATTACGCTTAGAACCCACTTTTTCTCTTTTGGCCGCAGCAATGAGATTTCCGGACAGCGCATGGCCTCGCTCGACTTCCGTTTCACTGCACTGCAAGTTCCGTCTGCTGGCCGCCCGTGTCTCCATGGTCTTGGCGCTCGGGCCCATTCCGTCACTGGCACTCCCATCCTGGGTATTTACCTGGCTGCCCTGCACTGCTTTTCCCCTTCGGACCCGTTCCTATTCCTAGACTCAACACCTTTTCGTCGTCTTAGTCCAACAACTTCAGCAGACCGAAAAGTCTTTTTGTCCGGACCTCTGCCCGTGTGCATGCATGTGGCCTTTTGTCCTTTGGTTTTTCTCCATCTACCTCCCCCCCTTCTTCTTTTTTTTTTTTTTTTTTTTTTTTTTTTTTTTTTTTTTTCTAAAACGTGTTTTCACATCCCGATACCTAGGTATGCTGGAACCATAATCTGTCGTCACAACAAGCCAAGAAAACAAGGCTGGATTTCTGGAAGACTGGAGTGAGACAGCATGAAATCAAGGTGATTCCCAGCCAATGCACAAAGAGCCGCATCGCAGCGGAAACACCCAGCATCCGTCCGTTTACACCCGGTACGCAGCAGAACGTCAAGCACAGTGTCGCATTGTTCTTTGATGCAGATATAATGTCTTGTCATTGCCAACTCTATGTCCCCCGATCTAATTAAAAGAACGTAATACATAGCCTAACGCATTCTTCCAGTTGGCGTTATGAACATGGGGGCAACCTTGTCCAGCGGCGTCTGGTCCGCCCTTCCTCCGCTTTGTTATCTTCCAATACTTTTCCCCCATGGAGGTGGACGCCGACCTTGTGGCTGTTCCATACCACCTCCTCAAAACTGGCCTGTTCAAGCACGCTCCAGTGCATGGTGACATGCATGCATGCAGGGCTCAGTTCCTACCCCAAACCTAATTGGAGGCCAGAGGCACTTCCGCTGGAGACGCAGGCGCATCTACAAATGGCCCTCTTTGCGCCTCCATCAAAGGCAGCAGACCATGTATGATGCCGAAAGCATACAATGCATCTGCGCCTACCAAGAAAAGAAGTAAAACAAATGCTGGTTCGTATCCATCAAGAGCCGGATGCCACACTGATGGGTAGTATGCCTTGTGGATCAGTCGTGTTTGCTCAGCCCCGACTATGATCGAACTGGCGCGGTAATCAAGAAAAAAAGAAAAGAAGAAAGGAGGTAAGAATTTGTCGTCATCAAGTCGATAATCAGCGTGTCGTGCATCCGGGGCCCAAGTAGAACATGTACTGGATTGCCAAAGCGCGATCGGTTCCGATATCGAAGGTCGTGCCGTGATTGAGCGTCATGTGGGCATCAAAAATATACAAATGGGAAGACAGGCGACATATCCGTTTCCGAAATGGCCATGTCCTGCCCAAAAGTCGTGTGTGCGTGTCTGATCATGTCGCTCCTTGTCAAGTACGAACAGCGGTGATCTGCCTACACAGCAACAAGCCAACGAGCGGAGCGCTTCTACCGATCGGCCTCGTTGAAGTTGACGCGCTTCGAGCTCCTTCCCCACGAGTTCTGCTGGTACCGGCTCTCAAAGTTTGGCTGCTCGGGCGATACGCTCTCCATGCTAGGCTGCTTCGAGGGTGTCGAGCTGCTGCCGAATCCGGGCACGGTAGACCACCTGTTGGAGACCTTCCTGGCGGGTGTTTCTTCTTTGGGAGAGCTGACGCCGACGTCGGGGGAGAAGGGCATTTCTCGGGTGGCGTTGGTCGCGCTCGACTTGGTCGAGGAACCGGTGGTGTTGGGGGTGTTGTAGACGTATTCGCCATCGACGTAGGTAGCGTTAGAGACAAAGGTGGAGCGACGATGACGGCGGCGGGTGTAGCGCTGCTCAAGACGGAACAGCTCGATCTTGGCTTGGATGCGGTCGAAGAGACTGAGACCCATTGTGATGGATTTCTGATGGCGTTGTGATTTGGAAGAGTGTTGGCTTTCGTGTCGCGGACGAGAGTAGCAATCAATTGATCAATTGCGCAAGTGAAGGCGTCGGCGTTGTCGTCGCGTGCAAAGAGTGAAGTGGTTTTCGGGATCGGAAGAGATGGTAAAAGATTGGTGACGTCGCGGATACTGAGTTCCGAGATGAAAGGGTGGGTATATTGCTGGGGCGCGGAATGACCGGAGACTCAGGCTTGTGTTTCAATGACAGACTGGTGGTGAGGGGATTTGGATAGAGAGAGTGTGTGGGATGGCCCTGGTAGTTGTAGAGAACGAGTGTAGGGTCGACTTATCGGGCCTGCTGGCTGACGTTACAGTCGATTAAAGAGAGCCGCGCGGTGGTTGGTGGAGGTTGGGGAGAAGCAGGTGAACCATTCGAGAGGAGAGGGGAGAGCGGGAGAGGGGAAGAAGCAGTTGAAGAAGGAAAAAGATGGAAGAAATGGTTCGTTACGACGGCACCGGGGCCTCATGGTGCCACTGCATCCCCTGTCGTGGTTGCCCACAGCACACCCACAGCAGCAGTCCTCCACTCGCACACTGCCCTTCGGGACCGGGAATGGACCCTCTGCAGTTCTGGATCCCCGCCTTCCATGCTGAAAGTGGTAAAAGGGCTCCGCTTTTCTTTACGTTAATCGCTGCCATTGGACAATGGATCCTAGCGCCAGGCACAAGAAGCATCCAGACCCACGATTAATTAAAAGGCGAGAAAGGGAACATGGATCAATTGCCCTCAGTTCCTGCTGACACAACAGGGCCATCCTGTCTCGTTTTTTCTTGCAAAACAAAACACAAAGCACGGATCCATTCATCATACACTAGGAGCGGACTCCCGGGTTTGAGATGCCGTTTTGAGTTTATGCTCGATTCTTGGTACGAGCCTGGGCCACGTACTTTATCGCCGCATCCACACACTAAGTAGGTATGATTTCGAGAGGACAAAAGTGAACAAGGTCATTGTCGCTTCCATGATTCCGATGTGCTCTGCGTCTTCTTCGGATATCGGCTAAAAAAAATTCTGCAACGCTGAACTGTCCAAGCCACAAGCGAGGAGCTAATGATGTGGACGATCAAGAGTGCCAGAAGAGTGGGATGCGCGCGGCGGCGGCCTCGAAGCAGCAGTTCCCGTCACTTAAGTTATCCAGCTTACCTACCTATCTCAGCCTGTGCCGCTAGCTGTGAGTGAATTATGAGAAACTAGTGAGGGTTCTAGTATCTAGACATAACCCTCGGTCGCACGACGACGGGAGTACTAAGTAACGGACCGAAGCGGTGAAATTGCCCGCCGACTCAAACCGGATTGTCTTGCCATCAATCGACGCTTTTCTTCCAGAAATTGTCTCGCGATTGAAGAATGCAAGACAAGACCGTTACTTGTCAGAAGGAAGACAAAAAAGCGATGGCGAGACATGGGGAAATGACCGCCCCTTGATGATGAAACGATAGGTAGGTAGCGACGAGCACGGCATCCCAGGGTGGCGCTGGGTCATGATGTGCACAAAGGGAATCACGATCACCCGGCCACACAACTTGAAGTGAGCACTAAGCACGGGCCTTTTTCTGATTGCGCTCATCAGCAACCAAAACCTCCAAACTTCTTCCCCGCCCCCCTGATTTTCATTGACCTTCCATCCCGGGCGGCTCCCCACGTGTCTGTACCTGCGTCACTGGAGACTGAAGTCTTTTCTTCATTCCAATTCAACGAACCGTATGGACACTCGGACCACTCGTCATCGACCACAAATCACAAACTATCCGCACCGAGCCTTGGGTGACCTTTCACGAACTCTCAATCCCGCGTCGCGCACACCCGTCCGTCTTGAGGTTATTCGCACGACCGTCCCCCATCGAGGAGTGAAAGCGGTATGGCCCGGCCGATTGACGACCGGTCGATCGCGCTGCCGACGCGGAAATTACGTTGTCGACATTTTTCTGCACAGCCCAGCGGCTTTCGGTTTCAGGGGTTTCTTGAAGAACTCCTGTCAATACTACCAGCCAGATGGCAAGGCGAGAAAAAGAAGAAAGAGTGACCCCCGGCCGGCATTCACCATCGCTTCTAAAATTACGGCACAGACCTTAACTCCATACCTTACTCAGCTTCGCGAGCTTCTACTGCGTAGTACACTTTCGATGCCGCTTGCTGACAAAGGAATTGTTAGTGCAACAGCGAGTTCCACATAGTCTTGGCGTTGAAGGTAGGGTTAACAGGACGGCGAGCACACATCTAGTCCTCCAAACTCACTTCGAACACGCCTCAATTGGACTCGGCTCAGTTACTCAGACACTTGAAGAACGGCTACATCGAGGCAATCTCAGAACGTCAAATCCTTGATACTAAGGAAGGCACGATGTTTCGGGCATCATCATAGAAGTCTCGTAAGACATGAAAGCGTTTATCATTCTTGTTAGCGCAAGACTCACCTGGCTGGCTTCTATACCTCTATAAAAGACCACCAGTCAACACGATAAGCGTCAGAAAGCTTTGCACGGTTTGAATAGGATCATTAATTACTGTAATATTTTAATGTATATCCTCTTGCTTACCCTCTACAAATAACTCAATCGTGCTATCACTATCTCTCCTATAAGTACCTCGCTAACAAGAAAGCAGATGCGTCCATCTCTACTCCTTGAACCATTACAGCGCTTCATCACTCATCTTCACCCGAGATGCCATGCATCTTAGTAATGTGCCTCCACAGGTTATCCTTGCGCGGGAATGTCTTGTCGCAGGATACGACTGGGCAGCGGAAGCCAGTGCCACGGCTCGGTGACGACTCCAACTCAATCTCTCTTGAACCGTTCCTGATGGCGTTCTTGAGATGCTTCTTGGTAGCCAAGTGGCGATTGAAGTCTCGCGGCGTCTTGGCGGAGATGGAACCACAGTGATTGCAAGTGAAGAGCTTGGGATTGGGAGTGAGGGATGCGGCTGGCTCGGCAGAGGCTAAACTCAAGGCTTTGTTACGTTCTGGGTAGTTGAGCCTGTCGGGAATGACCCTGGGAGCTTGGGCGAGCAAAGGTCCAGCAGCATCCATGTTATTTTCAGCGGAAGGACCAGCGAGGACCAAACCGCCAGCGTTGTCGAGGGCGCCATTACCATGGCCGGAGTACTTGGGAACAAGCATGAAGGTTAGTATGGGCATTCACATCATGAGTCGCCAGTATACGTCAGGTCAACCTTGGGATAGATCTGGATATGGAGGAGAGATATGAGAAGGTACGTGGACAGGCAAGGAGTACTGGGTACCTCTGGGCAAAGACAGACGAGCGGGTCGGGGGCTTGCTCCTGGTCAAGGCCGTTCCATAGGGCTTGATCAGCCTCATCGTCGAAGAAGGTCATGCCATTGGCATTGACAGGGAACTGAATAGGGCAAAGTTCGTGAAGATGCTCAGAGAAGTCCATTGCGTCGGTGGTCGTTTAATGGTCCAGGAATGTCTGAGTGTGAGGAGGGGCTTGGAACTGAAGAGTGAAAACAAAATGGAGAGACCATCATGGGCTTTACCTCTATTTAAAATAAAACAGCTGTACGCTGCTCCTTGAGGAGGCCAAACCATCACGATGCTTTTTGGATAGGATAATTCGCATCTTTGAGGTCTTATGAACGAGGGAGACAAGGCGCGAGGTTGATGTGAGCCGCTTATTGTCGTAACATGCTCTGCTTATACGGTTCGTTGCCGTACCATTTCCCACACTCAAACACCTGTGCAGTCTTGGCCACGAACAGGGGTTCAGTACCGTACCTGCGCCTACTTCACGTGGGAATCAGGTAATTTCAGCCACTCGGAGCTCGCTGATAAACCGTGCCCTTTCCAACCGCATGTTAGACCGTCCCTATCCCGCCGATAAACCGTGCCGTGGGGCTATCCAATCGCGTGTTAGACCGTCGCTATCAGGTCCCGCCATGTCCCACCTCCCGATTACGCCACCGTTCCATTCCCGTCATCGTTTTGTATGTGAAGTGTGCAACCTTCAGGGGCTTGGGTAGTCATCCCGTTAACGGTGAAAATTTATCCTTTTCTGCCAAGACTGGAGAGACTTGCAGTACTTAGCGACTTGTCGACGCCGCCAAGCAAGCGTCAGCCTGGAAATCGTCAAGAACCATTGGTCAATCTACCCCAGTATACTCCACACGAGCTCACAGCATACCTGCAGTGACAAGTTGTGCTGCAAAAGCTGGAGGAATTGAGGTATCTGCATGGGCGCAACTGTAAAGGTGGATTCAGTAAGACCAGCCGATTGACTACTTTTGGGCTTGGCAGAAAAGGATAAATTTTCACTGTCAAAGGCATTGCAATTCATCTCGGTGGTTTCTTTACTTTGCATCTGGTACCCAGCGCCACAGAGTAGTCCGGGTAACAGTGGGTGGGTGCCCCTGTCTTTGACCCGGCCCCTTCCATCATTCCATGTGTACCCGACATGGGTGATACAGACCCCTGAACGCGGGGCCTCCAGCAAGTGCTCAAACTTGGCGTTTTCACGCAAAATGATGTAACCAAAACGACTCGGAAGATGCGATACACACACCCGACAGCCGCCAACCATCAACCTCCGCGCGCCTGCTCTACTACCTCTAACGAGATGCACAGCTACTAATGATCACAACACAACCTAAAATCCGAGCCAGCTCCTTATAGTGTAGACCAATTTCACGCGGACGATCAGCTTTGGCGAACGACACCTGTATCAAGGTACATCTCAGTTGTTTAATGCTAGGCTGATTGCCCCGCTTGTTGCTGCAACGCTATCACCTGTGTGAGCCTGACCGTTAGACGATCCTCCGGGGACCTTACCTTTCCCACCATATTTATGCACATGAAACGAAACCAGCGGAAACACGGAAGAAGCTCCCGACTAAATTCACCTTCCCCGGTCAGTAGCCGGTGCCGCCCCGCGAGCTGTGTCCCTGCTGTGCCGACCTAACAAACGAATCATTCAGCCGACCTTATCGCTCTTGATATCTACTCAACGCTATTTCGTTTCTTTGCTCTCAACATCCTGTCACTCTGAGTTGATGGCATCAACTTAGCTGCATTTGGATGTCGGTTTTTGTCGGACGGGGACGACGAAAAGGTGTTGATTCTGGTAGCAGGAACAAGGAGAAGGGGAAAACCCCCCAGGAAGGGAGGGCTAGTGAAGTGAATGGGCGGCAAGAAGCGCGGCCGGCCAACAGCCGCCGTTTTTGGTGGAGTTCGTCATGTGCGTTGTCCGCCGGCTGAGCTTTACGGTCGCAGCTCAATTGAACTGCCTGGCACCGTCGCACTTGATAGACTCCGATCGGCTCAATGAAGGCGCGGGAGTAAAGTGGCCTACCCAATAAACAACGGCGGGGCTGCACCCTTGAAGTAGACAGTACCTTGAGGTTGGCTTTGCCAGCTCAGGCTAGCCTACAATCGAAGGTTTGAAAGAATCAATAACGGAAAGGGGAAAGGGAGAGGCGACGAGAGGTGGAAAATGCGCGGTCAGCGAAAGGTAAGTCCAGAATGCGATAGGTAATTTGTCAAAAACCCGGAAGCGCCCCATTCTTGTACACTGTGCGGGCAGCGCAGGAGCAGGGAAGTGAAATAAATGTCTGAGCGCAGTATTACATAGAGCAGGTATTGTAACGTATTGGTCTGTAACAACGAATCCAGAGCCAAGGGGGAAGGAGGTCGATCACGCAGGGCAGCCAGGGGCGCCCGTAGTCCATCACCAGTGTAACCTGGTCGGTATTAAAACGAGACGGTTAGGGGAAAGAACAAAAACTGCCTCCACGCAGCTGCAGATAGGAAAGGGTATTCCTGCCCTGGGCTGAATCAGGTACGCGGTAGCTACCTATGTAGTGTGTCTAGCAGTCGGATAAGTCGTTACCTATGCAAGCAAGAAGAGCTGATGGCAGCAGCCGCGAGCGCCTGGGATGGTCTCGTAGCCTCAATAGCTAGAGATATATAACCTTGAATGTGCAAAGAGCCTCAAGGCGTCAATACGAAGCCTTGTTTCGTCTCGTCCCAGTCACCTTGGTGAATAATTGGAGTGATCGGGTACCTCTCGGCCTGTTGTGGCATGTCGCCCGTGTAACAAATCGGGTAAGCGCACAACCGGACCTCCTTCCCATCAATCAATATCAGCATACCGCTGTCCAAGTTGGCCATCGTTCTCAACCCTTTGACTATATCGGCAAACTGCGAGCTATGGGGACTACGTTATCGTTATCGTTAGCACCGGTACTATTGGATATGCGTTTGTTTCCATTTACAACACTTACCCTAAAATAAGCGGGAAAATACTCCCGGGTCGGGATCTTTCTTCGTTTGTTAGGCCCGCCGGCGTAAAGTAGAATCCCATCAAACTTCAATACGAATTGCGAAAAACACCGAAACCGTCAATAAAATTAATATGTAGAAATAATATAACCGGTAGATTTCCTTCGACCGATTAATCCCACTCTTCAAACTTCTACCTATCCCAATAATCGAGCTCCAGTTCCGCCCGGGTAGGATGCGTATAGCACAATAGGACGATATCCACACTATTATCACCATCACCGTCATTGCCATTGCCACTAGCCCTCTTAATAATTATCTTCCGGACTAAAAACCACTGGTTGTCTTCCCGCGGTAGCTTGAATACCGGGCGGTTGTATTTTAGGTATAGCTCCTTTGTATCTTATAGCTTAAGTCCCGGTCCTAGATCCTAATACTCTTCCCCATAGTACCAATCGACGTATACCGACAAATGAGTATACACTTAACTCTCTAGGATATATATTAATATGTCCATCAGTATCAACTCTATCCAATTCTACAACGGCACTATATCGATATTCCTCAGCTCTACGGCACCTAGTTAATATCCCTCTTATACCTACAAGCACATCTCTTCGCAATTCATTATATAAGGCTCCCTACAACGATCAAGCCCGACGCTATATACTCGACTAATATAAATATCCGAAATACTATCACTATCGTTGGGTATAAAGCAGCAGGGATATATCGGCTCCAAACATCTATAATACACCCAATCGGACGGGAAGATAGTAGGACGTAGTCCGCCGTCTCCACCATCATCATTATCATAATTATCAAGAATAATATAGGCATACCGACCCAAGCTCGAGCGTACAGATGACAACCAGGCATACGACTCGAATAGTTCACTGGGCTCGTCGACGAAATAACCCGGCCCAGAGTGTATTCTTTTGAAGATGTCGGAGGCAACGAAATTCCGGAATACCGTCGGCGGATCAAAGTAAGTTAGACGGGTCGTAACTATTAGAAGTACAACACTCAAATCAACATCGGGATCTTTTTCTTTTGCTTTGTCCATCAATTTTTGTGCTCTGTCCTTCGCTCGATCGGCTTGTCGAGCAACTACTTTCGCCTCGTCGCTATTTCTACCTTTTTCACGAGCAGCACGATTGGCGGCTCGTACTGCAGCGTTGGCTGCGGTCTTTACATTCTCGCGGGCACGAATAGCCTCGGCCTTACAGCGTTCCTCTGGCTTGAGATTGGCTGGCAGTATCGGCATTTTCAAGATGTTCAGCGGGACATCAACCTCTCTCATATTCATCATCGGCATGCGCTTTCGCATCTTTTGGGGCTGACGTCCAAGCAGATTGAGAGCTCTCATTGGTGGAAGAATCGGACTGACCAATCAGCAGATAACATTCGAGTGTTTCGAAGCTTGGCAGGATGGCTTGCAGCAGCCACATTGGGGCTGCCCTTGTGTACTTGGCAGCTGGCATTGCATAGGATGCTGTTAGTCAGCCGGTCGCGTCGGCTCTTGTAAAGAGGACGTTGATGTCGGCTCATTATAGGCCCCGTTTGGTTCAACTAACAAAAAGTCAACTTGTTTTTACAAGGGGTAGAGGAAGGTACAAAGCTAAAAACGCAGCCAAAAGGTACCGCAGGAGGATGGGGGCCAAAAGACGCGTTGTTGTGACAAGGGTGTATTCTGTTACTTAATATCTTTATACTTCGAGGAGGGAGGATAGGAACTAACAAATTGCTCTTATATAGGCCTACTAATTCCCTTCTTGAGCCTTCCGAACTGCATTGCATCTACCCACATTAGCGTAGTACCTCTATATGCAGCCAAGATAGTATAACCCCCAACTATCTAATAAAAAAACGATTTGTTAGCTGGCAGGGATCATTTTCCCATATAAACTTTTGTTTTGTTGGTTGAACCAAATGGGGCCATAGTGCTGGTGCTAGTGTCGATATACTCATGTTTCCTTCTCCTGGTGAGCTTCCAAGGGCAAAGGTGCGCGTGGCCCTGCTAATTGTGTGACAAGCTGGATCGATCGTGTCAGCAAGAGTCTGGAGGTTCGCGTGTGTCTCTTTACATACTGAGAAGTAGACAATAGACAGTCGAGATATGGAGAGGCATGTTTCTGAATTGACATATGTAGATGGTTGTGCTTGGTTAGCATTAAGTGCCCATGAGATTGTGTTTACCTGTCTTCGAATTCAGGAGGCTCTTCATTTTCTGACCTTCGGTAACCACAGCCGGGAGGTGAAGATGAGAAAAAGTAAGCGAATCGTCAGACTTCCAAGTCAGAGAGGTTGACAGATGTCACAATTTTCAAAGTAATCTTTGAAAGTCAGATGCCTAGGACAGCCTAAGGTAGGTCGAAGGGGGATTATACGCAAGATCTCCGAGAGCCTTGGAGGCCTGGGATCATTCTTTTGGAATGATGTGGAAAGATGCCTTGCTCGTGCTATTTTTGCGACTCTCTTGCATGACTCGGTATGCGACGGGCTCCGCAACCCCAGTGGGGGTAACGTACCCAGCGTCGTCAATCCATCTTGATGGTCCTGGACTGTGGGCGGAATGGAGAACGAGGATTGAAAGTCAACAAAGGAGGGATTTACGATATGGCAGTCCACGTTGCGGAAGAAGAAAAATGATAAAGACGATCCAAGGCAATAACGACTGTTTTCCGTTGTTGCATTGACGAATCAGCGCTGTTGAACTGTCATTGTTGCGGTGCAGTTCAGCTGAAGTGGGTTCTGCGCTGTAGATTGTTGTTGTTGTTTGTTGTTTGTTGTCGTCAGTCGTTGCCCAGGCGTTGGAGCTAACCGTCGTTAGTGCCTGGATGCCCCGGCTGTCCGGGTGGGGTCGGGTGGGACTAGTAGATACTACCCGGTGCGGCAACTACCGGATCTCTATGACACGGTAACGGTTGGAGGTCAGGGACTTGGAGGTATTTTTCAGCCAATTAGATACCTCCAGGTTGTGTTCTGCATTTCGTCAACTTTTGAATGTTTGCTTTATCTACCACTCGACAGTGTACACGGTAGAATGCCTTTCAGCAGGTCCAGTAAGGCTCTTTAGTGTAAGCATCTGCTATCCCGCTCATGGAATATCTAGGTATAAACCGCCTACCTGCGAAGAATTAGCCGCTATGCCTAAACGGTCTAGCCGATGTGCCTGAGTAGCAAGAAATGCCTCCTCAAGCTATCTTCCCACTTCTATATGTGACAGTGTTAATGGGAATCGCTTCAAGTGAGTTGAAGGTTGTGCTGGCCGCCATTTGATGGCCAAGACGTCAACCGACCGACGTTGTTGAACGTGGAGGCCGCTGCAGAGCCTCAGGCACCTAGTAGCCGCCCGCAATGGCCGATAGGTGCGCTAACCACAAAAAAAAAGAAAAAGAAATCTGGAGATGCCAATGGTTTACTAGGTAGAGGTAGTGTGTATTGTATGAAAAGGGAATTGCGGCGAAAATCTGTTGCGCATTTCGGCCGTTGACGTGGCCAGGGGTAGTGGCGCATTCGGCGCGCATATTCGGTACTCGGAATGGATGCGACGAACTAAACGGTGTGTTTGGGACCAATGGCTCAGCCTCCTTCGGGCTGAATGTTACCCTGGTAGGTTTCTGACTGGTATGTACCTTACCTTACTTACGTATGTATGCATTCATGCACAGCACACTCGACAGTATCAGTAGGCCAGAAACATGCATAAGGGACCTATGTTCCCCAGCACATCGCATCGTTAATTCTTTTATACCTCATAAATACCGATATGTTGTTCTATCGACATCAAGGGTCATGGGAGCGGTGTAGGTTGCGGGATCATTGTGTCCATCTATCGCTTCACTTTATGAGAATGATTGCGCAAGCATCTACACGGGTATTTAACGTATTGGCTGTACACAGTGAAAGTATCAGCACTGGTTGGGCATCTACACTAGAGGTATCTTGGACCGGAGATCAACCCTCACGTAGTTACCCAACGAACCCTCAACCTGTGGCCCTACAGCTTGGCAACTCCAACAATCGTCAATCCGGCCATCTCATTGCAAGGGATGCCATGCTATACATCTTCAGGATGACCGTTTAGAAAGTTGTCATCAATTGCGCTGCATAATCTGGATGCACAAATCGCCATAACATTCCTACCCAAGCAAGCGAGACTGGACATTGATATCTGCACGTTGAAAAGCTTGGGCCCTTGTTCGTCCGACCATGGACCGAGTGAGTTCCAAGCGGTGCGATAGGTTTGGTCTTGATCCTGATTTCACAGATGGCATCACCTCATCTGAAACACTGCGCCTGGCCCAAGACGTGTAGAAAAGGTACGGGAGGAGAGAAGGCACAGACGTTGAGGATTCGGGAAGCTCTTTTCTGAAACAGAACATAGGCCGGACAGGCTTGAAGCAGGTTGGTGGCTAAGCTAGCTTGAATTGAGGCTGAATGAAAGACTTCTTCTTTAAGTCGACGACATCGATGTAATACTGGAGCGTAGTACTCGAGATAGTAGTCGCATCATTGGTCAAAGTCCGACACCATTCACTGCTCTGTTAGGCTTGGCGCTTGCGCAAGGCATCAACTCTAGCACACGTGTAAATTGCAGTTTGGCACTAAAAAGGGTCCACAAACAACATCAAAGCTTGGCTCCCGTCATGCCCTCAACCCCGCGACTGCCGAGAACCCGCTAAAAATCTCACCCACAGTTCAGTGCAGGTGGGTGACTTCTGCAGGGAGCCCCATCCTGTTAGCCGCAACCCTCCTTTGTACGCCCAGCTTAGGCTTTCAGAATTGTACCTGCTAACAGTTCCTTTTTTGACACCCATTTTCTACTTGCCTCAGGTTGTCTGCTTGCACGCTTCTTCCCCTGAACTCCAACTCCGGGAAACTTTCCTTTTGCAACAACAACAACACACGGGCGGGAATCGCGGGCAGGGGAATTGCGCCTCGCGTTTCCATCTTCCTCCTCATATCCATCTGCCAAATCATCCTTTTGCGCCTTCCTCTTCCCAGCCTTACAATCGATTATCTCCATATTGGAGAATGACTCTACAACCCAGATTTCCACCCTCCGGTTCAATGTCGGCAACAGCGCTCCGACTACCTGTCCACCTCAACGGGTACCGTCCTTGAACAGAAATCCCAGCCGACATCGCCGGACTTAGCCCCGTCGCCAGCAAGCCAGATCATCGTCTCCACGTCTATTCGTTGTCTGTGGGATCGGATGCCCATTGCGATTCGTGGCCCGAGGCTTTCAATCTTTGACATGACGAACCAGTCTATCGAAACCCAAGATGGCGTCGCAACTTACCCCCAGGTTTGTGCCCAGCCCGGTACGGACCATGGATTGGATTCAACTTTATAAGACACGGACAAGGCCACATCCTCCACCACTGCCCGAGTCTCAACTTAATAACAGATGCTGACCCAGACTCCCGATAGCTTGCCTATTGCTCGACACTTCTTCCAAAGCACACAACCTGTCGCCAGGCGACTCCAACACGCGCCTATAACGCCAAGTTTTTCTCTAGGAAGCGCCGATGAAGTCCAACTGGTCACTGTTTTCCAACCCTTCCTTCAACTACGATGACTCCGGGTCCAGGTCCAATACCCATCCGGACTTCTCTGGTGTCTATAAGACTGTCGATCGCGATGGCAATGGGATGGGTCAAGAAACATATCCTTATACGCAACATGAGTTAGGACATAAAGGCCAAACGCTGTATTCTACCAGCAATGTACGTCCAACAACCATCAACTAGGGATCCCGCCTGGCCCTTCGGCTCCCGTCTACCTCATTCCGCGAAGGTTACGCATTCATAACGACTAACATCATAAACCACCAGCGCGCCAATCCACCGCTCGACATGTCCCGCATGAAAGTATACCCAGTAAACTTTGCAACCTCGGAACAATCAATACCTGGAGGATCCTACTATGAGTGGTTCCCGAATAACTCGCTTTCGGAAGTCAACTCCATGGAGGGCTTAGGAAGCGCTCAGGACACTGCCATGATGTATGGCGGATATCAAGGGCCAATGTTCAACACCATGAACCTCGATAACAATAACAACAACGCCCTACACTTCACAGCATCGCCGCACGGTGCCTTCATCAACAACAATACTTGTGCCGTTCATGGAACGCATTCCCCTATATTTGTGGGTATCCCGGACTATGGTCATGCCGATGTCTATGCGCAACCCCCCGACTATGGCCTCAATTTTAACCTTGCGCTCAACCCGGCTTCGGCAATACGGTCGAGCACGATGCCCAACACCACACCTCTGCTGACTCCACCCATCACCACCGCCGCCACCCCCATGACGATAGCCGACAATGACCATAACTATGGCCACGGCCACGACAGTGACTACAACTACGACACAAATTACGATACCCCAGCCCCAAAGCTTCCAGGACAAGAAGCAAGCGCAAGCGCAAGAAGACGCAGAGAGAAAAGCCAAGGACGGGTCTACAGGACTTCCTACGATAACCATCCCTCCCACCGCTACACCTGCCACCCTTGCCGTTTCTCCACGGATGTCAAGCGGGACTTTGCTCGTCATAGAGAGACCAAGAAGCACAAGACAAAATCCCAATAGGAGGAACAAGAGGAGGATATGGACAGACTCGGACGCAGCATCGCTATGGGAAGGCAAGGGAGATGAATGGAATACGGCGGATGCGATGAATAGTAGGGGGGTTAGTCTACACAGTTCAGTCTGCTCACCTACCGCAGAGGTACCGTACGTTCAAGGGCCCGGGGTTTCGATCCAAGTGTTGCGGCACGCACCACTGCAGTTGAGGTACCGAGACTTTCGAGTATTAGGATAGTTTGTTTCGTTGCGCTAGTTTGCTCATTGCGCGGGGAGGCGTTATTTTTCCGTAAGGTCCTTTTCTCCCTCCTCCAGTTGTTTGTTTTGGCTTTTCTTGTTCTTTTCGCGACGTGGTTGGTCTTTGCAGCAGGTGGAAATAATGTCTAAAATATCAGTCAGCAGTTCATTTGGCCCATAATAGGGCGCTTGTTTCAGGAAACTAACTAGGATGGTTCGCTTTATCTTTGACATTTGTATTTACCTTGCCAATTTATGCCTCCTCCCATTCCGTCTCTTTTCACCTTGTTCGCAACTAACCCGGACGAAACATCGTGTGCCTTCCAAGCAATGATATTCATGCGGGCCGCTAACGGAAAAACGCTACCTTGTGCGGGTTTCGGCGCGTTTGCATGTTAACGGTCTTGCCTTTGACCGATTAGGAAAGTCATGAACCAATTGAGTCATTTCATTGGTTAATGGTATCCTTGCCAGGACAAGGACCAGCATGGGAGAAAAGAAAGCTCGCAGTGCACGAACAATGCTGTCTCACCCACGAGGTACCGACATTACATGACAGGTACCTCGACGGACCGTTCCTTGGGCCAGGGATACTAGCGATCCCATGCAGCGATCACTCCAATTGAGTCCAGCAGGGGATGCTTGGTGATACAGTAATTTATTCTGGTAATGGCAGTAAGGCGCTTGGTCAAATAGGTACATTTCGGGTAATATTCTGTGCCACAATGCGATTCATTTGAAGAATAGCTGGATTTTACGATACATTACGAGCGTGACAGAGAGTAATTGCGAGAGCACAAAGTGGGATGATCTTCTAACCTTTGTTCATATAACAACGCCGTCGCTCAGTACACCTTTCTTTATTTGGATATTTTTTCTCCTATCCATCAATGTAACTTCGTGGTGTGTAGCTGTCGTACTTGAGTTGATTGCAAGGCTTTACAAGCAACCCCTAGTACAGGTTCAACTGTGCGACGGGATCTTGCCTGCGCTTGCTAGTAGCTGTACATGGATGTATGCTGTGTGTAGCTCGCTTGGTGTGAAGTAGACCAGACTCATTGAAGCTGGGACTAAACCAGTCGCGAGTAGTATCAAACTTATCTAATGGTTCCATGAAGTTCAAAAGTAACGAAGAAGGCAATACTTGGCAATGGACGATTCGCTACAAATTGGCTATGTCACCATGTGTCGTATTGAAGTGGTAGTCGCGATCTATTCGGTCTCTTTGCGTTGGGGCCCCTTTAAACAACAACGAAGAGGTAAAATCAGTCGCTGGAGGTTACGATGTACTCTTTAGGCAGAGCGGGAAACTGCGTGTTGGAACCTCCAATATATGTTGCCGTGGT
The DNA here is from genome assembly GCF_000182925.2 of Neurospora crassa OR74A. NCBI lineage: Eukaryota > Fungi > Ascomycota > Sordariomycetes > Sordariales > Sordariaceae > Neurospora > Neurospora crassa. Next base: position 4,051,091 of record NC_026506.1, read on the forward strand.
ACCTCCTCCCCGTCACTTGCAATGCCCTGATGTTCCAGTCCAAAATTCCATGTCGCGACCTCTACTTGTGGTGGAGGGCATTTCACCGGAGCTAAGGTCGGTTCCGAGACGTTGCCCGGAAGGGAATCTGTCAAAGTCACCGACAGATCCGTACCTTCCTTCCCAAACTACATGGATCCCACTTTCTTTTCCTCAAAGGAAAGAACCAACCATGTTCTTTGGAGAAAAGAAAAGAGGTTAGGTAAAGCTTGTCGCAATTCACCTGTGGTATCCTGACCGGACATTGCGACTACCTTTTTATGTGGCTGTTGGTATCGTCCAAGAAGATTGCGGCAAAAAGTACCTGGCCCTAAAAGACACCATGTTTGCGAATTCAAGCCCGAGCAACGGACTCCGAAATTGGCGAATTCTCTGAACCAGAAAAAACATTCCTGGCGCAAGGAAACCTGAAGCTGGAGGGCCTGGTGTTCTTACTCAAAACATAATTTGTACATGTTTACGAGCCTCGAGAGGACAGCTGTGCGGTCGCGACCAATGAGTGTTCATTGACAGCCCGGCAGTCCCTTGGTACTGCTTTTGTTGCCGTTGCTGTCGCTGTTACTGGCCGGGATCGAGGTCGACAGTGTTGGGACCAGGGACCGCGAGATCTACTGGAGAGAGGCTACTGCGGCAACTCGCCAACCTGCTCAGACAGGGGCAGTAGAGGTAAAGACACGGCCGGCTCATCGCACTCGGGCAACTCCCCATTCAAGTCAGCAACGTAGGCGTCAAATTCCTTGCGGGAAACCGGGTACCCGCATCCCCTGGACCAGTTGTTGATATTCCAACAAGCCCAATCGCGGGCAGTCCCTGCCTCGGCGTCCGCCTTCTTATGCAGCCTCCTTGCCTCGCCATCGGCCCTCCTGTGCTGCTCTCGCTTACGGCCACTGTGGCCAGGCACCCAGTGCAGCTCGAGACCGACATCCATGAGAGCAGAAGACGCGGCGCGGTTGACAAAACGCCGCTCGAGTTCCATAGACTGCTCAATTGCAGCCGTGGCAGCCATGCGCAGACCGGCAGTGGTCATGGGGAGCTGGCCGTCTAGCATGAGAAGGGCACCCGTGGAGTCGGTAAAGATCTTGACGGTGACCTTTGTCCGCCGCTGGTTGGACTTGGTCGCTCTCTTCAGCCTCTTGTGCTCCCTTCTCGCCATTCTCCTCTCCTTTCTCTCCGCCCTTTTCTCGCGCAGGCGCTCCTTGGTTCTCTTTGCGTCCCGTTCCTTTATCCTCTCTTTTTTTGCCAGCTTGCGATGTCGCTTGGCCATCTTTCTGACCTGTCTCTCCTCCCTCTCGCTCGCCTTTCTTTCCTCCTTTTGCTCCCTCCTCTTCTTCTCCTCCACCGCCAACCTGGCCTCCAAGCGGTACAGCTCGACCATAGCCACGTGGATTGCAAACGAAAGAGCCAGGGTCTCTGCGCCCGTGATGTTGAGCGCATCGGCTTCGTCTGCCCACACCGGCCAGCCCGCCCACACCTCCACCATGCCGTTGGGTGCGCTCGCCAAGCTGGGGTCATGGCGACGCAACGCTACCCCGGCCCCGGCACAGGTGCCAGTCTGCTTGCGCGGGTCCATGGAGGCGTCGGAGAAGATCACCACTTGGGTGTCTCTGGCCGTGTTGACGTGGGAGCCGGCAGCTTGAGCGGCTTGGAAAGCGAGGGCGTAGGCGCCGCCTTCGTCCTTTTCGTCTTGGACGATGATGCGACCACGGAAGAAACGGGGGTAGTCTGGATAGAGAAAGAGGGTTAGTTCACCTGCCTTTGCGCTCGAGTGAACTGCAAGGTGAAATGAAGCAAGCGACGTGAAACTTTGCCGGAGTATCTACGAACAAAGTGAGAGCAGTTGTTGAAGATCGAACAGGGGAATACTCACTGCCTCTCCTTGCCATCCAGCCTCTGTACCAGGAACTTTCCAGCCTGTTTCTCTCCTGTATCTGCCGTTTGGCCTCCTCCTTGTCATGCTCGTGGCCGACGTTGTGGGTTCCGGCCGCTGCGACGGTGGACTGAGGCTGGGAGGTGGTCTCCGAGAAGACCGCAAAGAGAGCAGCAGTGTCCATTTTGTGATTGCTGGACATTCTAGGTTAGTACCGACACACAATGAAATGGAAGCGAGGAGAATGAGAGATTATTGATACGCGCTTGGAGACTAAGGCACCTACTTCTACGAAGAATTCGAGGCAAGTGTGATTTTGTTAAGCTGTTAATGTTTCAGAAAGTCAGTCTATGTGATCTAGGCTTGCTTAGAAAATTTCCTCCGTCTTGATCTGTCTTTTGTGGCTAGAGAAATGCGTTCTCGATGATATCAAAGGAGATCCGCACTAGACGCGAGGCAGTTGAAGAAGACTCGAAAGAGTTTACAGAAGACGTGAACGAGTTTGGTGGAGGAGTTAATGCCTTACTTTACAGACCGAATGCGTTACTTGCTTGTCTTCGTTTTGGTGGATGGAACGAAAGTTGCAAAGAAAGAGAACGAAGCTCACGAGACGTGGAGGGGTACCTATCGTCTGGTGCAAGCAAAGGGGACGACTGGCTACTTTGCCAGTCTCTGCCAGTGTCAGGGGGGCCCCAAATACCTTTGCCGGCTCACGGGCTGGCAAACTGTGACGAGGACGTGGTCCAGAGGCTGGGATTGTCGGCTGATATCCGATGGAGTCCTCGCTGGACTCGGGTGCTTGACGGCGGGAGGGCAAACTGGAGCTCCCGGGCGCGCAGGGGTCTAGGACGCATCCGATTCTGTTTCCTGATCTTCAACATTTATTCTGCTAGCCTGGATTTGCATCTGTACTGGGGGATCCCCTTTTCAGAACCCTTCTCGTGGTATTCAGAGTCAGCTTAGTAGCCCAGCTATTAAGCATCTTCCCTGTGTATCTGACTGTCTCTGAGTAAGGTAGAGCAGGTCTGAAGCTGCTTTACAGTACTTCCATTTTATCACCACCCCCGATCTCTACATGGACACCGGACTGCCTGGCATAACTGAACGACCATGAACGCAACGAACCCTTAACCACCGTCGCCGTTCTCTCTACGTCCCCAACACTGTGTTATCCTCCCTTTGATCGAAGGTTCTCTCTTCGAATTTTGCAGCAGTCAACTCGCTCCCTCAACTGACTCTCGAGTGGCAGCTTTCCTCGATGACTTCAGTCCAGTCACCGCGTCAACCTAGCCTCTCTTCGACGAGATTTGCGACGGATCACAAGGAGCCAGCCCATACAACTGCTTGGAAAGCTTCGCCTGATCGGAACCAACCGTCCCCACGCCCATAGGTACCTACATCTATCGCGGCTGGTCACCACCATGGCTCACCGGATCGGTGTGCCTATTCAGAACTTGACCGAGCGCGACGGATTCACTTCTCGATTGAGTCTTCGATCCGGCGCAGTTAAGCCCGCTCAAGCATCGCTACAAGTCATTGCCAAACAACAAGTCTCTCGATAAGCTCCACAAGGAAACATTGTACAAAACCACCGGAGATCGTCATTCTCCTCCAAACTGGGGCCGCCAACGCTACTGGCCTTAACAGTGACCTTGGCCTTGCCAGCCATCTGGTGCTTGGCCACATAAATAGAGGTACGCAAATGCTTTCCAAAAACGTTTGTCGCAAGGCATCAAGAAGTCCAGAGTCAACAAAGCAACGAGAGAGATGTCTTTTCGATGCTTTGCGGATGATTGAGGTGCTTTGGGGGCTTGCTTGGACGCTGTGCGCTGGTCTCAAAGGCAAGAAATCAATCCAACAAACTACACGCCGATGGAAAGAAGCAGTACAAAGATGAGGGAAACGACACTTGGAAGCAAAAAAAAAAAAAAGCAGGCTAAATGAGGGATCACGGCTGGTTGTTCCAGCAGCAAAAACCATAGGGATCCAGAGAAGGCTAGAGGTACTTTGGATGCATTAAGGCCGTTTGACACTTCGTCTCTTTCCCATCTTCACGGACATAGATAGTGTGCTAATGACACTGCCCTACAGGTCTCCTTGCGAGGAAGCAAAGTCCCCGGACAGAAAGCAGAGATGCAGCTCAGCGATTTGAACAAAGAGGGACACTCAACTTATTTCCAACACTCTTTCGACCCAAGCACCAAACGTTTCCAAGTGCTGATTATACGCTTCGGCAGCCGAACTGAACATGAAAGTCTACGCAAAGCCGAAACAAAACAGTCAGTCAAGGAGGCGTTGGTGGACTCATCCTTGCTATGAGCCCCAAGTGTGTCTGCCAAAGTGGTTTCCAATATCAGAATAGAAATAGGGCTGGCATTGTGGTATAGGTTTGCCCATCTTGGGACAATGGCTTGTTATCATGCGAAAAGCAAGCCTTGAAAGGTCCGACAAACATGCCAACAAGGTCCGGGTTTTTGTGGTTGGAAACGCTATTGGTGCTGGTACGATTGCCGGATCAAAGCCAGGGCACGAAGGCAACAGGATCAAGAGTAAGAGTTGAAGGGGGAGGAGGAGGAGGAGGACATAAGGGGGGATGAGCAGAAGAAGAAGGAGGTGGAGAATAGTACCTCTATGGAAGAAGTGGCGGAAGGGGTACTGTAGAGCTCCGGCTGTGGTTCGAGGGGTGCCTTCTTGACCCTCTCGTCCTATTGCAACATCTTAATGCCTGACTGACGATAGGTACCTGCATCAGCTGAGATCTCGGTTAGGCACTCTTTCCTCTTCGAAGCTTCATTTATGGCGCCAGTTGTTCTTTCCTTCGGCCTCCAGTCGCCCTCACACTTACATCCGGACATTTATCCTCGGGTTACTTCTTCCGCCTTTGTTGTATGTCTTCTTCAGTCTTGGCCTGGTAATCCGCCGGCACTAGACCTTGATCAGCTCAAACTCTGGTCTCTTCCGGTCTGCCTTGTCGAAATAAGCTCTTCGCTCTTGCTTTTCTTGCTGATCCTTCCAACCCCCTTCAGCTGACGTGCACTGGTCAAAATAACATTTCTGCATTACTGAACCCTATGACGCACAATGCAGAACTTGTTGATTCCCATTTTTTCCCGTGCGTGGTATGGTTCGCGTGAGTAATGTGGTGGCATCTCTTCGTCAACAAGCAATTGCCACTACCAGTGACCTGATTGATCCTGTACATCTTCCATCAATGGCTTTCCGTATCAAACTGGTTCCTTGGATGCGACAGGTCTACTGTCGAGAAGAATTATTCGCTGCACATGGATTTTCTCTCTCCAACACCAACGTAACCCACATTTTCCCATCCGTCTTCCCATCCTCGCTCCTCTCTCCATCTCGATCTTCATCTCCATTTTTAGGACTGACCGTATAATCCATAGTCCTCCACCCCTCCATAAACCCTCCATGACTCCCTCCAGGTAACCAGTCCGGAGGCAATTCTAGGCACGCTTCTTTGCAAGGAATGCACACACTTATTTCCCTCACCTGCTCAAACAATTTGCTCATGCTCCGTGCAAACGACTGGGCTTCACTCTTTTTCCATACATACACCCCACGATCAAAGTCAAGTTTCAGCCGCTGAATCTTCTCCCGCTCCTCATTTTCAATGAACATGATGGGTGACTCGTCGCCAAGGTCAATTATATCCAGCCCAAAATGGACCCAAATATACCGTTGGTTCCAGCTGCCATCGAAGATGTAGGGCAGGCACCAGATGCGGAAGGCCTTTTGGTAGCCGCCTCGGAAATGAAGCCCTACGTTGCGGGATTCGCGGCAGGTGTGGAGGATCGTTGGTGGTGGCGGAACTGAGGCAAAGGTCCCAAAGACGGTACCAATCATGGACTCGGGTTTGGGAATGGATACCTCTGCCTGTTGTTTCTGGTCGCCGTCGTCGGTAGTGAAAGCGCGGCTATTAAAGTTAATGGTGCGCGGCGAAATGCTTGCTTCCCAGATCTTGAGTCGGAGCTCAAGGGGCAGCCGGGGAAAGGGGTGGAAGGTGGTAGCCATCGTGACGGGACCTTTGGACGACGAGGTGGAGATGCTGTTGATGTCATACGACTCATTGATAATGGCTACAATTATGTGGTTCTGGGAAGAATCCAGGTCCAAGATTCCCACACAAATGGGGAAACCGGTCTGCTTATATACCCCGCTCAGTCGTAGCCAACCACACTGTCACTTCGTACGTGGCATAGAAGGTACTTGTAGATAGGTCGGTACTATGTGCTCTACCCAGGACTGACGTATCATGTGTCGCTGACATAAGCGTGCACAACTTAGGCACCAGCCATTCTTACATGTGGCGGTCGATAGGTAGGTAGTACAGACCTGGAAGTCATCTCACCAAACCACAACAGCTCCTCAGTGCCAAAGCGACATCACATGTGCGCAGCCAGCCAAGCCAAGCCAAAAGCAAAAGATCACTTTCTCACTGCAGTCCATCAAGAACATTCCATCCTACCTCTACTAACCATGTCTCCGGCCACTACCACCACCACCTTCCACCCCTTCCCTCTTCTCCCTTTTGAACTCCGCCTCCAGATATGGAAATCAAGCATCACCCCCCGCACCGTCTCACTCCGCGTCGGCACAATCTGGCGTCCCTATAATAGGGAAGCCACCTATAGCCTACTCTCATCTAGTACGACAGCCGCGCCCGCGCTCCTTCATACATGCCACGAATCCCGCGAGGTCGGGCTAAAGGCATACACGCAAGCCTTTTCGGAATGGGACACGGACCGGGTGAATCTTTGGCGGTATCCGGAGCCACCGCGGCCGGCCAGGTATCTCTGGGTGAACTTTGATTTGGACATGGTTGACATTGGCGGGTGGTTGGGGATCCAGTTTGTGGCCAAATACACGAGGCACATCAGGCGGTTAAGGATGGAGTGCAATAGGACGAGCACGGTGGGCAGACAGGAGTTTAGGTTGTGGAGGGGCCGGCTGCAAACGGGGCTGTTTGAGAGGTTGAGGGAGATTGAGAATGCAGTTCGTGATGATGCGTGGTTTCCCGAGAGCTGGAGGGGGGATGGGGCGTTTGTGGAGGGGTGGAGGTTGGAGGTGCGGAATTGGGAGGATGGGAGGGGGTATACTTTGCTGATGGAGAAGATGATGAGTGGTGGTGATGATGATGCGAATCGTGGGTGAGTAGGTAGGGAGGGATAAGAATTGGGGCGAAGTTTGGAGCTGGAGGGATTCACTGTAGTTTTTTCAGGCAGAAGAAGGGAAAGAGCAAAAAGAAACAAAAAAAAAAGATGGGAAGAAAAAGGATGATGTCCGGTCCAAAAAAGAACAAAAAATTGATGCTCGAAGCTTTGACCCCAACCCGATTTGAACGGATAACCTTTCGATCTGGAGTCGAACGCGCTACCGTTGCGCCATAGGGCCTTGTTGAAAATAAATGCTAGGGCCGGCTCTTATTAGCTCAGCCGCAAGCAGGAGCGGTATGCTTCGTTCCGCGTTGGCTGTTGTTGGTACCATATGGCTCCGAACAAGTGAACCTCACCACATCTTGGCGTGATTCTGACCACGGTCACATAGCGAACACGAGCTCACAAAAACGACTTGCGACAACCGCCGTGGCTTTGCGCCATCCCACGTTGAGCCTTTCAGCAGCACTCAGTTCAGTGATTCAGGCTTGATTCAACGGTTGATCATACCTTTGTGGTTGTGACAAGTACGTAGGTGGCCCTCGCTTGGAAAACATTTCATCATGAGTCTTTGGCCTGGGGAGTTGGGGCTGAAATTCGATAGTTCAAACTGATTTCGGACGACGGAGGCCATTGCGTCCGGGGTAAGTACTAGTACCTCTAGCGGCCACGGAAAGCGCCTTTTCCGTCCTTTCATGTTAGGTCTCCCGCCGCAGCCACTGCATGGCGGAAATGAAAAAGTGGCGGCATCAAGCCATCGGTCAACGCTCCTTCCTTCCACGGACAGCCAGGAAGAGGCGTCACGTTTGTAAAGATGCGGGCAATGAATGGGGAAGAAGGAACCACAGATGCCCGCATGCATTGAAGTTGCCCGGTTGCCAAGTGGGTAGTAACACTGCAGGTACGTACCTGCTTCCGGGCAGTCTTTAGCGCTGCAGCCACTGTAACGGTCGGCACCGCAAAGAGCACTGAAGAGCGGTTGGCCAGTGCGCTGTAGCAATTTGGTGTTTCAGTTCCCCGTCCGTCTTGTTTGCTCCCCGCATTTTGTCAGTCGTTCGTCCGACGTCAACTTCCTCCTCCCATCCCGTCTTTGAACTTCAATTTCTAGATTCTCCATCCTTCCATCGCAACCTTCAACCCAAATCTTAGTTCTTTGCAACCCGCCCCGGCCAGTTCAGTTCGGAAAATTTGATCTCAGAATTGCGCTCGGACATCATCGTACACTACAGAACCCACGAGGCCTCTTTCAATAGTGCCGTTTCTGATGACAGGCCTCCGAACGGATCCACGATGTGACGACGAGGGACCATTCTAGACCTCATCCTCTTACCCCACCCTTCTATCCTTCTTCGGCGTGTCAGCTATGAACTAGCTCGTGGCTTTCCCAGACAGATTATCAATCCCTGGGCTGAGGCTGATGTCGGCAACATGGTCTCCACCGCAAGCACATCACTGACGATCCCCACGTGCGACTGGCAACTAGTCTGTCTTGGTTGACGACATCATCACTCCAAGTGATGTCCTGAAGGCTGAGATGGAAGTATGTACAAACCCGTGTGCTAGCTCCAAGCTGATATCACAAACTAACGAAGCAAATTGTCCTAGGATAACCGCCGGGCGCAACACATCCTTCTTCCTTCAGCTCCGATCAGGGCAGCATTGGCATCGCATATCATGCCATTTTGGGCTCCATGAAGAACTTGTTACGCAACGGCCATGATTATGCCTCGCCGAGCACAACAAGACTAATGGGCTTCTGTCATGGATCGACCAGCCTACCTCGTTGTGATTGCAGTCGATAGTCGCCTTCGCTTGCGTGATGGACCAGCCACTCAACGAAGGTGCGGACGCCACAATATCTGGTCTTCACATATCGACTCTCACGGAGATGCCGTGATGCCAGACTGAGGAGAGCCATCGGCTCATGGCCATACGAGGATGGAGTGCTGGTCTACAGGAAGCGTTTGGTGAAGGTACCGAATATGGATGGAACCATGAGCCGTTGAAGTCAGTAATGCCATGTATAAAACCCTCATCCCATCCTCGCATCAACACAATCCATCATCATCACCATCACCACAATCACAACACCAATTGACAACACTCTCCAACACTCAAACAGCTTCTATTCTTCATCATTGCCCATCATGTCCAACTTCGACTTTGTCCAAGCTCTCAGGACCTCCAAGGCTCCCGGCGCTTCTTGGAGGCTCCCCACTAGCAAGGACTTGGCCTCAAAGCCTGAGTCCGGGCTGCTCGATGATGATTGCCATCCCAAAGAATCTGTCTTTGATCCGGACAACCGCGAGAAGGTTCATCCCAGTGACTTTGCCAACGGTGGAAAGTATCGATGTAAGTGGCTTCAGATCAAAGCTTGAATCACCTTTCTTGAAATACCATTGCTAACCTCCCCGAAAGCTATCGTCAAGATTTCCATGCGCTACGAGGGAATGAGTGCTGAGGATAACCGCTGGGCGTAAGTACATAGCCACTCGTGTTGCTGACGAGCGGCCTATCGCTAATTACATCTTTCCTCTAGTATCGGCACTGGCTACCTTATCGCCCCCGACACTTTTATCACTGCCGGCCACTGCGTCTTCCACCGTGGCGATGAGGGTCAGGGTTTCGGCCGTCTCACTCACATGAAATGTTTCATCGGATACCACGGGAAAGACTCGGCTAGCGATCCATCCGTACAATTCCGCTCTGCCGCCAAGGTCGTCACGACTTCCAAGTACATCATTGATGGCGATCGCCGCCGTGATGTTGCCTTCATCAAGGTTGACCGGCCCTTTGACGGCAACCTTAACCTTTTCAAGTACCAGGACACACCTCTCAAGGAGAAGACTTTCCTGGGCGTCATCGGGTATCCGGGAGACAAGTCAATGAACAACGAGAAAGGCGCCGAGATGTATGAGCTTGTCGAGCAAGTCGCATTTGACTTGAGTGCCAGCCAAAGAAACATGCTCGAATACCCAATTTCCACGGCCGGAGGTGAGCATTCGTCAGCGTGTTAAATAACGCGAGTTAAACCACTAGGTAGAGAATTGATCTAACATCGTGCCTATCATAGGTCAGTCTGGCGCTCCCGTTCTCAAGTTCAAGTTTAGCGGTAGTCGCGTAGTGCCGGATGCTGTTATTGGCACCCATTGCTACGGCGGATATGGTAACAACTCTGCCAGCGTCATTGGCGGCCAGTATGGTAACGACTACCAGGCGCTCCTAGCCGGTCTCCCGCAAAACGGCAGTCCTTTCGTCACGGAAATAAGCCAGGGTATTCCTGGCGTCCCTTCAAAGGAGCCCGTGAACCCGGTTGACCCCGATGAGGCGGAGGGATTCCTCGATGTCTTGAAGGACATCGGCCGCGTTGTCGCGCCCATCGCCCAACAAGGCCTTTCCTTCGCCTCGCCTTTTCTCGGCCCTCTAGGAGGCCCCGTCTCTGCCATTGGTGGCATTGCCCTCGGCGCGCTAAGCAAAGTTTGTGAGGAATCTGCTTTGGACGAAGACAAGGCGCCATCCTACAAGCTTGAGGATGGTATAGCACAACGTGCTGTCCTAGCCGAAGCCGCACTTCAGACTGTCCTCCGTATGGAGCGCAGCCCAGCCAACAAGCGTATCATGGACAACATGCAAGCCAAGTACAAAGGTAGCCGATTCGACTCGGAGAAGGCCAACAAGCTTGGTACCAAATTGGTTCCTCTACTGTCCCAGGCCGGCCTTCATCTTGCCATCAACGAGAACCTCGCCACTGGCAGGAAGCAAGTCAGTGGCGTAAAGAAGGTCCCCAAGCCCACAGGGCCTGAGGCTGACGGCCTCGATGCCGGCGACCCGAAAATTGCTGGCTTCATCAACGCTGTCACCCAAACGGAGGTCAAGCAATACACAAGTGTGGGCAAGATTGATGATGCCGAATCTGAGTTTTTCGACAACCTCAGTGCTTTCATTGGCAAAGCTTTCCAGGCTACTAAGCCTGCGCTGATTGCCGGTGCTCGGGCTGCTCTTAGCACTGGCCAGAAGCAGTTTGACGATTACCTCTCTAAAAGGTCCGAAACCCCTGAGACCGACCTTCCGGCCCGGCCCAACCCTACTGACAGAAACCGTCCGATAACCGATGCCAGGGCCGCTGGTTTGCTAGCTCACCGTGCCGTTTTGGCCGAATGCGCACTCCAAGCCGTTTTGGAGGCCGACAATGGCGATCTTCAGGAGAGTGTTATCCTCGGTGATGCCGGTTCCGCCGAGCCCGAGTCTTTCTTTGACGGACTGCTCAAGACGGTTCAGATGATGGGCTCGGCTGTGGTCAAGGTTGCTCCCAAGGTTCTGGACGTGGCGTTGCCGATTTTGATGGACACGGTCAAGAGCCATGCTCGCGCCGAGTCCATCTTTGATACTCCTGTGGTTCCTGCTCCTGCTCCGCGCCCCAATGGCGTCAAGGCTGCAAGTGTGGGCTTTGCAAGTATGAACACCGCGAGTGCTAATGGGGGAGAGGGTGAGGGTGGTGGCCGTGACAAGCTCATCTTCATCTAGGGTCACTTTGTTCCGAAAGTTTGAATGAGTTCGAGGTTCTCTTGGGCGCGCGGGGAAGTGTCTGTCAACTTTTGACGGATGGATGGCGGTAATTGTGGAGAATGTCTGGAAGTGCGGAACAAGAATAATATCGTGGCTTAGGCTGGTTCTAAGCATGTTATTTTGATTGTCTTCGGTTATGTTTCTTTTTGTTTTGTTCCTGGTTAGCTATTGCAATATCATTCTTCTAGGCCTAGCACGCATGGTCCCCTTCGTTGCCCTGCTCCTGTGGAGTGGTTGTCCTGCCATGTACTTGACCTTCTGGGATCTTTTGCCCCGCCATTATACCCGGTATCCTTCCATTATGTCATCTGAAACTGCATCTCATGGTCCTAGAATGCGTGTGCGCTAATCTTGAAGTGTGCGGAAGTTTGAATGTCCGATGTGCGGCCACACCGGGATGCAAATTCGTTGAAAGTTCACAGGTTCTGAACTGAAGATTGAACGTCAAATTTCATGTCTCATAGGACGATGCCTGAAATGAACCCTTACCCCGCAGAAATATTACCTGTTTTGGGACAGAACCTGCGCCACTAGGTGTGCAGACAAAGGTGCATTCGATGCAGGTGGTTGGGAATGCCAATGCGTAGGTACATGCATATGACATTTGGCCGGCGCAGGGTACTTTGGCGGCACAGAATTGGACCTGCTGATCGGATGATTGACATGGATGCAATGGTGAATGTTCCAGAAAAGGGTTGATGTGGTGTCGTGCAAAGGACCTCAAGGTTCAAAGTTGGAGAGTTGAGGTGAATGCATTTATGGCAATTGGGACTGTTGAGGTGCTCGATTCGCCTGGGATGAATGGACAAACAGTTGAAAGACACTGAACACCTGAACGGGCGATGTATGGGACAGCAGTGTGAGAGGGGTGGAAGGGGTACTTAGCCAGCGCGAGCTCGTTTGAGATGTGATGGAGTTGGGAACGACAAGACCGAACTCCTTTCATCCATCCATGTCTGGCACCGAGAAAAAAAGGAGCCGCATGCAAACAACACGACTGCATCATCATCAGGATCAGGCTTCTGTTGCTCAATGTTGAGGATGGATCGGTTTGCAATCCTTTCTGGAAGGATTGCGGTCGTTGTTGTGTCTTATGCATCTCAGGTCGAGTTCTGATGTTGATGTGAGCCAGGGGAAGTCTTGGCATTTTAAGAAGCCGAAGGAAGAGCGTGTAGACACTCGACGATATCGCAACCACAAATCATCTTTGTCACTGTTGAAGGCATATAGCCATGGTTTAAATAATGATATATCAGTTTTGTTTTGATCGTGGAGTTTTACTCTTTGGATGGCGCATAAAATGCTGGACTGTTGCGACCCATTTCTGGTTCAGATGCAAACCTTGACGGGGCCGTTTGACACCCGGCCACAAATGGTGAAATGCAGTGCCCTAGACTCGCTATGACGTGCTGTGTAAATGTCTGGTGAATGTTTCTGCCCGGTTTCACGGTGCAGCCGGAGCGGGCTCGTAATGGTCGACCTAAAGCTGGAAGTGAATTGGGTCTCAAGCTGACCGCGCCGCCCAAGGCCACAATCGTCAGCCAAAACAACCAGATATTGCTAGTTTGGACTTCAGGTTGTCAAATCCCCGCACGTAATGCCTAGAAGTCATACCTACTTTTTCCCCGTTGAAACCACCCCGTGCGCGTGCTGTAGCAGTGATCAACCAGATCCGCATCACCACCAACCACCCTGGACTGGATATCTCGAACCACCCGCCTCAATTCTCACCTCCCACCTCACCTTGCCATCACCAACCTTATTGCAAACAAATTTTCTACGAACCTGTCATTCACTGACCCCGTCCCAACATTTCCTGCCACCCTTCCCCACCCAAAATCACTTCGCACATCAAGGTCCCAGCCACAATCATGGTGTTTGCCAGCCCATGACACCTGTCCCCGACACATTGACATTGGTCCAACATCGGTCTGACACTTGTCAGGAATTTCACAGCATCCCGCACCATTTCCCAGAGTATAAGAACCCCCCCAATCTCCCGCCAACTCTTCCTCTTGCATCTTCCTCCCACCAGCACTTTTCCAATTCTCGAACTCGCACCCGCACAACTTTCTTCACAACTTCGCACCTCTTCCGTGCTCGACTCTTCCTTCATCGATCCACACTTGTCATCCATCAACAATCTCAACTTCCTCATCACATCTTCTGTGCTAGGGTCACCACTCGTCCACACTCGACCTTTCCTTTGTCACTTCTTCCCTCGACAGTCAAGATGGCTCCCAAGGTTGATGCCTCCGAGAAGGGTCCATTCACCGCGCGTGAGGTTGACACCCTCGTCATGTCCTTCTTGTGCATGCCCGAAATGCCTGTGGTAGGTCGCGATTTTTTCTTTTTCTGTCTTCCATCATTGTTCATCACCCTCATGGTCATCATCATCATCATCTCTTTCTTCTTCCTCTTCATCATCGCCATCCACTACACCCATCATGCCTCTCCTTCATGCATCCCCACCATGCATCATACTGGTTCACTTCACTCACCCCAACCTCACCTCGTCATCACCACTCTCACCCACATGCAACCAATGCTAACCCCTCCTAGGTCGACTATGTCAAGCTCGCCAACCACCTCGGCATGGCCAACCACCGCAGTGCGTCCAATGCCTGGTCGGCACTCAAGAAGAAGATCTCTGAGCTGAAGCCGGATATCCCGCTCCCGCCCAAGCCCACCAAGGCCAAGGGCAAAGCCGCTGCCAACGGCGCTACTCCCGGCAAGAAGGCCAACGGCAAAGCAAAGCCCGCTGATGATGTCAAGGACGAGCCGGTCTCTGATGCTGAAAGCGACAAGTCTGAACTTTCGAGCGTCAAGAGTGAGGAGATCAAGATTGACGCTTCTGCCGAGAAGGCCGCAGACAAGAAGAAGCCTGCTGTGAGGAAGACTGTCAAGAAGGAGACCAAGATCAAGAAGGAGGAAACCCCCATTGAAGACGACGAAGAGGAGGAGAAGGAGGAGACACCCGTCAAGTCCGAGCAGAGCAGCGACGTTGAGGATGTTGCTGTTTCTATTGAGCAAGAGCACGAGCAACAGCCGGAGCCGGTCATCATCCCCATCACCAAGAAGCGCGGCCGCTCTGCCAAATCCACTGAGAAGGAGGGCCCCGCGGCCAAGAAGCCTCGCACTACCGCCGCTGCTGCCAAGACTACTTCACCCAAGAAGACTGCTGTTCCCCGCGGTAGAGCGGCTCAGGCCAAGGCCAAGGCTGCTGCTGCCAAAGCGGCGGAGGAGACCGCGAGCAAGAAGATCAAGAAGGAGCAGGAGGATAGCGAGATGGAAGATGTCCCCAGTGCCGGTGAGGAGAGCGATGCTGGTGTCAAGGTCAAGACTGAGGTTCGGGAGGATGCTGGTAATAGCAGTGAGATGGAAGCTGCTGAGCAGTTGAAGCGGGAGCAGGAGGAGGATTGTGATGAGGGGGAGATTTGAGAGACTTTCATCTCTTGCAACTCCATGTGGCTTCTGGTCTTGCAGCATCTTGCAGCACCTTGCATCGACATCGGACATTGGCATCAGCATCGGCATGGAAGATTGGTTTTATTTGCTTGAGCGTTGGAATTGGTCATTAACATGGGTCTGGTATCTCCAGTATCGGACGGTCACATGAAAAGCACATCATACCTAGGTAGCGAAGGGTCATCATTTCATGTTCATTTGGCGGCAATGGGGACTGCGGAGGAGGAGGACACACAAAGATGAGAGGAGGATTGACGGCACTCCTGTATCGTTTGTCTCTGGCACTTCCTTGTTTGCCGCGGAGTTTGAAAGTGGAACAGAACAGAAAGGAGCGTGGAGTTGCGGCGGGTCATGTTTTCGTCTCGGTCCATTGCTGATATTCTTCTTACAGTCAGTCAGTCAGTTTTTTCTTTATATCGGTTTTTATGGCTTGAATTTCTAGCTTCGGTTATGATGGCGGATTTGAGGTCTTTATGGCTCGACAGTTGGACGGCGCTTATTGCTGTTGCTGTTGGGCGAGGACAATTAGTTTATTAGCATAACATAGCGCTCAATGAGAGTTCAAGGCACCTAGCCCACACAATGATATGAACTTTGACTTACTGGGTCTTGCCTCTCTTTTCGATCAGAACCAGGACATTTCAAGGCTGGTAGAAAAGGAGTTCAAAGAATGGACAGGCAAGAGTAGGAGAAGAGAGTGGCCAAAAAGTGAAACAAGAGGTGAGGGAAGTTGTAGACTGGCAGGAAATGGAGTACAAAGAGGCGGCGCTTTCCCTAAGAGAGCTGAGACTGGAGGAGGAAGACCCGATGTGTGTCCGGTCGTGATTACCCATTCCCTCCAGTGTGGGAGATGCTCAACAGACAAGAGGCCCTGTCATGCATAAAGACCATTCCCTTGTGAGACTTTCCATGTCCAATGAACCCATTCACTATCATCAAACTTCATCATCATTGGATTCCTTCATCAGTGGATATACGCCATACATCATTTCCATCCATCAACTAGACTAGCTTACAATCACAGGGCCGGCGCCTTCTGAAATTACAGCGATCACAGCACTGCCGTTACAGTATCATTACTGGACCACTGCACTAACACAGCGCCCGTTTCCCCACAAAGGAACCCTTGCCAGACCAGATCGACCAATCGGCTACGCCAGTGATAAGATCCCGGATCCACCTTTTGACGACAGTTCCTCGTTCACGACCCGGATAATCCGACTATATTCGATTCCAATCCGACTGTGTAGGGGCCGTCTAGCCAATAGCAAATCGTAAGCTACTATATCAGCGCCCGCTAAATTTGCTAGCGAGTAACATCGAGTAATATTTCTATATATTAGCAGTAACGATTGAAGTAATTAAGTACATCGCCGTCGCCGTCGCCGTTATTATTTACTATTGTAGTTAGTAAGTATAATATTAAGGGGGGGGTTTTCGTCTAGTATAGTAACTAACTATACACTATAGAAATACCTAAAATCGTAGATCTAACCGCCTCCTCCCCCATACTCGCGCCCGTACACGCCCCTAGTCCGACTCCCTCTCTTAAATAAATTAAGACTAAGCTACACAACGATAATAAAGAATTTCTCAATATTAATAAGCTCGTTAAAGAGGAGAAGCTATTTCTAGCTCCCGTTATTACTCTATCCCGCCATCGTTATTCCCTATTAACCTTAAGCTCGAACTCCTCGTCCTCTTTATTATCGAGTAATATAAGTATATTAGATAAGGCGAAGTCGGTTAGCAAAGGGGAGCCTACTTTTAATAAGCTTTCTATTCGGTCTTAGACCGATATCGACGCTACTATTAAAGAGATTAGTATTATAGTTACTAAAATCGGTTTCGGGGTTATTAAAATATACGTTAGTAATTATTACTATAGTAAACTAGCGCGGTATAATCTCGAATATTTTAAAGGACTGTTATATTGCAGTAAGAAGTATAAGACTATTGAAACTACCCCTCGACTATTAGCGGGTAGTATAAAAAAAGATTATAGATAGAAAGCAAAGCTCGTATTATCTACTAAATTTACGATATAGTAATTCACGCTTATAGTATTTACCTATATATATAACTTCAATCCGGATAGCGTAGCGTACTACATTACTAACCGCCGACTTTAATATATTAGCGAAGTAGAGGAGAGTATCCTTCGTATAGTAAAGTAACTAAAGACTTCTTTAACCGATATTACTTCATCTATTTATAAAGAGTTTAGTATTATAATTATTAGGCGTAATATTCTTAATATATTGGTAGTTAATAAATAGAAGTTGGCCGGTATTTTAACTTTTATTTAACAATTCTTAAATAATTTAACTAAAATTAAAAGTATTTATAAGAACGTCTACTATTATAATAACGAGGAGGATAGTTTAATAGAGAGGATATTTTGGATTTATCCCTGGTATATTGAGTAGTTGAAGAAGAATTTAGAGGTTATGAGTTTGGACTGTACGTATAAAGTTAATAAATTCGATATACCTCTCCTTTAAATATATAGTATAATAGCTATATATACGACTTTTAATATCGTTTATTACTTATTAAGTAGGGAGAAGGAAGCTTACTTTACGTAGGTATTTTAGTAAATTGAGGCTATACTCTTAAAATATAGTATCCCCTCCCCTTTAATTATTATTATAAATTACAATAAAACTTATAAGAAGGTTTGCCGGGTAGTTTTCCCTATTACTTAGTACTAAATTTATTTTTAGTATATAATAAAGAATATTACTTTTAATATTAAGAAGAAGTAGGAGGGTAGTTTTAATAGTATAGTATTGAATAATCGAAATAGCAATAGGAATTATTTATATAAAGATTATTCTTATATAGATATTAACCCCGCTAATAAAGACTTTAACGCCTACTATATTGCTACTATAATATTCAATAGGGACAATTACGAATACTATTTAGAATTAAGCGTTAAGAACCCTTATAATTAGCTTATTAATAATAGTAGTAAAGCTCCTAGCGGTTTAGACTATAATTAATTTACTAATGTAAATAGGATTTTAGGAATTTGGAAAGCGGTAATCTACTTTAATATAGAAGAGGGATTCTATTAGCAATAGAGGGTATTATTAAGGGAATTCCCCAAGCAAAAAGGTACATTAATTATATCTTTCTATTATTATTTATATAATTATTAATCTCTCTTTTTATAGCTATAACTAATTACCTTCTTTATATTTACCTTCTATTGAGGTACGAATTTACTTATTTCGCTATTAAATTATACTACAATTTTAGTATACGTATAACCTCCTATATAAAGGGTGCCTACGGCGTATTAAAAGTACTATTTAAGAATTGTTATATTAATTTTAATTAATTGTTAAGAACTATTACCGAAACCCTTAAGCGCTTCAAAAAGAATTTCGCTAGTAAGTATGTTTATTAGATTTTAAAGAGCGTTACGAAATATAATTATATTATATTAAGGAGGGTGAAGTTTATTACTAGTTTTATATACTTCGAATTACTCTAACAATAAGTTATATTCGCTAGCGATACCATTACTAAATAGTATAATTTAACCGAAGTACGAGGGTAGTATTCTACTAATTTTAATTATTAATATAAGTTACTCTACTAGTATAATTTATTTAATATTATAAATACGGGCAGTATTATACTTTAAAGTATAATTAATAAATATTAGTAATTAAAATTAGAGAAGGTAAGTAATCCTTTATTATTTAATATAATTACTATATTAACTAAACTTTTACAACCTTTATCCGTAGATTGGCTGGTACTATATAGGGAGAGAGACCCCCTCCCAATTATTATTAATCGCTAGAAGGCTCGCAATAGTACCTAACCTATACCCGCTATACCTCATTTCACCCCCTCCTCCTCTAATATTAAATATAATCTAACTTACAATACCCCTCCCAAAGTATTAACCTAACTACTACCTAAAAAGAAGAGGATAATTAAAATAATATTAGTAAATTAAAAGGAATAGGAGGTAAGGGTAGAAATAGAGAATGTAAGATAGGAAGCGGTACGGCTCTATTTACAACTCTACGAATTAAGAGAATTATAGTAATACGAAGTATAATTAGAAGTACGGCTACAGGAATTCTAAAATTAATAATACTATTACTAGCCTCCCCCGCCGCCGTCGCTAGTATATTAAGGGTATTAATACCAATACTAGCCGTATTAAAGGATACTTCTTCCCTCTTAACTATATTTAAATCTATACTAATTGCCGCCGTCTAGCCAATAGTAATTATAGTAGCTATTATACCAACAATAGCAACAGCAATAGTACTAATCTTACCAGTCGAGTTAGTACTATTAATACTAGTAGATATAATTATACTAATATAAATATAAATTCTACGATTTCAATACCTTCAATGTAAATTACGATATTAGAGAACCTCGTATGTGTGATTCCTAATAACTTTTGGTGCAGATGTTGCACGCATGTCATTTTGGTGGGAAATTGGCGGGCGGTAACATAGTTGTGCCATTGGCTAGACGGCCCCTACACAGTCGGATTGGAATCGAACACAGTCGGATTATCCGGGTCGCTCGTTCACGGTTCTTCTCATTTTCCCGTATTTCTTTCTTTCACATTACAAAAATGAAACGAAGCCAGTTACAGGTCTCAAACGACCCTCAACCTGGAGACAGCCCCAATACAAAAATTGTAAAGAAATTCCTTGAGAAAATAGCAGCATTATCACCGCCCAAAATGGCCAAACCCGCAACCCTCCTCGAAGTGGTTAGGGACTGCGACAAGTGAGTCATGACACCAAACAACTGCCTAGAAGTACCCTGCTGTACATCACCGCTAACCACTTTGACCCCCAACCATCACAGCTTCCCCTACCCCTGCTGCCCCCATCTCCAAACCTGGTCGTCCACCACCGTCTCCCGTGCGGCCTCAGCGACCCCCACCCCGTCGCCCCCTTCAGCAGCCCGCTCCTCAGACTTGGACCCCTACTCACGCGCCCTCTCCAACCTCTGGACCTTCCACCTCCCTTACGACCCTGCTCCCCATGGCTTCCTCACCCACGAGGTCATCAGCAACATGCGCTGGACCAAGCACTTCTACCTCGACGTCGGCAACCAAGCAGTCGACCTTCTCGCGCCTTCTGCCGAGGACCTGCTCCCCGAGGACAACGGCTCCTGGGAAGTCGCCTGTTCGAGGATCCTGGACGAGCAGGTTGAGATTGCCAGACGGGATAACGTCCTGGGCAAGATTCTAGGACCCAAGAAGAAAGGGGAGCAGTTCCCCATTGTAGGCGCCAAGTTCGATGTGGGCGTTGATCGGTCAGCGATTGGATTGTTGGGCATGATAGGGAGGGGGGCGCACATGACTGTTTACTCGCGCGTTCGATCGGCCTCCTCGCTAAAAGATGGCGATGATGAACAACAAAGGGAGCTTGGCAAGGACCTGCGGTTTTGGATCCCGAGGCGTCATTACGGCAAGTCAACCTATCCAGGCAAGTTGGACCAGGCGGTGGCGGGCGGGGTGGCGAGGGGAGAAACGCCGTGGGAGTGTGTAGTCCGGGAAGCCGTCGAGGAAGCGGGATCCGCGTTGAGCGAGGAGTTTGTGAGGGCGAATGCAAAAGCGGCGGGCACAGTGACGTGGCTCAACATCTCTGACCGCCGCGCCGGGCCGGGACAAGAAGGATTGATCAACCCGGGCGTGCTGTACGTCTATGACTTGGAGCTGCCTAATGAGGGGAGAGACTTTAGGTTCGAGCCGGTGCCGGGGGATATTGACAGTTGGGCGGTCATGGACACAGATGAGGTGATGACGGCCATGAAGAGGCTTGAGTTCAAGCCGAGTTGTGCCGTGGTTATGATCGACTTTTTGGTGAGACATGGTGTCATTACAGCAGAGAATGAGCCGGATTACACCGAGATTGTGAGTCGGCTGCACCGGCTGTTGCCCTTGCCGACGAGTTCGAGGAGGGAGGACCAAAGGGAGCGCAATGTCGTTTGAGGGACGAGTGGTTGGGGATGCAGTTTTAGCGGATGGTGGGAGAAAACACCCCAGGTTAGTCGGTCAACAAGGGCAAAACCGCGGGATATACATGCTGGGCTTCGAAGAGTGGCATTGGAATACTTGAATACCAGAAAGAGATGCTGACTTGGGGTGTATTCATCAGAAACGAGACAGCAGCTTCACGCTGTATCTTGAGCTTTTGAACCGTTGAACGTTCCAGTTTAATTCATTATCATTCCATTGCGGGCGAACACGAACCATTCAAACGTTATTGATCCCGATCATCCTGCTCCGCCCACCTCACCCTCTCAAGTGGAAGTCCACATCACTGCATCGGCATCAAGTTAAATGGGTGAAGGTATGTGCATTCATCAAAGAGAAATATTTACATTATAAAGGTGTGGGGGGTATCCTTCGCACATGAAACAACTCGCCGTCCTTTTCCTCTCATTCATTTCATCGCTTACATCACCATATTCCATCCATCCATTCAAGCAAATGGAATCCCAAACGCAAATTAACCTCACCTCCTCCACCCTGCCCTCTCCGCTCCCGCTGACCCTCCTCCCGCCCCCGAGCTATTAACGCAAACACTAAACAAATCATCCACAAACGTCATGACCACCTCCTCTCCCTTCTTCACCTCCACTTTGCTCGCCGCTCCTAGTCGGAGACCACCAACGCTGCCGCCGCCGCCTCCGCTTATATGTACGCCGTCCATGCCGAACCCATTATACTTGTTGTAATTGTCGACGGCCAAGCTAAAGTCGGATTTAGTGGGCGACGTCGGCTTTTGTTGTTGTCTATAATGGGATTTTGATATGGAACTGGAGGTAGAAGCCGAGTTTGTATGATCTAGTGGATCAGAAAGTGAAAGGGTTGTTGCATGTGACAAGGGGCCGAGTTGTCCAAGTCCCTGACCAAGGCCGCCGCCACCGTGCGTGTTATGAGGTAAGGGGTGTGTACGGCTGTAGCTGATCACGCTTTGCTCGGATGCTTGATGATCGTCGGGTGATGCAGCGTGTAGGTCGAGTGCCCCTGGGTTGATGGGATAGGAGTTGCGGCGGTTTGTACCAGGATGGTCGTCAGAAGAGGGGCTTGTGGTCGACATGAACGTTAATTCCGCACTCATGGAACCTGATCGCGGTCTTGATTTGGCGCGCTGGTTCTTTCGGTCATGATGATGCCCATGTTTATCTCCCGAAGTGCTCAAGAATCGCTTCTTTTTCCCTCCATGCTGCAGCGTCTGCAGATCGAACGCTCCGCCTGCGCTATTGCTATGCTGATGGTTGCCGTGGCGGTGGTTGCTATGCGAGTGGTGATGCGACGACGTATGCTGCGAACTAGTGACAGCCAGGGCAGAGTCATCGACAGAGATGGAAACATCCTGAGAGATCATGATGCCGCCCCAGGAAAGCTGTCGTGGCTTTGTCTCGCGTGGGGGAAACACGTGAAGGCTGGGGCGGGCCATCATCTCTTCAGTTGGTTGTTGTTGCCCCTGCTGTTGCTCTGCCGAGCCAGGATATGGTTGAGGCGAAGGCGAGAGTCGAGGAGGCGATTGGGGCTGCAGCTGGATTTGGATCCCTCCTTTATTGTCGTCCGAGATGATGGAGCTGTACACGTCGAGGGAATGGGTTGACACGCTCCGATGCGAAGATGGCTGGAGGACATTCTCCTTGCTCGAAGAGACGAGGGATGAAGAGTCCATGCCGTCTTTGCGCTGGTGACGCCAGGGGTGGAGATCGTGGGACCTGTGGCTCGGTCGTCGCCAGAAGGGGAGGATCGGCATCGACATCGAAGAAGGGAGCCAAGAGGAGGATAGCCATGCGGACACTCCTCGTCGCTTGTTGGTCGCGGTTGATGTTGTCCGCAGGTTGTTGAGAATCGGGTAGATTTCGCGATGGACAGACCGAGCGAACGCACCGTGGTAAGGCGAGTTCTTGTAAGCCAACTGCCTCACCTTGAAGAATGGCAGGGGGCTGAACTCGAATTGCGGGCAGTTGACGCTCGTGTGGATGGGAATCATCATGCAGAAGGTGAGCATGGAACAAGTAAAGGTGCGCGAGTCATTGTCGGGCGACTTGCACGGCACATGGGAGACTTTGGCCACCAGCGTTGCCTCATCGAACAGCGTGTCGTCGACAAGGGATCGGAGGTCCTTGATGGCGTCGTACAGGATGCGAGCAATCTTGGCGTCTTGCTGGGGGATCTCCTCGCTGTGCCGGTACCGTTTGAGGAAGTAGGACATGGACAATCCGTCGTGACGGCGGAGGAAGGCGAGGTCGGAGGAGTCGAGTCGTTCGATGGGCAGCTTGACACTGGGGAGCAAACCGCGCGCTTCTTTGCGGACCATGACATCGAATTGCTGGATGTCCACTCGTGCCCGGATGGCGAAGAGACCAACGTGTACGCCCGGGTCCAGCATCGCGTCTTGCGTGTACCGCTCCATCGACCTCAACTTTTCCTCCAACTTGCCCGTCCGAATCTGCATGCTGTTGTTCATGATCCTGCAGACCTGGTGCAGGTCCGCAAAGAGGTGTCCCGAAGCCTCGAGCTTGTCAATCGCATGAGTTCCCTGCACCCTCTTAACCAAGAACATCAACGAACCATGTCCCTGATCGCCCGTCTGAATCATTCCCTTCTCCGCCAGCTCCTCCAAAGTCGTCTTCTGCGACATCTCCGCCGCCGAAGTCGAAGTTGATCCCTTCCTCTTGTCAAATCCACCTCCACTGGCGTTCGAGTCCGGTCCATGCACTCCACTCGTTATCCCGCCGCCTGTCGTCAGAATCTCATCCCACAAAACGCCCGCTTCGTCCAGCGTCATGTTCATTTTCGTCGAGAGGTCGACGGTCGCCAAGCAGAACATTTCCCGGAATACCACGTCGTAGTCCTCGATGATTTTCCCTTCTTCGTCAATGAATTCGATGCCCATGCGTGCTTTGCGCGAGTACGAGGTGGGACTGTGCGGAAGCGAGGCCAGGTGCAGCTCCATCTTGTCGGCAATTTTGGAGATGAGGTACCAGTCGCGTGAGGCTTGGTAGATCCAGTGGAAGAGAGGGTGGCCGGTTGAAAAGACGTCGTGTTGATTCTATTTTGGTCATGCATGTTAGCGAACCGGGGAAGGGAGGGTTTGAGAAAAAAGAGAAAAGGGGTGTTTGTGTATAACCTTTTGGAGGAAAGTGGTGGTGATCTCCTCGCTGGGGAGGTTACCATCCGGAGTGACGAGGATTCGGCCATGGTCATCGAATATGGCAGCGGCGAGTGTGATCTTTTGCGCTTTGCTGGCATAGACTTTGCGAACTCTGCTCGAGTGGAAGGCCACGCCTGCCATGACCAAACATGAGCATATAGCCTGTTGTCGTTAGCTCTTCCTTCCTTCCTTCTTCCTTCCTACACACCAGATGCTTCATGTCCCCCAAGACGACTCACCAAAAAAGGCACCACAATAATCGTAGCATTATGCGCCATCATACTCCTCACACTTTCCAGATTCTGCAACCTGTACCTCGTTCCCACCGCCGCACACCAATGCATGCCACTCACGCTCCCTGACAAGATCACCGCGCACCCCAAGCGCTTCCACCAGCTATTCGTCCACTGCGCCTTGAACACAAAAAACAGCGTCAACGCCGCCGTGCTCGCAAACACGGCAATCACCGCCGCACCCACCACGTACCCCGTGCCATAGCTGCATTTGTAGTTGCGGATGGCTGCCGAACCGAGGTAGTGCATGCCACATGTTGCGATGCCGGATAGCGCACCGCACAAGAGGATGCGCCACCAGGTGATGACGGTGGTGTTGGCGGTGATGAGAAAAGCAGACAGCAAGACGATGATGGGCACAAAGAAGGAGGCGGCGGTGAGGTCGGCGCGGTAAGCGATTTGGAGAGCGACTTCGCCGTGGTGGAGGATGATGGCTCGGTTGCCGATGTAGTGCTGTCAACCCGTTGCATCAAGAGGGGTTAGTTGAGGGCGTCGTAATGTATTGGATATGGTAGAAGGGGGTGAGTGAAGCTTACCATACACCAGATACTAACACCACCCAACGAAATCGCCGCTCCTATCAGAAGCAAATGGTTGTAAAGGCCCTTGCGTGACGTCCTCCTGTTCATCAACTCCAGCGTAGATATCGCTCCGCACAGACTGATGATGTAGCTGAGCAAGATGATGCCCGGCGACAAGTGAAATGGGACGATCTGGCCTAGGTACGACTTGGCCAATTCCGACGGATCTTCCCCATAATGCGTCTCGTTCATGTTTCTTGTGTTTCAAGTTGCGTTCGTTCTTTATATGCGTGTTTCGTTTTGATCAACACCTAGGTAGGTATGTTGCAGTTCCTTGAGTACCTCGATGTACAAGGAGTGTAAAGGTGGTTGATGATGATCTTGTTGATGATGATAATGAACGACGGACCATTACATATAGATACCTTATTGTTGACAAAGAGATCCGCGTCTATCTCGCGTGGTATGGTACGGTAGTAAATTTGTTGCTACCACTAATGAAGCTTATAGGTAGGTAGGTAGGTGAGATTGGCTTGCTTGTGGTGGTAAAGTCGAAGTCGTAAGCGTTGATGTCGTCGTGGATCCAACGTGCCCAAAGGCAATGATCAAGGGGCGTTTACGCCGTCATTGGTTGGAGTGGTCCCGTAGGTAGATGTGAGACAGCAAGATGGAAGAAAAGCAACGAGTGGTGTATGATGAGCAGATTGCCTGTGGGGTGATATTGTTCGGGTATGCGGTAGTGTAGGTATGGTCGACGTCAGTGAAAGGAATGAGTGTCGATCAGTTCGTTCAGTCGCAGAGATTGGTGTGCAGAAACAACCACAAGGAAACTTTTCACGATAAACAGCAAGCAACAAACTAGACCGTTCGGAAACGAAACAAAAGAGCAGGCCAGCGTGTTCGATATATCATTTCTGTCAAAGTCTCCCCTTGCATGAAATAGATAGCGTCGAGCCAGTTGGCCTACCCAAAGCCGGGCCCATCCCAGTTTCCATCACTGCACTAGTGCAAAGTTGACAACGACCCAACCTTGTATGTATGTAGGGCACAAGGGTCTTTCGATGCACGTGTGGCCAACCTAGTGGGAAAGGGGTTTGTTTTTCTTTTTCCTTGTGGGGGATGGTCTTGCGAATGAAGTGTGCCTCGGCCGTCTGGGAACACTGAACTTTTGGCCATAGCTACATACGAGATGTGACAAGACCAGATTATCTCCCAGATTCACACCAGACGCGATCACTAGTGCAGCTGAGTGCGGCTCTCTCGAGGATTCAAGGCCAAGGAGGCGTGGATACCTTAGTGGAAAACATGGAAGTCTTACCGAGGAGTAGGTGGTCGCTAACCAAGCCCATGTTTCACTTGGAGACAGAAAAGCTCGCGAGAACCTTCCCAATGTGATTGTATGCACGGACACCCCTTTGTTCCTCAACTTGGGTCCTAGGTCTGACCACCTCTCTGATTTGTTCACTCCCCCAGGACATGGAACCAATGCTGTCGTTTCTTGTGTGTGATTCGAGGCCATTCATCTTGTCCAATCGGCCACGATCGGCTCTTTCGGCTCGCGTATCGGTACAATCCGTGTTCTTTTGGTTATAACCCGTCCTCCTTGCTGTTCATTGGAACTCGGCGGTTCGAGCTGAGACCATCGATTCGCCAAATGTCTGAAGCCTTGATCCCAAAGTTGCCGTCCAGGACTCCGCCTGCTTTCGGTATCTTGGCAGCTGAATGACTGGGACAGGGTATGTTTCTGGGGAACAGTGTGTGTGTGTACACCCACACACTAAGACACCATTCTCTTGGCGACTTGGTCTCGTTCTCGGATTCTCACTTGCTCTGAAAGAGGGCTTGCAATTCTATTCGGTCGGCCCTCTCACCGTAGTCGTCGTCTCCGGTCTTCTCCACGATTTTCCCCTCGGCTGCGGTGTCCGCTGGGATATTTGATGCAAGCTTGGACAAGGGGTTGACTTTTTCATCGATTCTATCGATTCTAGCGCCAGTGGATCGTCTTCAACCGATTGCAGAGCATTGGCCACGACTGGGTCCGCTTGTTCTGGGCGTGCTCCATCCGAATCGGAACCCCGGCGCCGGCATGGCGAAGGCCCGGCGAATTGTGAGTGATTTTTACCTTTTCTGGGGGGGCAGCGACCAGCTCGGCGGCGCTTTGACTTTGCCAAAGGAACCGAAGTTCCTCCCAAGCCGCCCAAGGAAATCTGTTGATCCATCCAATCTGATCTCGGCTTCGGCAGAAAAGCCGACCATCGAAGGTTTTGTGGAACCTTTATGGATCCTTTGCGGCACCTACCAAGACTTTTAGGGTCTTTCTTAGTTACATCCCAGATCTTGGACGAGTGCCGATCGAAATCAAATGTCTGAAACGATGACGAACCCCAGACTCGGCTCCAGAATGATTTTCCAGTGCTATCGTCCCAAGAGAAGTGTGTACTTAAAGTGGACAATGCTTCGATCGAGAGGTTCTGAACCGGCATGGCTTCTATTTCTTTCAAAAAGCCATCCAGATCCATCATTAGGACTGATGATATGGGACGCTGGGAGGCGCCGGGGAAGCGCGTTAGCTGGGATGGAGCTAGCACAATGGGAGGCCTAGACCAGACATGGCGCATTGTCCCAAGGAAAAAGCAATGGGCCCTGCATCTCGCCTGAGACACCTGCATGACATTCAGTTGGTGATCGGCGATTCGGTAGTCATGGGTCTGAACCTTGTTTTGGGGTACAGTATCTTGGTACACTGAAGAATTGTGCACCGAATACATATGAGAGTGGAGGTGTCCAGTGTTTTTGTTCATGTATCTTGAGGATCTCGTGAGAAATGAGGCGTGCGGAGAGGCGAGCGAGAGGGGTCCTGGTGGGCTTTTTATCAGCATCACGGAAGTGGCAAAGGGGAGAAACCAAGAACTCGGAAGGGATGATCTGTCATTTTTGTTTTCTTTTCTTATCCTATGTTCTTTCTCTTTCTGTTCAGCAGCGACTGGGGTCTGGATGCAACAATCCCTTGCATCTCGCAGTCCGAAATCTGAAATCTGAGGATAAATATCCGATATCTGCTCGCACCTGAAAGCCACAAATACTCCTTTGGTTGATGACTGCACAAGCAACGTGCAGTGCCAACGTTGCACGACTGAGCAGCATGCACGGCGGCAAAGTACCATTCTCCCCGTCTTCCTGCATGTAGAGGTATCACCCAGACACTTGAGGGGATTGCCAAATCTCAGTACCTCTATGCAATAAGTGGCACATACATATGATGGATGGGAATCTGGCTTTGGCGGCAAACGGGAGAATCTGAGACTGCATCTGGACATGCGGTTAGAGGGCACCTTTTGGTGCCAGGTGTAGTTGCGAGAATGGGGTATGCAGTTTCAGGGGGATTTACCGTGCCTCTGTCCACGCCTGCACAGCTGAGATTGATAAATGTGCGTACCTACCTCTACCTCAACTCCATACCTGCCGTGCCTACTTCGACACTCAACTGCATACCACCTTTGTGCCCAGCAACTAAAGTCAAGGCACGCCGCACCGAAAACACTCGGCGAGCTCGACCCTTCATCAGTTTTCGTTTCTTCTTCAGAGGCCAAGAGTATTACCAACAAGCGTATCCCTTGTTACGCCTAGCCACTGCCATCCACACGTGCCAAATGGCACTAGGACCAGCGGACATGACCGATGGCAAAACACCCAGGATCAATATCCATCGATGACCGAAGTCGGTCGGACAGAAAACTTCAAGGATGGGTCCTGCACCAAACTATTGTCGTTTCCCTACGTGACCTTCCAGATGATTTCTTTGACTCCATCCGCCTTGAAGTCCACCTAATCAGCCTGCGGGCGAGGGAAGTGGTGTTGACGGGACTTTCGGCTGCGATTCCGGTGCAGGAGGTCTTGGTGTTGGTGCCCAAATTGTTGTTGTTCGACGAATGGCATTCGGTGTCAGACTTCATGTCTCCTTTTCGCACCTGCAGTTCCCCGTTCTCCCGTCATCTTGTTGCATACCTAGAGGTAGGTAACTTACCTACCTCGATCCTGCAAGTACCTCTAGTGAGTTCCGTCCGCCTGTATACAGGTATCAGAGGTATGTCCTGCAGCCTCCATGCTGAGGGACAATGCATCTATCCCATGCCCGATCACTTCAAAGGTCGAGAAATCTGAAAATCAATCCGAAGTAATATAAGCGCTTTGATGATATTGGATGTCGGCGAGGTGATCTGTTGTTGTCTTCGCTGGTATCAAACATTTGCCGTTGCTCGTTTCCTTGTCACGTCCCAACTCCAACTCCCTATCCCCCCTTCTAATACAGTCTTGTCCGTTCCCCATGCGGTTTCCAGACCATTTCCATGCAATCTCAGCGCCATAATCCACGGTCCTCACCCGATCCCTCATTTCACCTCATCCGGAATCCAATGTTGGGTAGGTGATCTGGGCCGCTCGGGCCTAGACGTCCGTCCCCTTCAGCATAGCTTCTGCAAGTTAGTAGCCTCCCACGTGACAGAAGACAGTGAGAAAAACAAACTTACCAACCGTAAAGTCCACCTCCGCCGGCGTGATGCTTCCGCTCGTTGTCGGGCCCGAACTGCTGTGTCCCTGCGTCGACGTAGCAGAAAGGTGCGAGTGTCCGCGCTGGTGCATTCCCGGTCGCACTCCCTCTCCCACTCCCTGACCGCCCTCGGCCGCAGCAGCTACCCTCCGCTTGTTCTTCTTCGCCTCCTTTTCCTCCCTCTTCTTTTCCTTCCTGCTGAAGTGTGCCGCCCTTTTGATTTGGTCTTCGACTTTCGGGATGAGATTGCTGAGGACGGTTCCGAGGCGGGCCACATTCTCGGCGTCACGAGGCACAATGTGGCCGAGTCCGTGATCGTACATGACTGCGCTGCTCGGCTCGCAGACGTTGAACAAGGCGACTGCCGAGGTCAGGAAGGCGTCGTCGCAGCCAAAGATGTGGAGGGTCGGGATGTCGATGCACGTGCCGACTTCGTCGTATAGTTGCGCCGTGATGCGCTTGTCCCCTTCGAACTTCAGGGGCGGTGCGCCTGCGATGAAGATGGCAAACTATGGTTGTTGTACATCCCCATGTTCCACGTCAGCGTCTCGGAACTATAGGAGATAAGCTCCATTTAAATGGAAAAAAAGGTATGCAAATAACGAACCTTGATTCTTCTCTCCCTCCCCTTCTCTCGCGCGCACCGCTCCACCTCCTCCACAATCGTGCTCGCCGCCACCATCGCGCCCTCGCTGTAGCCAAGGATGGCATCGATCTCCGGGTCTTCATCGATCGTCTTGAAGACGCCATTCAGAGCGTGGCGCCAGGCCTCTTGGTGCCAGTCCTCCTCGACCGTCGCACCCTGCAGCTGGCGCATGGTGTCTTCGGGGTTCAGGCCGCGCGGTACGTGGCGCAGCCGGCGTAGAGTTTCAAAGGCATCGCCTTGGGAGACGTCGAGGAACCGGTAGAGAGGGGGTTTGCCAAAGTAGTCTTCCCAACCGGGGGGCGCGGCAACTTCGTGCGTGCCTTGCGAGTAGGTGAAAGTGCCGAGACCACGGCGTTTGAATTCTTTCGCGAGAGGACCGAATTGGACTTCAAAGTTCTGGAAAGCGGGTCAGAGCTGTCAGTCATTGATGTCTTGGATGCAAGTACAGTTTGACCACGCTGGGGGGGGATTGGAGTTGGACGGCATCTCTTGTTGTATGTGCAGAAAAGAGGTGTTATGCAATTCCGAGGAACTTTCCTGCAAGATTTCAAGAAACGGGAGAAGGACAAAAGAAAGAAGGAAGGAAGATTCAGGGGGTTTACAAACCTGTGCACTGCCGTAGGCACCAGGGAGACAGAGAAACTTCATCTTGACTTGCTTGTATCGCAAAAGTCCTTTTCCCTCTCGTCTTTTGAGACCCAATGTCGTTCGAATTCGTCGGCACAGGAACAAAGTAAAGAGAATTGTTAAGAGGATGAATTGGAAACTTGATAACATTTCCCATCGATTGTCGCGGTTGACCGTGCCGTTATTATGCCCTTCCCTTCCTGGTGATGTTCGAGGCCTGGTGGCGACTTCCTTCGTTGGCATGGTACGGGGACTTGGGCGACTATCACGCGACGAAGTTCTCTCGATCGTGAATTCCGCGTGACCATTCTGTACCGTGGACGTTAGCTCTTTCTTAGAAGAGATTATGGACGTTGGCTGGGACGCTACTGCGAATTTCAGCCCATGCTGGGCCGCGACGAAGTCCCATCCCACAAATATATCTTACCTTAGTCTTGAGAAGTTGAGACTAGAAACTGCGGGGTTCATGCCATCCGTGAAAAAAATGAGGGGGTTGAGCATGCCTGGCGTGTCACGAGCATGGGATGGTGTTGCTTAGGATTCAGGTGAGTTCCATTAGCGCCCTCCGCCATGCGTCTACCACCCTTCTCATCAGTACCGCGACATAGATTTCTAGTCTGGCCATTGCTTTTAACTCAGAGGTAGCGTCCTTGATTCGCGTCACTAGTCTATCTCCGATCAGCAACGGTTGTACGGCTTTAGCAGATCGTTGGGGGACAGGCGACATCGGAGGTTTTACCAGTCTGAAGTGGGAACGACAAATTAGTGTCCTCCCATAAGACGCGGTACATATGTACCTGATTTAATGTGCTTTTGAATTCGGGAAAGCATGGATGTTTTTTTTGCCGACAGCATACTTGCTGGCGGGAAGATTTAGGGTGCTGGTCGAAACCTTTTTTTTTGTCTTTTTTTCTTTTTCTTATTCTTCTTGTTTGGTTCTTTTTTTTTTCCTTGTCCGCATCTCCTTGAGAAGCGCATGGCTGGCGAACATTGCGTTAAAGTAAGTAAGTTGGAGATATTCGGCTTAAGATTCTCCCCTTTCCCCTCCCCATCAACGTCTTCTCTCTTCCCTCCTTACCTCTACTCTCTTTGGCTGAGTCCATGTGTGCCCTGTTGTGAAACACCTGAGAGGCAGGGCTGGAGCTTTGTTATTGGGTTGAGGCGTCGAATGTTCGTTGTACTTCGAGATGGTGTACGAGTGTTACACCGAGGATAGTTTCTTTATCTGTTTGTTGGCGTTGAGGAGGAAGAGGCTGAGGTGATGGCTGTGTGAACTGGGGCCATGTGGCTGGCACATCAGCCTTTCGCTGTTTGATACTGTAGGAAATGGATATGATGTGGTAGTCGGAATACTTTGGACGAGTGACGGTGGGGTGCCCTCAGTGCCATCCTCCTTCCCTCCTCTCCCTACTAGCATCGAGCCACTCTCGTTGGCCGAGCCTGTGTGGTTCTCTGTTGGGAAACAACACCCGAGAGGTGAAGCTGCACTTTCGTCGGATTCGGGTCTCGGGTTCGGGTTCTCCTTTTCGAGATCATTTTACGCGTGTAGTGTACGCCTCATGGAGTGTGTGTTCCTATTCCTGTTTGCGAGTATGCACCGGTCGGCACGAAGATGCCTCCGGAGCATTGCTTCATGTGGGACGTCCGGGAAAGCAGAGAACAGGCCATACAAGCATAGAAGGTAGAAAAACAGCCCAACGGGGTTAGATAGACTGTAGTCCGTGCGGGCTTCTCCAGCCTGGGTTGTGGCTGAGGAGGAGTTAGAGAGCAAGCGTGTTCACATGTCGGTACCTCTATGACCTCTTGTGGTTGGCGTTCATATTTGTCAGGCCGGCAAGCAGCGTTAAAGTGATTGTCCAGCAACCACACCGTTAGTTGTTGACGGCTGGTAAGAAATTGTTAGACTGAAGCCTGTTGTTTTAGGCATCATCCCCAACTCA
The DNA here is from genome assembly GCF_000182925.2 of Neurospora crassa OR74A. NCBI lineage: Eukaryota > Fungi > Ascomycota > Sordariomycetes > Sordariales > Sordariaceae > Neurospora > Neurospora crassa. The sequence continues at coordinate 4,083,957 of NC_026506.1, forward strand.
AATTGCTCAACATCACAGGTCTGGACGTGCAGCCCGGCACGAGCTGAGTACCTACAAATAAGGCTTGCTTGATCATACGAAAATAAGCTCCCATGAGTCGAGCTTGGCACACTCATGCGCAAATGCTTGAAGGCTGGGTGGCGAATGCAAGAGAGATGGTTCGAGGTCGTCCTCTTCATGTTGGGTCAGTCGTTGATGGAGAGAGCGAGCTGGCCAGGGCCACGGGGTTATGTATGGAGCTAGACGCAGTCGTTGAAGCAGAAATCGAAAGGTTCCGGGAAACCTCTTTGTGTTGAGAAGGGATCATTCCGACTTCCTTCGAATCACGCCAAGCTTTTCCACGAGCGCCTGTAAGGGTTACGGGCGGTAGGTTGGGTGTAGGGTCGACTGGTCCCGGAGTCTGGGCTACAGACGATCGCGTCAGGTTGGGTTGTCAGCTGGAGAAACTGCATTGTGCATGAGAAGGCGACATAGCCCTCCAGCCATACCTACCTCTGCACAGTAAGGTTGTTTGTGTCCAGTCACAGAGGAGAGTTCTTTACTGCAGCAACGTAGTTATCTCCAGATATCTGCAAGCAGCCATGGAGTGATAGCGAGCGAAAGCGTGATGCCCCGTCACTCTCTCACATGTTGTCCTCTAACCTCGCTGAGGCTGTGTCCGTGACTGTCAACTGTAAGAACAGACCCTCATAAGACTAAATACTCACTTCAATTCTTCTCATAAGCTAGCCCATACCTCAGTGACGAGGGGACCACCAAATTGACCGACATCTCGATCAAGCCGCCATCAGATTTCCAGCAGTCAATCTTCGTCGTTGATGGTTGTCGCTCTCTTTGGTCGTCGTTAAAGGCTTTCCCCTCACTCCACCTCACCTCGTCTCTCATCACCTCTTTTCAGTCCCTCTCTTGTTTCACTCTTTCCGACATCTGGCAGCTGTGACGTGGACTGACCAAGAAGCGGCTGAGGACTTTATCTTGTCAAGTGGACTGCTCACTACCTGTTACCCAGCAACGATAGTGACCTCCATCTGGACTCGGGGTGATTAACAACCTTTCAAGTGGAAGAGCGCCTGCTGGTGACTGGTCCATAAACCGGCAGGTAGACACCAAAACGACACTGGGAGACGCGGTATCTTCCCAATTCACTTTCACTTCCAATTCTTAGACCAACCCTTCCACCCTCCCCCCCCCCCCCCCCCTCCTTCCCGCTCTCACTCCTTCCATCATCCATCTCTCCCCGTCCGTCACTACCCTACTTCCACACGGGTTATCCAAATCATCCACCTTCTATCAGCAACACCGCCTTGACGAGTATATCAAGACAACTTCTTTCTCGCCAATTATCTCCTTGGTATTTTGCCCACGAAGCATTCTTAGATTCACTCCGAGCGACTCATCATAACACATCCGAGAACTGATCAAAATGGCATCCCGCGACCCTGAAGCCAGGGGGGCCACCGCCGGCCCGGCTCCCCCGCCCAAACAGCAACCCTCCGGCACCCCGGCCCCGGTAGCAATTGTAGGCATGTCCTGCCGCCTTCCTGGGGGTGTTGAGACACCAGGGGATTTCTACCGCATGATGTGCCGCGGGCGGTCAGGTTGGTCCAAAGTTCCCAAAGACCGATTCAACCAGGAAGCCTACAACCACCCGGATCCGGACCACAAGGGGACGTTCAACTCGCAGGGCGGATACTTCATCAAGCAGGATCTGAGCGGGTTCGACGCGGCGTTCTTTGATGTCACAAGACGGGAGGCGGAGGCTATGGGTTCGTACCTTTTCTGTTTTGCGTTTGTTGGTCCCCCGTGAACAGTGAGACAAAAGCGAACGGGGGAAAAGGAGTGGAGAGAAAAGGAGGAGAAAAGAGTTTAAGGGGGTTGATAGGGCATATAAAGGAAGCAATGGCTAACAGGACCTGAACACAGACCCAGCCCAGCGTCTCCTAATGGAATGCACCTATGAAGCCTTGGAGAGCGGCGGCATACCACGCGAGCACATTGCAGGCACCCGCACCGGCGTCTTCATTGGTGGGAACTACGGCGAGCACCGATTTTCGCATATTCGGGATCTCGACACGATCCCCTCGTTCGATGCCACCGGCAACCAACCAGCCTTCTTGTCCGGCCGATTAGCGTACTACTTTAACTTGCACGGCCCAACCTTCACCGTTGACACGGCGTGCTCTTCATCTTTGCACGCTCTGCATCTTGCCGTCCAGTCCATCAGAAACGGCGAGTGCGACGCGGCAGTGGTGGGAGCGAGCCATCTGATAACTCAACCGGATGTATGGGTGTCCATGTCCATGCTTCGTCTCTTTTCTGACGAAGGACGGACGTACGCCTTCGATCATAGGGCCAGGTCCGGCTACGCCCGCGGCGAGGGCTGTGCAGTAATAATTCTGAAACCCGTCGAAAAAGCATTCAAAGACAACGACCACATTTTCTCCGTCATCAGCCACAGCGGGGTCTCCCACAATGGTCGCACCGTCGGTATCGTCGCTCCCTCCCCGGACGAGCAAGAACAGCTTTTGCGAGACGTCTTCACTGCCGCCAAGATCGACCCACGCGAGGTTGGCTTTTTCGAAGCCCACGGTACCGGCACGAAGAAGGGCGATCCGATCGAGGCTACAGCCATATACAAGGCCGTGGGCCGGTATTTGTCCGCAGACGACCCACTGTATATCGGCAGCAGCAAACCAAACGTCGGCCATCTTGAATGCGCGAGCGGTCTGGTGTCGGTGATCAAAGGGGTGCTCTCGCTTTACTACGGGTTCATCCTCCCCAATGCGGATTTTGACAAGGAAAACCCAGGGATCCCATTCAAGGAATGGAACATGACGGTCGCCAAACAGCAGAAGCCATGGCCGGCACACAAGAAGTATGCATGCGTCAACAACTTTGGGTTTTCCGGGAGCAATTCGACGTGTATCTTGGCTGGGCCACCAATCCATCGCAGGATCGAGCTGGGCGAACACGGCGCGTACACCACTCCGAGGCTCTTTGTGCTGTCCGCCAACGATGAGCAGGCGCTAAGGACGAGTATCAAGGAACTGGGTATCTGGTTGGAGCAGCATGCCGAGCTGTATCAGACTACCATGCCGCGGAATTTGGCGTATACGCTCTGCCAGCGAAGGTCGCATTTCCCGTGGAGGGTGGCCATCGTTGAGTCGATTTGTTCTGGTCTTGCGGGATCGCTAAACGGACACGACCTCACTCCCATGCGCGCTTCGTCAGAACAACCACGTCTGGCTTTCATCTTCACCGGCCAGGGAGCGCAATGGTATGCCATGGGCCGTGAGCTCTTGCAGACCCATCCCCTTTACCTAAAGGCCATCAAGCGAGCCGATGAAGTTTTGCGGAAGGTGGGCGCTGATTTCTCCATTTACGAAGAACTCACGCGGGACAAGGAGACGACCAAAGTAGGGCAGGCGCACATCTCCCAGCCCATCTGTTCCGCTGTGCAGTTGGCCTTGGTCGACCTGCTGGACTCATTCGGCATCAAGCCTGGTGCTGTCACGGGCCACTCCTCCGGCGAGATTGGTGCTGCGTACGCAGCTGGCGCGCTGACATTTGAAGGAGCTATGCAAGCCGCTTACTACCGCGGCCAGATGATCGTCGAGCTGAAGAAAGCGTACCCCGAACTCAGAGGCTCCATGCTAGCCGTGGGCTCCGGAGCCGAAGAATGCGCACCTCTTCTCCAGCAAATCAACACCTCGGCATCCGAAGCGGTAGTGGCCTGCGAAAACTCGCCCTCTTCCACCACCATATCGGGCGACGAATCCGCTATCGACCGGGTCGCCGAGCTGTTCCAGAAGAAGGGCACCTTCAACCGTAAGCTGTTCGTCGACGTCGCCTACCACTCCCCGCACATGGCCTTGATTGCCGACAAATACCTCCAAGCCGTGTCGCACATTCAGCCACCTGAATCGCGCTCCTCTTCAACCGTCGAGTTTTACTCGTCCCTGCACGCCCGCCGCCTGTCCTCTCTGTCGGAGCTGGGGCCGTCTTACTGGGTCAACAACCTCACCCAGCCCGTCCGCTTTTCCTCGGCGTTGCAACACCTCATCTCGGGCTTCCGGCCGGATATCCTGCTTGAAGTTGGGCCCCATGCGGCGTTGAAAGGTCCGATAATGCAAACCATCAAGTCCCTCTCTTCTCCTTCCCTCGGCAATTCCCCTTCTACCTCCACGCCGTCCACAGGGACTTTCCCCCCTGGCGCCGGCAACACCGCTGCAGTGGCCACCAAGCTCACCTACCTCTCTGTCCTCGATCGCGCCAAGTCCGCCGCGCAATCCGCCCTCGAAGCGACCGGTGCTCTTTTCACCCGGGGCTTTCAGGGGCTAAACTGGTTCAACATCAACCACAACCGGGAGGAGTACGAGCGTCCGGACTTGGTAGCGGGGCTGTACAGCTATCCCTGGACTAGGCAGTCGTATTGGGCCGAGAGCAGGATTACAAGGCAGCATCGGTTGAAGCCATTCCCGAGACATGATTTGTTGGGCGTCCTGGCAGATTGGAGTTCAGATATAGAGCCTACCTGGAGGAATGTGTTGAGTGGAGGGGTCTTACCTTGGTTGAAGGACTATGCTGTCCAAGGTCAGGGTCAAAGACGGAGGACGGTCTTCCCAGTGTCGGGGTTTGTGGCCATGGTGGTGGAGGCGGCGTGGCAGCTGCATTTGATGAGGCTAGAGGGGGATGCAAGCAAGTTTGAGGTTAAAGACCTGAGAGTGCAGGAGCAGTTGTGGCTGGAGGATGAGGAGAAGGAGTACGAGGTGCTGCTTACCATCCGGCCTGGCGACGATACTGGCCGGCAAGACTCGTTTCGAATCACCTCGTTTGAGGAGAGTCGCGGGTGGCGTGAGCATTGCACAGGTTTTGTCAAGGCTGACTCTACCTCGCCTGTCCGCCAGCCTCTCGGCTTGTCAAGGCCGCGGGCGCAGTCTCATCCCAAGACTGTAACCTTCGGCGAGGACACTGTCACCTCCGCCTCTTCCGTAGATGGACAGTCCGACTCCGCATCCGGTTCTTCATCTCCAAAACCCGCTTCATCCTCGGCCTCAGACAGTGGCTCCACATACGTTGATAATACCACCGAAGCAGACGCGCCAGCCGCCCAGGCCCAATGTTCAACAACCCCCGGCACACCTCCCTGCTCCGGGCACCGCGCCTCTGCCTCCGCTTCCCTTGACAAGAAGAAGCTCGAACAGAAGCTTGAGCACGCGAGGGCCACACACCCGCATAATTTGGAGCTTCACTCGAGCGAGACCATCTACGGTCACCTGGCTTCCTCCGTCGGTGCTCAATACCCCAGCAGTTTCAAGACTTTGACGGAGGTGACAGCGAATGAAAACACCGCTGCGGCTAACTGTGTGGTGAGAGAGACCAAAACGGAGATGCCGTTGGGCCATGAGACTGGGTACAGAATTCATCCAGCGCTGTTGGATGAGCTGCTGCAGCTTCCTTTGTTGAGTTTGGGCGCCGGGATGCAAGATAAGTCCACTGGAACGTCGTACTTGCCGGCAGCGATCAGACACTTGACTATCAGGTCGCGATGGAAGAAGAAGCCCGGTCAAACCTTTTGCGCTCACTCTGGTGTCGAGAACAGCAGCAAGGGGCGTGATGCAAGTTTCATGATCGAAGCCTTTACTTCCCCAGGCTCCACGACCGCGGCGATTTCGATCGCTGGGCTGCAGTTTGAGAGTCTGGAAGCTGAAAAGGAGGAAAGTGGTGGGCCAAGGGAGTTGTGCTTCCAGGTGAGATGGGAGGAGTTCAAGACTGAAAACAGGGCCGACGCCGATAATTCGGATGATAACATGGCCGATACAAAAGAACCAGAAGACAAGTCCACTTCCAACATAGCAATCATAACCGAAATGCCCAATCCCGACACATCTCCACTGATTAAAGCTGTCTATAACCAGATTCAGAAGCGGACAGGAAAGCAGGCACGGATCTCTTCCATACAAAAGATCACCGACTTCACCAAATCCTTCTTCCTGGTTCTCTCCGAACTCGACCAATCCCTCGTCAGCTCCCTCACGACCCAGAACCCTGCTGCAGAAGAGCAACTGAACCAGATCAGAAAACTTTTGACCACGTCGGCGGGACTGCTCTGGGTAACCCGCGGCGCAACCCGCTTCCCGACTTCCCCAAACTCCAACATGGCTCTAGGTCTGTTGAGGACGGCGAGGAGTGAAGCTTCGGCGGTTGCTGCTGCATTGGATTTGGATCCTGAATCGAGACTTTCTGCTGAACAGCAAGCCAACCTGATTCTTCAGGCATTCAGCCGGTCTGTCCTCTCCTCCTCTTCTGCCGCCCACGACGAGAACGATTCCGAAACCGCCGAGCTAGAATTCGCCGAGGAGCAGGGCAAGCTGTACGTCCCAAGGCTGGAGCCTGATCCGCAGCTCAACCTTGAAATCTCCCGCGAACTTGGTCCCTCCATCCCATATACACAATATTTCCACCAAGAATCTCCCGAGCTCAACGGACTGAGGCAACTAGAGCTTGCACCCAGCCATGGGTCCAAGGGTAACATGCATCACCTCCATTTTGAAGACCGCCCCGAGACTGTCTTGAAAGACGACGAGGTAGAGATCCTGGTAGCGGCAAGCGTGATTACACTTGATGATGTCGACTACATCCAGCATGACGCGTCCCAACACCACCACATCGCGAGGGGCTGTTCCGGCACCATCTCCCGTGTTGGCAAGGGGGTTCATGAGGTCGCTATCGGCGCCCGCGTCTGTGCCCTAGCGGAGGGCCGGTTCGGCACGCACGCCCGAGCAAAGGTAACCAGCGTGGTGCCGCTGAACAGCAACATCACGCCCGAAGTAGGCGCCGGGATTCCGGTTTATGTCGCTCGCGCGTGGCGAGCCCTCGTCACCCTCGGTCGCGTACACAAAGGCACCAAATTGATGATTCAGCTGTCCGGGCCGACGAGCGTCGCTGCGGTGGAAATTGCCAAATCCTTGGGCGCAGATACGTGGGTGTATGTCACCAACGACGTTGAAGCCGATGCGGCGCGGAAGTTGGGCTTTGCGGGAGAAAAGGTCTTGGATGAGCGAAGCATTTACATCCGAAGAAAGCTGGATGAAGCCACCGGCGGGACAGGGTTCGAGGTGATCTTGACGGTGTCGGGGGGCAGAAATAATGGAGGCGAAAGCGAAGCCTGGCAGTGCCTAGCTGACTTTGGCCGGTTGGTAGAGATCAGGGCATCGGGGACGCAGAGTTCGAGGCCGCAATTGGGCGCTAACGCGACGTTTGTGAGCATCGACATGGTCAGCTTGACTGTGGGCAGGCCGCAGGAGATGCAAGAGACTTTGGTGGCCGTCATGCAAAAGCTGGAGAAGGGAGAGTTCCAGCCGCCGACCAAGACGCATGTCTATAAGGTGTCTGAACTATCAGCGGCGCTGGAGTGGGTGAAAGGGGGCATGACAGTGTATCCCGTTGTGGTGGCTGCTGGAGAGAAAGATCAGGTCAAAGTATGTCATCGCTGGAGGTGCTTGTCAGTTTGAGCAAGTGGCTAACGAGCAACAGGCAACATACCGCAAGTCAAGGGGGATCTTCCGGAGAGATGGTACTCATATCATCATTGGTGGCACCGGCGGCCTCGGTCGATCGATGGCCAAGTACATGGCTGAGCATGGTGCCCGGCACATTGTCCTGCTGTCGAGAAGCGGCGGAGGAAGGGAAATGGCTGAACAGCTGGAGAAGGAGATTGCTTGCCCTGATCTGCACATCCGGGTGGAGAAGTGCGACGCGAGCGATGAACGGCAAGTGCGCGAGTTGGTGATAGACTGCGCTCGAGAGTTGCCCAGTATTTGTGGTGTCATCCACGCCGCCATGGTGTTGAGGGTATGTTGTGACCCGTCCCCTGTTTGCCTTGTACGTCAACCCAGCTAACAGAACCCAGGACGTTCTCCTCGAAAGCATGTCCTTTTCCGACTTTACCCAAGTCATCCAGCCCAAATTTGCTGGGGCCTGGAATGTGCACAACGTCCTGTCAGATACAGGTGCCAACCTCGACTACTTTGTTGTTCTATCCTCGGCCGCTGGTATCCTGGGCTCGCGTGGCCAGGGCGCCTACGCAGCAGCGAATACGTTCCTCGACTCGTTTGTGCAATATCGTGTGCGCAACGGCCTACCAGGCACCTCGCTCGACCTCACAGCCGTCACCGACGCCGGATACCTCGCCGAGAACGCTGAGCGGCAGGACGACATCATGCGCAACTTTGGCAACGAGACCGTCTCGGAGCAAGAAGTGCTCGCCTTGTTGTCTGCCGCGGTCCGCGGGGTCAGCCCGGCCCAAGTCCTCACCGGGCTCAAGCTACACGTTCAGGCGGATGGGTCGTGGCCGTACTATGCCTCGGACGCGCGCTTCACTCAACTCAAAGCCGAGGCTCTGGCGGCCGCTGAGCGTGAAGGCCACGTTCCCAAAGCCGCAGCGTCTGCGGGCAATGCCTTCCGGGCAGCCAAGACGGACGAGGAGGCCATGGCGATTGCGGGCCAGGGCATTCTCCAGAAGCTGTCGGATGTGTTGACGATTGATGTGGCAAACCTGGACGCGACGAGGAACATTACGAGTTACGGGTTGGATTCCTTGACGGCCATCGAGTTGAGGAACTGGATTGCCAAGGAGTTACGGGCCAATCTGCAGATCTTGGAGCTGTTGAGCAGCGGGACGGTGAATGATTTGGCGGCGATTATTGTGCAGAAGACGAGGGCCGGAACATGATTTGTATGCTCGGCGGGTTTTTGATTATGGGAGGACAAGTCATGATACCACTCAGGAATAGACTGCCGATTCCGTTCTCTCGGCAGTCGCTTCACAGAAACCAGTATGTCGGCCATTGGTGTTTGTTTGGTCGCGGCGAATCGTGACGAGCACTGGTCAAACAGCAAGGAGACGGAAGGGAAGGAAAATATGTAGATTTTTGATTGATTGCTTGGTTGGCTGCCAGGAAGAACTTGAACTGTCGAGGGGGGAGAAGGAACCTGGAATGTCTGCTTCGACGAGAAGAGCACTCCTTTGATAGAAGTTGGGTTGGCCACGACTGCCACAGCGGGCGATGGGAGAAAGGTGGTTCTGTCTGATATTTGATCACATGTTGATAGCCAGGCAAGTAGAGCTGGGTGAAACCGAGGTGGTTGTTGTAGAGTTTCGGTCAGAATAGCGACACGTTTCAGTTCATTTTTCGTCGGTTGCCTGGTGTCGAGTGATGATGAGGTTGACCAGAGTAACTGAAGTAGTTAGTTGTTGCAAGGTAGAAGTGGGTTGAAGCGACAAACAGCCGGGCATACTGTGTAGGTTGAGGCCTGATGCAGGGGCATGGTGCCCAGCCAGATCATGCAAAGTGCCCTCTGGCAGTCTGTTAGTGCAAACCTCGTTTTTTCCACCAAGTTTCGCCGCTACGGCAGTTGCTTTGCTAACACTGCCACATTTCCTCTCGGCTGGCTCCGATCACCCCGCCAATCATCAGAGGTACGTAGGTACTTAACTGAAGTAAGTTGCCCCTGTATCAAAGCGCCGCGGCCAATGGAGAACTCGCTCCAGCCAAGCAAAACACGAGAACAGTCAAATCACGAGCGATGGAAATGCACGGCCAAGCGCCCAAAGACCATCTGAAACACGAACCTTTAACTGTACCTACTCTCAGATTTCCATTTTTGGGTGTCGACAACAGAACATTCCATGGGGAAATTCTGAGAACCAGAGGCAACCCCGGGTCAAGAGACTCGAGAGGCCGCCGTCTGCAAAGCCCGGTTCCCGTCCAGACCCTCCGCTCCATTCATATCATACTAACAATATCCACTGTTGCCCGCTGTTTCAAACAGTGGCTGGGCTGGGCTGCTCCACGGGCGGCAGTTCATCACAACTTCTTGAACTCCAGCAACTCCGAGCAAAGTCCAGTCTGTTTCCGACTCGCGATACTTCCACATCCATAACACACTCACCGACTCGAGTCAGTCTGCTACTACTTACACACTCAGAAACCCGAACCCGACTCGACTGTCCTTCTGACCAGCCCAACCGTCGTCACCGTTCCCGTCTTTTCGACACCCGACCAAGACACAGCCCCCGCGGCTGACGATTCGTTAGCTTCCCAGCACACACGCCTTTTGGGTTGAACCACAAAGAAGGGACACCGGGCCAGTCCCACGACAGTCATATCACAACGACCAACCCTTGTCCTGCTGGCAGGCAAGCAAGATACTGCATCACTTTGGGATACAAGAGCTGGGAATATCCACGACATTACATTACAGCATCTCGAGAACCGCATAATATTGCACCATCATCATCATCATCATCATCATCATCATCATCATCATCATCATCATCATCATCATCATCATCATCATCATCACGCACATGGCCGCCAGACAGCACGTAGAAGCGAGGTCGCTCTCGACACTCAACTCCCTCGCCGCCAACCCCCCACAGTACCCTCACAGCGCCGATGTCAAGGAATCCTTGATTTTGTACATATCACGAGTCCCCGGTAGTCGAGGTATGTTCCCATCATTTCCATACCCTCCCTCTTCTCTCGCTAAACAACCCGCGCCACAGATGTCATCCTCTCCCCCTTCCGTCCGCAGCGAAAGAACGTGACGATAGAAGACATTAACAATGCTCTCTACCTGATACACCTTGACCTGCCCACGGACGAACTACTAGTCGAAAACACCCGCCCCAACGAGACATCCACTTCCGCATCGCCTCGAACTAGTGGTGAGAGCGCGAGGAGTGTGATACCCCGGAAACCGTTACCGCCTAGTGCCCGCGTCGAGCTTCCTACTCCGAGACAACCGTCTGCAAACGTACCTGTGACACAAAACAACAACAAGAACAATGTGCCCAACAATACCGGGCCGGTACCGACCAGGTTGCCGTCTGTCAGACGCACAGGTTCTGTAAGACGCCCACAAGGCCTGGGTTCGGAGAGGGTTGAGCGGGCTGTACCTGCTCAGGAGCCTGTTGCTGGGAACGATGGAGGATACAAACCGAACCCCATGTTCCAGCCCAGTCTGGTTTCCGAACAGCCTCCCAGACAAACGCCTCAGCTCCCTCCCCCGACCGAAAATCTAACAGCGATGCGTCGTCCCTTTGGCCCACGGCCACAGACCGCTTTGACGATTCCCGAGGAGCCGGCGGTCAGCCCTGGGACGACCCCAACGAGCAACCGACCCATCTCACCTTCTGATCAAACACTCTACACTCCTACTCCCAACGTTCCCCGACCCGGCGATGGGGTCCTCTCCCCTCCTACCGTCACACGTGCTCGCGCCTCCAGCAACTCGAAACTAGCGGCAACAATTCCTTTCACGCTTACACTCATCCGGCGAGATCCTTCGACCAACCTCCAGTGGAACGTGGGCAAGATCTCTTCGTTTGAGACAAACATACCTACTCCCGAGTCTGCCCATCCGGATCTCGGTGAGCTACATGATGCGTCAACCCCCGAACCACCGCCGCCGATTGCGACACAGTTGATTGACATCCATTTGGAGACATCCGGGTATGCAAAGTACAAGGGTATGCTCAGCCGTGCAAACATTGAGGCTTTGCGGCCGACTTCACCTCAATCCTTTGCCCGGACGTTACAGGGCTTAGGGGCGAGTTCGGGGAGTACAAGTGGGAATGGAAATCAGGGTGATCGAAGATCAAGTGGAAGCCCGCAAAAGCAGATCATGGGTGTGACGCACATGGAAATGGAAGAAGGGTTCCATCGCCAGGTGGTCATGGCCTACACCAAATCCTGGACCTCGGGCCTCAAAGGCGCTTTCAGACGACACTCTCGCTCGGCCAGTACCGCCTCGGCTACCGCTGGCGACCGCCCGGGACACAACCGCGACGGCAGTTCCTCAACCATTGGCTCAGCCGATCTTTCGCCTAACGAACACCAAAAGCCCCAGTCTCCCCCGCCCAACCACAACCGCCAGGATTCCATGGGCGGTGGCCAACTCATAACCCAACCAGGCCCCAACCTCCGCCCCAAAGGCTACGTCTTCCTCTCCCCCTGGCTAGGCCGCTGTGAATTCCGCACCGGCTCCACCGGCCGCTCCTTGAAGTGTCGACACATCCTTGACGAGCACACGGGCGGAATCAACCAGCTCTCGCAAATCGATCCTGCCAAACTCGCCCAATCCGTCCGCGACGCGCCCACCATCGGTCAATCCCGCGGCGACAGTTTCAGCTCCGCCATAACGGGCGCCAAGCCCGTTTCCGAACTCCGCTTCAACTTACCCTCCGAACCCCGTTCCCCTGGCGCCGGCGGCACCGGCGCGGAGAACTACCCGCCGGGTCACGCTGCCGGGTCGAAGCGCCATTTCCGCTTCTCCAAGTTCCTAGGTCTGGAGCCACCCAGCTCGGAGGACGAGTATTTTGACGATGAGGAGCTTTTTGATCCGAATGCACTGGGTAGGGAAGATGCGGGTGGAGGAAGTAGAGGCAAGAGAGCGAAGCTGGGAAAGCTGATTATTCATGATGAGGGACTGAAGATGCTGGATTTGGTGGTGGCGGCTAATATGGGGGTCTGGTGGAATACATGGGAGAAGAGGTTCTAGGAGACCGGGACCAGGGAACACAGGGACAGACACAGTGAGTCGCTAAGGGGGTGTTTAGGTTTGGGCGGCGTGAGGGTAATGAGGAGGGGAAGGGGGGGTATTGGGAGGTGGAAAAAAGGGGGCATGGAAAGGGAGATAGTGCGGTGCCTGGGGTGATAATCTTGATACTAGGAGAGAAAGGGTGTAAGTTAAGTGAGGAAATGGGGGGATATGGAACAGAAATAGGAAGGGAAGAAAGAAAGGGAGAAATGGTGGGGATAGGGAGAGGCGACGGAGCAGCACATAGATAGCATGATGGCATAGATAAGATACCCATAGCGTAGCATGGTCACAGAGGTAGCATGGTGTGAGGCATGAATGATGACTGATGAATTGAGCTGTCAGTGTCTTATCTTTTCTGTGCTGGTCTGGTGTCATTGGTGATGATTATGCTGGAAGTGACCTGGTGCCAGAGGCAGCTGAAACGTGATGAGGGTGTGATCTCACGGGGGAACAGAACATGTCCTGTCCGAAGTCAGATATATTCTGCCGTCCAGGGGGAAAAATTCATGCTGCTGGCATTAACGGTATATCGCACCGAGGGTTTTCATGGTGTACTACTTCTTGGATTGGACATGACCACAGATTGACCTACCAGGAATAATGAGTGTAGTTGTATGTACGATCAAAAGGAAGTGCAAGTAGCTTCCAACCCAGGAGAGCCATTTGTTATTCAAAGCTCGAGACGCGTAAGGCCACTACATTTGACGGAAAGGCACAGTGAAACTAACCGCCAGAGGCAGAACATCTAGGGTACCGATGACTATAAGGGCAAAAAACATGTATCGTATATAACAAATAACTCGAGAAGATAACTTGGAAGGAAGCAAAAGACTAAGATATGCCCCAAAGGGAAACAAGAAAAAGAAAAAGCTAATCGTCAACAGTAGGGTTCGAACCTACGCGGGCGAACCCAACAGATAGGCAAGAATAGTGAGGATTATTCAAGTCTGTCGCCTTAACCACTCGGCCATGTTGACAAGTGGATGTTGTTGGTAGTTTGGGTGACCAAAGAGGCTAATATAGGGAAAGCAGCTTCAAGTTCCCCTGAGCTGAGTGAGGGGTTGGGCTGTTGGTTGGTTGGACTGGGAGCTGCAGCCCAGTACACTAGGTGGTGGGAGCTTGGGTGGGGTCCCGCGGTCTGGCCCACCTGGTAGGTAGCTATGGTGGGGTAGGGCGACTTGGCGGCAGGCACTGGGAGCGGCATTGGGACGGAATCACGTGCACAGTCACACCTTCGCAACACAGCTGGCCAGCCGTAGCCAATTGCAGCTCAGCCTTTCCAATCCACTATGCCGTGCCGTGCTGTGGGTGGCTCCAAGGCTCTGGAAGTGGACGTCCTGTCGGCGATACTCAGCTCCAAGCACACGGCAGGGATCCATCGACGACCGACCGACGTCAAGTTATCGCAGCCCGGGGATTGTTGCTTGCTGAACGTCCGTTGCCTCCATCAGGTTCGTGCGCTGTCTCCGCTTCCCGCCCTTGAGGTTGAACTGCTTCGATCCACTCTGTAATACATACCGTCGTCCCAAATTGGTTCTGGTTGTTACCAACAGAACTGAACCGAAGTTCGAAGCCGAAGCAGAGGAAACGACATCGGAGTGGAACCGAACGAAGTCGTCGCTGAGTCGCAAGCGCAGAGAGAGCACTGTATTGACCTGCGACATCATCAAACCAGGCTTGCGACGACAACCAACTACCTACCTAGCCACTCCTCTAATATCACACCTGGCGCAACGCATTTGCCTCACCTACCCTGCCAGCCAACCTCAAAACCAACAATTAATCAACACCATCCACCGCAACCCGCCCATCATGCTCACCACCACTGCCTCTTCGGCTGCGGCCGTCGCGCGCCAGCTCACCACCCGCCGAGTCATCGCCCCCTCCTTCGTCTCTCAGGCCATCCGCACCTACGCAACCCCCGCCGGTCCCCCGCCCAAGGGCTTCCGCATTCCGACGCCCAAGACGTGGGACCAAGAGGAGGAACACGTGCTGGATAAGAACGGACGGTACTTTCTTTTGACGGAGATGTTTAGGGGCATGTATGTGGCTATGGAGCAGTTTTTCAGGCCGCCGTAAGTATCTTGTCTGTCTTTTGTCTGTTTGCTGGCTTGGGAGGATAGGAGGTGGTGAGTGGTGGAAGTTGGAAGGATCTGGGGTGAGGAGGTGGGCAGGATCCACGACATGACAAGTATCATGACTCGCGCACTGGAGTAGTATGGAGATTGCGGCTCTGCGGCTCGTCGCTTGGTTAAGCGCGCTCGTACTGTGCTGCTCCTCCCGCCGCTCCTCCGTCACCACGACGATCAACAGCTACCTAACGACTGCGCAAACCCATACCACCATATTTACTGACACCTCTATTCCAGGTACACAATCTATTACCCCTTCGAAAAGGGTCCCATCTCCCCCCGCTTCCGCGGCGAGCACGCCCTTCGTCGTTACCCGTCGGGCGAAGAACGCTGCATCGCCTGCAAGCTCTGCGAGGCCGTCTGCCCTGCTCAGGCCATCACCATCGAAGCTGAAGAGCGTGCCGATGGAAGCAGAAGGACGACCCGCTACGATATCGACATGACCAAGTGCATTTACTGCGGATTCTGCCAGGAGAGCTGTCCCGTGGATGCGATTGTGGAGAGTCCCAATGCGGAGTACGCAACGGAGACGAGGGAGGAGTTGTTGTATAACAAGGGTGAGTTCTTTTCTGGGGGATGCCGTGATAACCTGGTGCTGGCTGGAGATAGGTTCTTGCTGTCGGGGGGCCAGGAAAATATGACATGTGCTGACAACAGATACAGAAAAGCTACTCTCTAACGGAGACAAGTGGGAGCCTGAGCTTGCGGCTGCTATTCGCGCCGATTCACCTTACAGATAAAGGGGTTGTGGCTTGAAGACCGGATAACAGGACGGACAATGAAGACAGAGATTCTTTTTTTCGTTGTTGCTATGCTAGAGTTTCGGAACCAGCAGTTTCGGACGGGTTGCGGTATCAACAGGACGCACCATTGTGTTATAGAAGGCAGGCAGGCAGGCAGGCGGACAGGCAAAAGAAGGCTGTAGATACATTTGTGAATTGCGTCCCTCATCCAACTTCTTGTCTTTTTGAAAGTCATCTCGCCAGGGAAGATCCTATATGCGGCCAAAGGGACGCATCAAGAAACCTAAAGATGCTTGAAAGGCTGAATGTACAATTAGTGTACGGTACCATCTGTAAGATACAAGCTGTATCGTGATGAACTCCATCCCATCGTATCCATCAACCGGGATTACCCGTCTAACAGACGAGTGGAGTGATCCTGCCCGTGGGGTGTTAGTGGAGTATCTGCTTGACACATTTCTCCGCAGTGTACAAGACGGTACCTGAGCGACCTGCACGTGACTCGGCTGACGAGTAGCAGAACGAGCTGAAGCTTCCATGGCTGCAGTTGCGGGGGAGCATCGAGGTTGTACGTACCAAGGTACCTCCACACGCTGAAGCTCCAGAGTCAGAGGCGGGTTTGTTAGCTTCGTTGGCCGCCGCCGCCCGCAGTTGCCCGCACCCGCTTCCCGCGCCCCCGGCGTACCATAGGCAGTAGGCGAGAAATTTATCATCATCATCGCTGATTCCAGCCAACCACCGCCCAGAAATCCGCTTCCAGCCAGAGAAACCCGCAACAACCTCGTCCGAGAACCACCGAGTAGTAGCGTCACACTCATTTTCGGCCACAGCCTTTCCTGTCACCACCACCGACCCTCAAACACCCGACCGACCCGCGCAATTGACACTTTCCGCGACAGCCCACCCAAACAAAACAAAAAATGTTCCGCACCGCCGCCCTCACTGCCGCCCGCGTGGCCCGTCCCGCCGTCGCCTCCGCCGTCCGCGCTGGTGTTGCCCGTCCTGCTTTTGTCCAGGCCGTCCCCAAGGTCGCTGCCTTCCAGGCTGTCCGGTTTTACAGCGCCGGTGGTCATCTCAAGAAGGATGAGGTCTTTAGCAGGATTGCGCAGGTGTTGAGTGGATTTGACAAGGTGCGTTTTACATCACAAGAGACCTACCCGACACGACATGCATACAAACTTCGAGCAGGAGGATGAGGAGGAGGAGCAGAAGAAAGGAAGGAGATAAGAAAGAGGTGTGAAGAGGCAGAGGGATACGAGTGGTCTAGGGACATACGCTACGCGAAGACAAGAGGAGAGAGCGTGCGGGGGAGCATCATCATCGCAAGCAAACCAGCCGGACAACAGAACACAAACGGAGGAAGACCAAAAAGATGCGAAGAGCATATCAAGGCTGCGCAGACGCGACAAAACGAGATGGAATACGATGAAGAGCACTGCGTGCTCCACACGCTGCGCCATGGTCGGATTTATCGGGAACTTGGGAGCTCTTCGAATGGGTCTGCCCTGCCGGCTGGGCTGGTTCTGCTCCGATGATGATGCTCTCCCCTCGCTTTTTTGCCCTCCTCCTCTTGCTATCTTGCTGGTCAACTTCTTGTCTCTTGCTCTTCTTTCTTCCTTACCTCGGCTGGATCTCCCCTCTCCTCCAGCCTCTTCTTCAGAAGCCACAACAGTCCCGTGTTCGCAACCTTTTTCCAGGCCCAAGCTAACATCTACTTTCCAGGTCAACGACCCCAAGAACGTAAGTACAGACGCAAACACCAACATTTCCTCCTCACCGTCACGGAGACGAACTATGATGTGATTTTTGGTCATGATGGGTCAATCCCAGTGCCCTGGTGCTCCCGGCCTGACAGTCTGGAAGGAGAGACGAGACGGGCAAACCGCAAGAATAGATGCAATGGAACGAGACCAAAGATACAGGGATGAGAGATTCTGACACAAGTTTGCGCATCACAGATCACCGAGACCGCCCACTTCGCCAACGACCTCGGTCTTGACAGCTTGGACACCGTTGAGGTTGTTATGGCTATTGAGGAGGTATGTTGCTCCCTTTTTTTTTCTTTTTATTCCGGGCCCTTGTCATATTCCCTTTTCGGCCCAAGCTCAGCCTCTTATCACAATCACCCTTCAACCCAAACACAGTCATAGCACATGGACGCCAAACACGATGCTAACAAACCTACCCGCAACAGGAGTTCTCCATCGAGATCCCCGACAAGGACGCCGACCAGATCCACTCGGTCGACAAGGCCGTCGAGTACATCCTCAGCCAGCCCGATGCCAACTAAAAAAAGTCCTCTGTTTCGTTCCTTGTTCGAGCGTTTTAGAAACCCCACTACTTGCGCAAATATAAAGCATACTTCTTCTCCCTACCTACCCACCTTACCTTTTCACCTCTATCTTTATCCTTAACTAGGTCGATTCGAAACATATCTTTGTCATTGTTTGGGATTCGATTCGATCTGTGTACCATACGAAAACTTAGAACCTGAATGAAAGAAGAGATGACGAATGGAATGGAGCATCGTGATGGGTACGGGCTAGATGTGAATTGTGGGCAGGTCGGACTTGGTCTTGATGTTGTTATCATTGTCAGAGTGGTTAGTCTGGGTTGGTCAACGCGGCGACACGTTGCAATGTTTGGTGGTCACTAAAGTGGTATTGTGGCAGGCTCAATATAGCGTTGGTGTCAACTCTTGTGCTGTTGCGTTGTGTTTTGTTTGTCGCCTATATCCGTACCTACACACTACTTACATACCCCCCCCCCCCCCCTTTCAGGTAAAGAGAACAATCATGACTGGAGCGCACTCAACTTGAAGGCCTGGGTTTATATGTCTTCCTGTCTGATCACTGCTCAGTTCAACAAACACAGACCAGTACCTGAATCGAGCGAAGTTGGCGAACCAGGAGAAACCATCTGACTGGGTATCTAGATGTATCTACCTTTAAACTGAATAGATACGTGGTATTTCTCAAGAGAAAATGTCAACTTTGTTGCGTGACCAAGTGAAGAAGATGTGACCGACGAGAGATCCTTGATACTACGACGGAGTATGTCTGGTCCTTTAAATGTCCCACTTCAATATTTAGATCGCGGCATGAAGATACCTACCTTAAGGTATGCATGTATTCACCACCACCTCAGAAACTTGCCCTCAAGATCACGTAAAGCCAGAATTGTTCGGTACCTACCTCAAGCTAAAACTGGGCTCCGTACCAACCGATATTCTTTCCTTTATTTTCCTCTTCGTCTTGTTTTCTTTCTATCTTTTATTTTTTATATATTTTACAAATTTTTTTTTTAATTCTTTTTTTCTCTCTCTTTGTTTAGGAGGCATTGATTCGTTCATTCACTCCTGGGAATCTCAATAGTATCGACTCCATCCACTTCGGTTAACCTGCCTTTATAGTGTGTGCGTACAAGACGCCGAGCGAGGGGCTCAGTGAGGTAACAACAAAGTTGATGATCTACAAACGATATCATTCAAGATAACAATACTGTCGCTGCTCTGTGTATACAGCCAAAGTACTACTTAAAGCAAGAAAAGTGGAATCCACCAGCTACTCTATACACCATTAATCCTACACTACCACCCCTCGCTGACATACATGTCATGCAACTACCTTGACTCCGAGAGCAAGGAAGTGGAAAACAATTACAACAGTTGAAGACCAAGCATGAATTCAAGCGCTTTTGATCTTCCCCTTTCGTGATTAGATCCTTCAAATGTTTTTGTTTTGCACGCCATCCCCCCTCCGCTAAGTTGTTTTCCTATGGCCAAAGTATGCTTGTTGCTTCCCATCCAGTTTTCTCTTCGCCTCCCATGCGCTTTTGTTTTGCTCAGTTCCATGAAAGAAAACAAAAGAAAAAAAAAAAAAAAAAGCTGCCAGGTTATGTGTCATATCCAAAGGACCGCGCGTCTATGCATATAAAGATGGTGAAAGTTCGATGTTGAATCGTGTGAGATGGCTGAGATCGCTGCAGTGTTGAAAATTCGAGTTCCCGTATCGAGCAGCGGATTGCCCATCGAGACAAGGCGGTCGATCATTTCCCACCAACAGCCCCAATGGCACCCACCTTGCTGACACCGTTCTGGCCGTTCTGACCCTTCGAGTCATCGCCGTTCGCACCACCGGCCGCCAATCCGTTCCCACTAGCGCCCGCATAACTTCCCCAAGGCGACGAAGATGACCCGCCGTTACCCAACGGACCTCCGTTTCCCAGCGGGCTACCGTTACGCTTCTGGTTCTCCCCCGCATGGGTGGTGTCCTCCTCCTCCTCCATGGTGAAGACAAACTCGCTCTGTTCCTCCTCCTCGCCTTCCTCATTATCCTCATTGATGATGGGTGTGGTAAACCTCCCGCTTGTCGAGCTCATAGAGTTGGAGCTAATGTGCCTCTGCAAGCTGTCTCCCCTTTCCTTTCCAATGACACCGGCTCCGGAGGCTCCATTGCGGCCCAAGTTGGGGTGAAGACCGCGAGGACTAGAGGAGATGACGGATACGTCCTCGCCGATTTTGCTACGCTGGAATTGCTGAGTGAGCGCAGACAACGACTCGCCGGTCAGGCTTCCTTGGCGGTTGGAGTCCTCAGATACGAAGGCGCTGGCTAGGCTCGAGTTACGCAGCGGGCTGCCAACGTGTCCAAAAGCCGAGGGCGGGTGCTTGATACTGCGGCCAGCGATGGGCATAAAGCTGAGACTGCCGCTACCTCCGTTGGACTCCAGCTTTTCCCTCTCCTCTTCCTCTTTTTGGCGCTGGAAAAGCTGTCCCCATCTGCTCGGGCTTTGAGAAATCGGGCTACCGAACTTGGTCGCGTCGAGCCCGGTGGAGTCCAACGGGGCGTCGAAGCCACGAACGGTAGCGGTGCTAGATCCCCTCCTCGCGCGTTCGGCCGGGGTCAACAACTCATTCGCCAACTCTGCCGGCACGTAATCCTCCTCGTTGTCAAAGATCAAGTCAGAGTCCCAATCCCGGTCATGGGGGACGCTCTGGCTCATCAGCCTGGGCTTCGCAAACCGGGTCGAGCTGCTGTGCATCGGCCTTCTGCCAAAACCAAAGTCTTCACCGCCGAGGCTGGAACCATAAAAGGCCGCCGAGGAGTGAGTGGGCGGGCTATTGGCGAATCCATCGCCGCTGAAGAGGGACTGGGAGATGTTGTCATTTCCACCGAAAGCGGAATTACGTAGCGCACGGAGGGTGTGCGAGGTGTTGACGTCCTGGGTCACGCTCATGCCGAGGGAGCTGGACTCCAGACCGAACTTTTCGGGAACCGAGGAGGGCCAGGGGCCGTAGCGGGCGGCGTGGGAGATGCCATTGCTGTCGAAGGACGCGGGGAGGGGTGCGTCTAGGACCGACAGGCCCTTGGGGACCGGAGAAACGCCAAGACCGAAGCGGGCGGCAAGATCCTCATCCCGGGGAGAGCCAAATGCGGTAGTGGGGTTGGAGGTATAAGTGGTATCGATGGTCGGGATTCCATTGCCTCCGCCGTTCTGGCCAGGCTGGGGGACGTATTGTTCATCGTGATGGCCATAAGCGGAGGCGGAGTACGGGGGAACGGCGTCGGCGCGGAGGAACGAGTTGGTAAGGGCGCTGTTGGATGGTTGATGGTAAGTGGTTGGGTTCACGCGGGCACCCAAAGCGACGGGTGGGGCCCCGATCGTAACACCGCCTTTGCCATAGTTGACACGGCGGCCGTCGGGCAACACGTGGATGTTGGCACACTTGGGACCGAATTTGCAGTTACCCTATAACCATGGTGGCACAGGAACATGTCAGCAGGAGGACGACAGGATGGAAAGGCCCGGGGATTTGGGTCCTGATGGTCATACCTTGGCAAAATATTTGCACACCGTCTCGGCCGCGGCACTGAGGTCGTGGCTGAAGGGACACGCGGAGCCGGCCTGGCAAGCGCCCTGGCGGAAGAACTTGCACGGAACATGTGATGTGTCTGGGAAAGAGTCGTGCGCGTTAGCCCATAGGCGACACTTTGGGGTATTCGTCAAGAATTTCTTCATCTTGAGGGGATATGGTGCTTGGTGCTCTGATTCCTGTTCTCACAACGACGACGACCAAGACATAGCGGGGAGAAGGGCATTGTCATCAGGGCAACTCACTAGGCGGACTACGTGAATGATCAAATCGGTGTGTTGCTGGCAGTTGGCCGCCAGGCATGGGAGACGCAATCATGGTCGGGGCAGCACCAGGCCCGGCGGGGTTTGGGTTGATATTGAGACTGCCCGATCGTATATGACTGTGACTACGATAGTCGGCGGCCGCACCGTTGGTAGCGGACATGGCGTTGGAGTGCTGCAGCGAGCCTTGGAAGGGGCGCAGATTGTGATTTATGAATGCTGTTCAGCCCAGGTATGACTCTAATCGGCGGTGCGATTCGGGGATCAGACGAGGATGCCCGAGGCGGGGTCGTCCGGTATCAGGCCGTTGTCAGCCCGTCGTCGGTGCGTAAGTCCGGCTGGAAGAGAGGGCGAGGCCAGGAAAGAGCCCGGGCTAGGTGGCTGGCGGGTCAAAGAGGTAGGTAGGTACCGTACTTGATGCCTTTGTGCCGGATGTCCGTTGATGTTGCTTTGGGCAATGGCGGCGGTGACGAATTGGAAGCAATTGATTATGTCCAAGGCAAGGTTTGGGCAAGGTAGGCACAGAAGTGAAGAAGTAGAGAAGTCGGGATGGAGTGGTGACTGGCAGGGGGGGGGAGGTGGTGTTGAAGAATCGAGATGACAGCCGAGGCCGGCCACTAACAGGCGGAGACGAGGCAGTTGGGGTCGGGGTCGGGTGGCAGAACTGAACTTAGTCGGGACTCAAGCTGTACAATACCTCTAGTGGGCGGTATGTATGTGTAGAGGTAGGTCGGTAATGTATCCAATGTGCAGATAGAGGGAGGTAGGTACGTTAAGATAGGAATAGTAAAATGCCGAAGCAAGGTAAGGTAGGTAGGTAAGGTAGTACGGAGCCTTTACATACACGATAACTCGGCTCGGCTCCGATCGCAACAAAGGGAACCGGAGGACCTGGAAATCGCCTGAGGGGAAAAAGATTGGATTGGAATTTCCTTCAGTTGGGCGGTGGAGGGGCGGCGGCCCGATTCTGGTCGCCGGGCAGCCAGTAGCAGGGCAGGTACCTAGGGAATGCTTGCTGTTAGTGCAAGTCCCCGAATGCGCTTGCTCGGTTCAGGCTGCGTGTTGGGCAGGTTGTTCGGTTGTTAGTGATTTGGTGGCCGGTAACGGCCTTCCGTTATCTAGCGCACTCCGCCAACTCCTGCGAGTCTCACACCAGCTGCTGTCGAGTACACTGAATGCCAAGACTGCCAGTGGACGGGCGGAGGTACGGAGGGGAGTCGGGGTAGAATCGGCCAATTGCAGCGAGGGAAGAGGGGCAACAGGCGGGGTTCACAGCTAGTATCGCGTCAAATGCCGACTTGATTTGCTGATATGGCGATTGGTTGAGGCAGGCAGATGCCCGAGAGCCAAACTCCACGGTGCCTGCCAAGCCTTGATTCCCTTGTTGCCAAAGAGGAAACGATAAAATGTGACAGGGGCGAAGTTGAGGTTATTCAGAGTTTGTCATATGCACCTGATGATGTTGTAGTAGAGGGGTGGCAATTATCAGTCCGATCCAGACATCTACCGATAGATTGGATGACCAAACAGGAACTGGGACGGAAGATGGATGAGGTGAGATGACAGATAACGTCGATAAATAGGTATGTAGTGGATGGATCGGGGGCCGGCAGTGACGGGGACCTTGTTGGACTCGTGGATTCGATAAACGTAAAGAAGGGAGGGGATCGGGCGACAAGATAAGCCCGGCTATTCCTGGTCGGGATGACGGACACTCGATCGGATAGACAGAGTGCTCATCAGGGTATTGTATGATAATATCACGGTATCAACAACGACTCAAGGTTAAGGTCGGCTTGGTCGAGTCAGCCGAGTGATTTCAAGTTGATCTCTCACTTCTCAGCGTCTCTTGGTGGTGTAACCTGAACATGGAAATACGCATCCGCATGACGGGAGAGCTGGGATCCAGGTTGATACAGGCAAACCGGGAGGAAAGAAACCATGCAAGTCAAAGGGAACAATGAAGATGGGGATGGAGGTGAATAAATGGAACCAACGAACGGAGGGACAAGAGGCTGTTCAGTTGCCTCGGTCGAGTTAGTTGTTGGCTGGTCCGCGCCTCGTCCACGTTCCGTTCCCTTCCCATTCCACCTATTTCCATAACAAGGCTGACTTCTCAGCTGTGTTTGCGATGGCAACCATCGCGAGGCATTCCCCTTCCTTCCCGCTCGGTCATTCGGAGTTGAGTGGGGTATCTCGGCTACCTTTACCGTATCTTACGCCCCCATCTCAGTCACGGCCATACGGGTTCAAGTCCGTCGGTGTCGGTGTTCAATGTCACTCCCACTGTTTATTATCTAAATGACTAGGTAACATCAGACTCCATAGTCGTTAGGGTTTTGTAGAAACAGTATATCAATCACAAAGATCATATACCAGTGAATGATGGCCGAAGCGTGTGAATTGGAGTTCCCTGTCTCGAGTGTGGGGTGAATAATTGCATGAGTGTGGCCAAGGCGCATGCCCTGCCTGTGCTTGCCTCAAGCTGTCAACCCGGCCTCTTGTCTCGGTGTGGTGACACGGACCCTGGGCTCACCTGGCTCCAGTCTTTTGATATCGAAACATTCACGCAACAGCCATCTTCCACGACACATTGTACCTATTCATTCGATGATTGAATTTGTCATACGGGCAATCCGCTGGCACACAAGGCAGCCGGACAGGTCGGTTGCACAATTCTGAAGCTTCAAGCCGTCTGGCCGTGGGGGTCACGGTTCATTCCTGCGCCAAGGTCAATACTTAGCCAAGGTGTGTGTCTCGGTGAGGGCAGTAGTGAGGGGATTCGACCTACTCGGAAGCATTTCCACCGGGAAGTTGCAATCGGATGGGCACCCGCGCCACTTACCTCTAGTTCATGTACCTAGGTACCTCTGGGTACCTTAGGCGGGCGTGCCTCGTCACGAGAACATTCACACTCCCCGCCTCCTTCCATAGATGCCCGAGCCTGGGCGTCCCGTCATGCACTCACTTTATCAGCTGCAGTCGGTGCCTTGGTTCGTTTCCGTTTTCGGATTTTCAAAACTTCCGACAACTCACTCTTATCGAAATCAATTCCTTCCGTCGGATTCGACTTGACACGCTGACAGCTTGACGCCTTGACTGCCTGCCGACGCATGTCTCACTCCAAGCCTCAATCATGGCTCACAGCATCAACAAGCCATCACCAGCACTGTGACAAGCTCCTCCAAATTCAGCAAAAATAAAACTCAGTTCTCCTGAGGCCTGTCGACATTCGAAAACATGGCGGCTCGGACCGATTCCACACATGGATGTTGATCACATCAACCAGGAGGAGATACTCAGCGGGTTCACAAGCCAAGAGCAATGGTTCACGCTACCTAACGTTGATCAATCCTCCACTTGCCTGGGTTAATCCCTTTGATCCTGTCACCACAACGCCACACTAGTGGTTGTTTGATAATCCGGGGTGCAGCCGGGGTCCACAAGGTTGCCATCGATTCATCGAATTAATCCCCCTTTGTCGACCAACCTTGTCCATCATTGCCCATGAGGATTTCAACAGGCCAAGATCGACTGGCTGGCTGGAACTCACAGGACCACCGCCAGGGTTCCTTTGCGAGGGTTCGCAAATGCGAGAGCGGGTATCACTTCATGTCCCATGCACAAGAGAGATCATCTTGCAGCAGAAGACCACAAGCAAGATTCATTCACAACGGTTTCTTCTTCATTGGTCGTCTCTTCTGTTACTCTTCTTCCTCAAGTTATCAAAACCGGTCTGCGTCCTGCACTCCTCAGATGTCACAAATTGTCAAGATGTGACAACTGCCATTTTCATCACTTCTCCAATCAAAGCCCGATACACGACACCCTCATGATCAGCTAGTGGCTTGTTCTGACTGCGAGTGCAGGAATAGCTTCACAAACCCAGGACGAGAAAGACTTGTCCACATGAGTTGAAGTCAGCCGCGCATATTCACTGCTTCACTCAGTTTGGGAGCCATTGACAGACGAGATGGGACCAGGGCTACTGGCCTTACTTCTTTCGTCTCGAATAGCATGAATCTCTCCTCCATGGAACACCATCTCTTCACTTCCCCTCGTATAATCAGCACAGATCAACGTCCGAGACCACCATTCTTCACAAACCTCAGCCATGGCATTGATCCATGGCCTACCACTCGGAAGAACTGCTTGGCCGAAATCAGGTTTCCTTAACCGTTCTCGAGCCGCCACTCCTATCCGTCCCACCCATCCTAGGCTGCCTCTCTGGTTTATCGTCTCGAGATCAACCACAGCGATCAACATCAAGGCAGCCCGGCACTCAACAGCTACCCCATGAGCCACCCATGAGCCACAATATGGGCCCCATGATCAACGAATCGTCATCGTGGTACGATTGCCATTCTCGCCATTCTCCGTTTGCCGCCCTCAACGATATCGATTTCGTTTACTACACTACCACATTCGCCATCATCGCTTGCTTACCAGTCCAGAAGACTCGCGTCATCCAATCCTACAACTTCCATTGCCACATGCCACCCTCCTCATACTGACACTCGCCCAGCCTCGTTACGGTGTAGAGTAGAGGGTCCCAACAACTGTCATAAGCCCAAGCGCCGGCGATAGTCTCAGTTGACACGGGAACCTTTTCTCCGCCACAGTCACTGTCTCACTCAGCCAATAAGCACGTCAGGCACGTGGACTGAGACAAGGCAAGACAAGACAAGACAAGACAGACGGGCTTGACATGCTGCCGTGAGTCGAGTCTGAGTCTCGGATCATTATAGCGTTGGTGTTCACTCCCTTTCTCAAGGAGAGGTTTGTCTCATACGAAGCTCCACTTATACGCTACTACGCACCTAATTCCACGTGAGTGCAAGTAGCGGTGCCACAGTGCCCCTTGGAATGTAATTCAGGCCCCAGTGGGCTGAAACGTGAGCGCAGAATAGCTTTCCCTTGGAATGTTTGTGGGTGTAGGAGCTGAGGTGAGCTTCACTTTCTTCCTCTTTCTGATGGTAGTGCCCACAATCGAGGATTAATGGCAGATGGGATGTCCCAAAATCTCACATGAAATGGAAGAGTCGACTCTTCAGCTCAGGACCCAGTCTCCAATCGTTATCGCCATTTCCAAGTTCAAGTCTGGAAGGGACAGTGAAAGAAGGCTCCTCCGTACTTCCGGCACTGTTAACAGTTTCCCCCGGCCACGCGTCTGTCCTTCTACCCTACTTCCACCTTCACCAACACCAGACACGCAGTTGTGATCTATCGACGCGATTATGCATGCCTGAATCAATGCGAGTTAACTAACTTGGACAAACTACCACCAAACTTAGGTAGTTCACGGACCACAGCAGCTTTCCCCTCGAAGCATAAAAGCAACTGAGACATGGACATCCAACATCGAACACCTGCCGACCAAGAAATGTTGGAATGATGGTGTCAAGCTGCCAGCCAGGTTTATCCGCAGAACTGGGTATCGAATCCCATCGTATGATGGAGTCGCAAGTGAACAGATTGTGGCAACTACAGTGCCTTTGGGAAGGAAGGCAGTCATCCTGTTTGTAACGGTTAACGTTAACATGAACGTCACCTGCTACCTACTAGATGCTGGTACCCGACATTGCTCCACGTCGAAGCTATTAGGTGCGGAGGAACTTGAGGCTACGTACCTCATGTGACACTAGGTAGAGTAGACATGGCATTTTGGGCTGGAGCCTTGCGAAGGCTCTCTTTGGGTGTATGTGGTTGGTGTCAGGTGGATAAAAAGCATGTCCAGCGTGGGCCGTGGGGGGGAGGGGGGGAGGGGGTTCTCTTTCGGAAGCAATGGATGTGCTCCTGTGATCTTGTTAGTTGCGAGAGGTGGGGGTGACTTGAGGTATTCTTGAGTGCGGACTTCCTGAAACACATCAATGATGCAAGAGATAATTCTTTGCCCCCGTTCCCAATCCTTCCTTTTCCCACCTTGAGCTTTCACTGCTATAGGGTGTTCGAAGCGGGCTCAGTTCTTATTGCGCTAGTTCCTTTTTTTTTTTTTTTTTTTTTTTTTTTTTTTTTTTTTTAAAGTTAGCTTCTCCATTCTTCTTTTCCTCCTTTCAAGCACTGCTCCGAGGTCTGGTCCAGATACGATATTGAGCCCGGCTAAGGGAAGGTAAAAGAACAAATGACACCTCGCCCGGCACTGCATATAGTCTAGAGGCACCTTGCACCGCCTTACTCACATTCCACCAGCCGACCCAACCCATCCCAAGATAAGTCGCCTTGCAGGACAGGGGAATCTGGTATAAGAAGGCGTGAGGTCAGTATTTTCGGCCTCGAGCTGTGCAACGAAACATGTAGGACTATCGTCCAAGGGAAATGGATGGGTCACTCACTTGCCCTGGAGGATACCTAGTATAGTGGTACGTGTACGGAGGTATCTATTTTGTAGTTGTAGAAAAGCTGCCATGAGACACTCAATGGACCATTGGACTGGCTGTTCTATGCTAAAAGAAGAGATCATGCTACTAGGACAACTGGAAGCAATCTCCCGAAAAGTAGTAACGACGCTAATGGAACGGAAAGTAAAGATGATGCAGGTGGAAGAAGCTGACGATTTCGATATTAGTTCTGCAAGTATGGCTAGAGGTACGTATCGGAGCTTGGGATGGAATATTCGATCTTCCTTGTTTTGATCATGGTGAACAAAGGCAGGAAACAAACATAGCACCAAGAAGCTTGAGCAGAAACATGTTCAAGCAAACGCCAATGGTATATTCCAAATCCTGTTCAACGAAGAAGCAACATCCCTCAATTACGTCTTCCACTTTCACTTTTCCATGACGCCCTCCTTCTCATACCTCCCAGGCACGCTTTCAGGCCATCACTCTAGGCCCTCACTCTCGGCTTGACCCTCACCTTGAACGCAACCGGCCTAATCTGGAACCAGCCATCCTGCCTAAACTCATAGCCCTCATCCGCCACCTCAAAGTCGATCTCATGTATCAGCCTCGCCGTAACAATCTTCAAGAAATTGTTGGCCCACTCCTTGCCGATACATTCCCGCTTGCCATTACCGTACCACTTCTTCACGCCCTTGGGCAAGCGATCAAATTCCTCGCCCATCATCCTCTCCGGCTTGAAAGCCAAGGAGTCCTCAAACACGGCTGGGTCGCGGTTGACGCCGGCTAGCACGATGATGAGTTTCTGGTCGTGCGCGACTTGGTACTTGCCTCCTTGGAGGAGGAGGGGGGACTTGTCGGCCTTGTTCTGGCGGGGGATGGGCTCGATGTTGAAGCCTGGGGCGGCACAGGATAGGCGGAGGGTTTCGCGGGTGATGCCTTCAATGTAGTGAAGTTGGGAGAGGTGTTCGTCCTTCAGAGGGCCGGTACCGATGACGCGATCGAGTTCTTCGCGGGCTTTGGTGACGACTTCGGGGTTCTGCAGGAGGTAATAGATGGTGGCGGTCACGGCGCAGGGAGCGGTGGCGGAGCCGATGGGCATGGTGACAATTTCGTCAAGGATTTCGGACTCGGAGAGACCCTTGCCGGTTTCGGGGTCTTTTGCGTTCATAAAGGCCCAAAGCATGTCGTGCTTGTCTGTGGGGTTTTCTTGACGGTATTTGACGGTGTCGGCGGCCCAGGTGCGCAATGTCTTGGTGGCTTTCTTGAACTTGGAGGAGTAGAGGAGCCAGTTGACGAGTCCGGGGCGCGTGGGGCGCATGATGGCTTCGGAGACGGCATCTTCCATGGCCTGGATGACGGGGTGGCCACCGGCTTGGATGCAATTGAGCTTTTGGCTGAAGAGGGTGAGAGACGTGGCTTCGAGGTTGAGGAGGTTGAGGTCGACGAGAGGCTCGAGGACGTTGCTGTCACCGAGGGATGCCCATTTTTGAATGACCTCGGTCGCGCAGAGGTTGATGTCGTCGGTGTAGCCTGAGACGGCTTGAGGGGTGAGGAGGGGAGCGATGATTCGGTGATGAATTCCCCAGCTTTGTTCGTGGTGGAAGGCTGTAAAGAGGGAGTCGTGGACTGTGGCGCGGATCTCGACGATAGGACCGCCTACATATTTCTGGAAGCGTTGCTCGTCACAGATCTCTTCGGCGAGGGCGGCGCTGGCAACGAAGACGATGGTCTTGCCGAGGATCTTGACCTGGAAGATCTCGCCTGAATCATGTTAGCTGGTGTATCCATGGACGTCTTTGGCTGCGGGACTCACCATATTTCTCAGCCAGTGCCTTGAGGGACCACCATGTGTTGCTAGGTGTAATGTCGAAGACGTTTCCCAGCACTGGGATTCCCGGTGGTCGTGGAATGGGAGTCGACATTGTGGTGATTGTGCGACGCTACAGCAGCGCAAAGTTGAAGAGAAGAGAAGAGCACTGGGAGAGAAGCTCAAGAGGTGCGGCCTGGGCCATTATACCTCTGCTCTTGCCGACCATCATTCCAATGACACAACATTTGCCAGCCTCTTGTCCCTCTTTTCGACCCCCCGCCATTCCACAAAGTCCGAGACATTGTATCCCCTGTGTTCCTCGAAATGATGACAACTCGGAGGGCTCGATGTCGTGTAGCGCGGTGATGCGTTGAGACATGCATCTCGTAGCTCGAGGCGATTACTGGTTGGAGTTAGAAAAACATTCAAAGGGACGACATGGTGACCAATGGAAAGCTTGTTGAAGTGCAATCTGGCGCAGAATGATTGGGGTGAGTCGACGGCGGTGCACCTGAAAAGGCAAAGCTGAAGAGAATCATGGAGCTTGGAGATGCAAAGTGGAAATGTTGACGGCGCGAACTCAAGGGCTGGTCCCGGTCCCCGGGTTTTAGCGGGGTGAATTCAAATCCTTCCCCGGGGCCCGTGCAGACTTTCAACCCACTTGTACTGCTGAGGTCGAACGGAAGCGCAGCCACCACCCAGTTCACCTCACCAGTAGTGTACGACTGAGGCCGTCAACACGATCGATGCCCGCGCATCACCAAATCTACGTTGTTGTCGCCATCATCTGTTTTACGTAAAGCTACCTACCTATGCAGACGTCAGTTATCAATCCAATCAGTTCACATTTATTTAGGCATTGATCATATGTGTACCATAATTGCCAGTGGTACTAAGGTACTGTCCCCCATACTGGCCCTGTTGCTGCACCAGTTGCTCCCGGGCAGGGCGGGAGTAGAGTCCACTCCGCTAAATAAAAAAATAAAAAAAAATTGCGAAATGTTGAGAGCTGAAAAGTTGGTAGGTACCCTAACTTGGCTTGGTGGGTTTTTGCTGGCCTGGCTTCAGAGCTCAACTAGCTCCATGGCTACCTCTATGGAGGGACAACACTGTGGCACTGGTGATACCTCTATGCATAAGAGAGGACAGAGCAGATATCCTTGGGTGAGGGTTGAGATGCAATGAGGTTGAGGTTGTGTTGACGATGGGAGTTCGGTTGGTACCTGAGAAAATACAGCGGAGCAAACACCACGACAAGACAAGGGACGGCAGGCAACCTCAAGGTTCCAAAAGGCGGGGGTGGTCCAAGCTCCCTGCTTCGCACTACATAACTGCATAGGTCCGGTGAAAATGTGCGGTGACCTTGGAGCCGGCAATTTGCGAGATGCAGTGTTGCGGCTGTCAGTCAGCTTCATATTCAGTTTTTAGTTACTATCGATGTAACAGAAGCGAATCCCCGATCTCCACCGTTGACGAGGATGGTGAGCACTCTCGGCGCCCATGACTTCGACTGTTTAAGCCGAACGGAGGTGTTATGGAAGCGCACAGACCATTCTCGACCATCAAGGTACTCACTCAGGTCTGGACAATTGAAAGGGCAACCTAAGACAGAACGACACCGAATATTCGAATTGCTTCTGCTGACCATCTCCTGGCTCTTCAACGGCCGTGGATTCAAGTCCAGACCGGATCTTCGCTCTTCCCAGGAACGTCAATCCAGCCGGGTCGATCAGGAGAGCAGCCCAAATGCCAAGACATGGAGAAGACGGGGATAATGACGTACGTAATTCTTGGAGAAAGCATCGTCACCTTAACAACACCAACCAGCATGACACTCGTCCATAACTTATCGAAACGAATCTATAGGATACTCAACGAGATCTACTTCCACTTGCTTCTATCGACTGGTAGTTTTAAATTGATAGTGTCCACCTCGTAGTCGAGTGGTGTCAAATCACACCAGAAACCGACGGAGTGAGAGTACCTCTAGAACTTGGAGTAGTTGATTCTTTCCAATTTGGAGAGTTTCCAACCTCAACAGTCACTGTTCCTGGACAATGCTCCTTCCCACCAAAGCACTGGATGGGAGCGATACGAGACGGTAACCGTAAGAAATGCTCCGGGCCAATCAATGCAAACCACTTACATATCAATGACGACTGTAGCTCCGTCCCCCTCTGTTGTGAGTCGTGTACCGTCGAACTGAACAAAGTGAACTTAAGTGAACTTGGGCCAAAACTGCAAAAGGACTACAGCATGACAGCTCCATGATGCAGTTTTGGCCGTCCAGTGACTGTAATACGGCATTTGACGCTCGACTTACGAGAGACAGAATATAAACCACCCGTCATTTCAGACACAATTGCACATCACACCACCAGCAACACTCTCAACAGCCACACCGCCATATAATAAATATGTATCGCTTGGCTACCCACACCGGCCTCAGGCAGGTCCCCAGAAGCATCGCCAACAGCATTTCCCGCCCCGCCCTCGCAACCCCGCGCTTTATCCAGCCCGTCGCCATCCGCACCATGATGGACTCCCCCTACAGCGCCGTCAAGGTCTCTGACCGCGTCAAGCACGATCATGCCGAGCTCGAGAAGCAGTACAGGAATATCCTCGCTGCCGAGGATGAAGATACCAAAGTCCGATGGCAGAACCAGTTCATCTGGGAGCTTGCCCGCCACTCCATCGCCGAGGAGATTATCGTCTACCCGGCCTTCGAGAAGTTTGTTCCTAACGGCCTAGTGATGGCCGAAAAGGATCGTGCCGAGCATCAGAGGGTACGCTTCCATCCAACCTCAACATTCCATGTATCGCTTGTACACAACACAGCTAACCACAAACACAACAGGTCAAGAATCTCCTCTACGAGTTCGAGAAGATGACTCCCTCGTCCCCCGACTTCCTCCCCACCCTCGACAAGCTCTGGGACGCTCTCTCTGATCACATCACGGAGGAAGAACGCGATGACCTCCCTGCTCTCGAGGAGAATATCGACGTCGAATACTCGAGCAAGCTGGCCTCTAGCTTCAACACCACCAAGCACTTTGTCCCCACTCACAGCCACCCCAGCGCTCCTGACAAGCCGCCCTACGAGACTGCGATTGGTCTGCTGACCACCCCAATGGACAAGCTGATCGATATGTTTAGGAAGTTTCCCAAGGAGGATAAAAAGGCGTAAGTACCTGACGAGGTGGAACAATGGGAGGATGATAAGCAGGATCTGTACGCTATACATGTATGAACAATGATGATGATGATGATGTTATGAAACATATATACACAAGGACCCCGTCTCTGACTGCCATTAACAAAGATGGAACATGGAATAAAAAGCTCACTCACTAGGTATGTTCACCGTTCGCACCAAGATGAACATGGCGGCATTATTGTCACACCAAGAACCCTAAACACACACACAAACCTTCTAGAACGGATACGCCCGACACTCATCCTCTCTACTTAGATCCAGCCCCCGTTCCATCTGCTCTTGATGCTTCTTATCCAAGTATTCCAACAAAACCTCTCCATACCTCTCCTTACCCTTGTACCTGGCCACATCATCTCCCCAACTCCTCACTGCGCTCGCCAGTCTTCCAGGCACATAATCCTCCTGAGCAACCGCTGTGATGGGCTCAAAGTACGTCCGAATCGTAAAGCACACCGCCCCCGTCTTCGGCAGTCTCCTCAACGTCTGCCTCTCACTCCTGAAATAATGATGTTCGATAGCCCGATTCTTTTCCGCCGTCGACCAGCTCGTCTCCGTCTCGTCGTCTTCCGACCCGATACTCCACGACCAAGCCAACGAGTCGTCCACCTGGATAAAGTAATTGTTCCTCCCCACCATCTGCTCCGGCCGCAACCTCCGAAATAGGTTATACATGCCCTTGTGCAACTTTTGTTGATACTGCGGCACGTCCCCCGAAGTGTGCAATTCCGCCAGCGACATGCCGAATTTGTCGGTGAGCCGCCAGAACCCAGGCAACAGGACGGCGCCGGCGACGAGGTAGTACTGGTCATCTGGTCGCTCCATCATGAGGACTAGGTCGTCTTGGACTAGACGCGCGGCCATCTCCATTGCTTTGCGACCTCCTTCGGTGCCTGTGCCAGTCAATGAAGAAATGTCGAATGATTCTCCGGACCAGAGGTTCTCGATACCGACTGCTGTCCGGCGAAACAAACTCGGGTATCGAGCGGGTAGATAGTCCACCAATTCCTTCAGGAGTTCCACAGAAGCTTCAGCAGCCTCGGGCGCAACCATGATGCACTTCTCTCGCCGTTGTGCAATCCTTGCTGCCTTGTCCTCGTGGAACTTGGGGTACTGGTTATCCAGCTCTATCCAGTTTTCCGGTTTCACAGTACGCAGACCCATGGTGGTGTGGTAAACGGGGCCGTAGCGGAAGGGGCGGTAGGGGAGCGGCTTGGTCTTGTGTAGGTCCCAATCCGGGTAGGAAGGCGGGGTGGGGAAGATGTAAGAGGAGGGAGGCCATTTGCCGGGTTCGCGATTTTCTTTGAGGAGTTGTTTTTCTGAGGTGGTGGGGTTCGAAGAAAGGGAACCGTGTATTTGCTTTTGCTTCTGTCTCTGTTTCTGTTGCTGGTAGCGGTTGTTAATGAGATAGAGTAAGAGGGAGGGGAAGAGGAAGGCAATGAAGTAGAGGCTTTGTTGAGGGGTTGGACGGTAGGAGTGGAGGGTGTTGAGAAGTTGATTGAGCATATTGGATGTTTTGGCGGTCCCGGATCCTGAAGGAGCGACTGTTGTGTGGTTAATGGCTATTGAGTCCATGTTTGATGTTGATGATGATGAATGATTCGTGGTGGCTTACACCAAGTGCTCACAACAGAAGTAGATGGGGGGCACAACGATGTCTTGTATCACAGCATTTACTTTATACAGATGCCATCATTTGTATCAGCCAACTTGTACGACCAATACGGAAACAGAGTTGCATCACTTGCATTTGAAGTCGAGTCCTTTTCTTGAAAGTCTACCTACTGGCTCGAGGGCTTATTATCTTATCGCGTTATCGTCGGGACTTTCTTTCCTTTTTGGGGAATGCCCATCATCTCCCCGCACTCTGCGCCGTCCTTATCGTCAACCATAATGAGAGAATCAAGTGGTAATGAGATTGTGTACTTTGCCGTGTTGCCACCAAAAGATAGGTAATGCAACTTAGGCTGCCCCGGTTTCCCTTTCTCCTCTTCCGCTTTAGACAACTCTAGAACAAAGCCCTCTTCGTGGTCGCTTTTCTAGCCTCTAATATAAACCTTTTCTCGGTAGCCTCTAACATGAATCGGTGTGTTTTGTCTTCCCTGGCCGTGACGCCATTCAAGACATGATTTTCTGATGCAGATGTAATCAAAAACAAACACTCTTCGCACTCTCATGATGCCATTTTCTTTGCTGCTCCTGACATGCTCTTCCATTTCCTAGACCTATATTTTTATCCCACCATTGTTTTAGCTAATGAAATTGATTATGGAGGTTGTCCGGTTCAGCCTCATCTTCCTCCCCCGCCTCCATCCGCTCTTCCACAGGAGAACAAGTAACTGGATTACTGACGTGTGCTTCTACTCACAACTCAACACTTGACCTTGTTGGCTCTTCCGCAGTGGCAGTAGTATCGACGTTCTCCTCCGACGCCCCCGTGGCTGCCTGTGCTTCGGGCACACCTGGTTGCTGACCTTGGGCTCCCGCCACAAGGACATCCAAGGATGTTGGCTCGGCTGGCGCGAGTTCGGGCACGTCCGATTGTTGATCTCGAGTTTTCATCACAGGGGCGTCGGCGCCCGGTTGCTGAACCTGACTTGAGGTAGTATCCATCACAGGATCCAGATCATCCGCGTCCGGCTGCTGATGCTGAGTAGTATCCAGCTCCCAGACCATCACAGGGGCATCCTCGCCCGGTTGCTGACCCTCAGCATCCATCATCACATGCATGGCATCCGCCATAGTGTTACCCGAGAATAATGTTGGCTTGGGCAATTCCTCTTCAGCCTTTGTGGTAATCCACTTTCTGGCCCACTGCGCATCCTTCAGCCATTCTCTCCTCACCCACTCTCTCCATACCTCTACTGGTCTGTCAACCCCCGTCTGGTCTTGGTCCTGATCCCCTTCCTGAACGTCCGGCGTTGTACTGCCGCACCCGCTCCCGCTCCCGCTCCCAGGGGTCATGTTCATAATTACCCCTGCCAACTCCTCCAACTCGGCTGTTACCTCCTTAATGAGTGCCTCGGCCCAGCCCTTGGTGAACCAGCACTCACACTCCGTGCCCTTCAGGACGCAGCAATAATAGCCTAGTAAAGCTAACGCGAGCGGATTTCGTCCACCTGGCGGTGGTGATGTGAAAGAGCCGGTGGCGGAAGTGGATGGCTGGGAGGGTTCGCGTTGTTGTTGTTGTTGAGGCACCTTTGGTTTTTGCAACAAGCCCATAAAGTCACTAGACATTGTAATGGGCCAAACCGCAATGATTTCCTGCTCAGGTATTCCACCCTTGGTTAATGCAAATTTGATTGAATTTATCATGGCTGTGATCTCTCCCAGGATGATTTGATGTTCCTTTGGGATGTTGCTCATCGGAGGCCGGGCATCCTCAAGATTTGGAGGAGAAGCAAAAAAACCAGGACGCCTTGTTGTAATACTAGCAACACGCTGGTAAAATCCCTTGAGCTGGTGCACCAATCTGTCCATGCTAGGATGATCCTCCCCACAAGGTTCGCCATCGAATAGCCCGCCCACAGGGCCCTGGTGGAGGATGTCTTCCTGGGCAACCACGATACTCCCAATACCCCTGACCAGTATAAAGACTCCCAGTAGCTCGTCAATCATAGGGGCCTGCATCTTTTCCTGTTCTCTGTTGTAAGCCGGACCAAACAGCGGCCCCTTGCCGCACAAAGCGCCAATAAATGACAGCGAACTGGAAGCGAAAACGGCATGGCAGTTCTCCGGCGTGACGCCCTCCTTGCGCAAGATCTCCGTCATTCCTCTCAAGGCCAAGTCGAAATGCCTATTGCCTTGGGTACCCCACTTCTGCCTTTTTTCGTCATCCTGTTCCGTACACGCTAGGTGGAAAGCAGCCGTGGACATGAGGTTGTGCATCAAAAACGGGTATGAAAAGGCTAACTTGGGCACTTGGACCTTCCAGATGTCTTCGTGTACTCCTCGTGTTAGACTTTTGTAAGTGTTGGCGGTATAATGGTAAACGAGTTCCAAGTTCGGCAGCTGGGGGCCGAGCTCCGAGTTGGAGGGGCAGCTGGGGAACTGGGATTTGGGGTTTGTGAGAGCTTGGGTAAGATAGCGGAAGGGATCGGTGGCGGGAACATTGGATAATTCGATTGGCATGGGACTCGGCCGCAAGAGGGTGGGATAGCGGGAGCGAGACTGAGGGACTGGGTTGTGAGGAGCGCCGACTGAGGGGTGGGGACTGGTTCGTGGCAGGATAGTAGGAGGCAGGATAGTAGGAAAGGGCAATTGCCCTGCAGGCCTTGTGGTTGAGTATAAATCGGGTGAGGAGGAGCTAGATACATCGGCAGATGGAGTTGGGTATGGAGGGTTGGTGAGCGATTGGATAGCCATGGGGGTTTGACGGTTGGGTGTAGGAGGGGTGATATTGATCCCGCCATGAGATGCTGGAAATGAAAAATTGCGGCTGTTTTGGTTTGTTATGTGCATCCCGGATTCGACAGCTTGATGGACTCCCGCTGGGGACGTTGAGTATAGCCTGGAGGTTGGAGTAATAGGGTTGCCAGCGCTGCCGGGTGGTGAAAGGTATGAGCCGGAAGTGGGTACTGGGAGAAGATTTCGACTGGAACCGGACACGGGCGCAGACCCGGAGCCAGACCCGGAGCCAGACCCGGAGCTAGACCCAAAGCCAAAGGCGGGAGCGGCGCCGGATGAGCCGACAGGATCACTAGCGCTGCCGGTTGCTGGGGTAAAAGTGGCTAGAGGACGGAACTCGGAGCCAGGAGAGAGGCCGGGGGCGATTGGGGGACCAAAATTGAAAGAGGTGCCGGGGGCGATTGGGAGACCAAAATTGAAAGAGGTGCCGCCGCTGCCGGGTAGTGGAGCAGTGCCGAGCCGGGATCCGGACCCAGACCCCGGCCCGGACCTTGTTGAGCTTGGCTCGGGTGTGGAGCCGCTAGCTTCCGTTTGTCCCGACGATTTGTACCTGCATATGACACCGTGGCGTAGACATGCTCTACAAGATGGTTTAACCTCGTCGCACTAAGTAAGTGGAATGTTAGAATCAAATAAAAGCCAGTTAGGGTAGTAGATAGTACACACTTTGACGCGCCGCAGCTTGCATCGTGCACAGCCGTTACGAGATTTGGTGTATCCCAGACGCGGTCCTCGATGAGCCGCAACCCCACGCCCTGGCATGGTACATCTACCTGTATGTATACGATCCAATCGAACAGTCCCAAAGCGATAGGTGAAACACGGTGTAGTTCGTATTCGGGTATGGTAGTAGAGTATTTGAGTTGGAGTGACGCGTCAGTGCGAGTGAGTACCAGCCCCACCAGTAACCAAAACTTCCACCGGTGATTCTGGTGAAATCTGACAAGTCCCGTGTAGTGCGTCGTTGGCAAGAAACGTATTGTCGTTACGCCGTTCTGTCGTAACCTATTGCGGTCTGGGTGGTGTGTCCGGGTGGTGTGTCCGGGTGCTGTCAGGGTTGGGGGGTGGTCCTATGAATAAAAGCGTCTCAGAGCAACCTGAGAAAAAATATGCGAAAGCGAGATGGAGAATGGGGTGAAATGGGAAATGGGTGTGGACGGCGTGGGAGCCCGCGAGCGCCAAGTTTCTGGAGAGAAAGGAAGTGACGAGCGGACGAACTGATGTGGATGGGTGGAGATCCGTGGAAGTGTGGGAGGTGCACCCCGGAAACCACCACTGAAAAGAACATCGATCCGAATCCGAAAGCCAGGGCCGGGGCCGGGGCCGGGGCCGGGGCTGGGCTAGCAGCTCACTGTGTCTGTAGTATGGAAGGTATAAATAGGTAGTCAAGGTAGTAGTATCCAATGTCTGGTTCCGACCAATTACTCACTGCAGTCAAAGCCTGGCGAGAGCCTGGTTGGGCGCTGGTACTGGTGGCTGTTGTGAAAGGTAAATGGAAGGTAGCGTCTACTCCAAAGGGGAATGAATATTGGATGGGGAGTGCGCACTTTCCAAGAGATCGGATGGATGCTTGAACAAGACTCAAAACCCCAATAAACATTAAAGTCAAGAATGATTGTCGTGCTGGGCCTGGACGGGAATCGACGGGCCAAGAAGCACGAGCTGATGGCTTGTAAGAGAAAGGGACACCACGGGTCAGATGAATAAATAATAGCGGTAGGAGATGGATGATGACCAAGCAGTCCAGTCTCGCTGTCGTGATGCATCGATGTTTACTGTAGCGATCTGTAACGATGAAGTGCATTCTGTGTCAAGTTTCTACCGAAGAGGGGCACATTGTCTGGATCCTACCTGACTACACAATGAATATACCTACCTAATTCTCCTTCCAATTGGCAAGGGGCACGCAGGTCTCTCTTTGGAATGTCAGTTGCGATGATGCCTTGTAACATGGATACCGTGACGTGTAACATACCATATGGATATGGCAAATGTCGACTGCCCCTGAATTGAATACATACCTGTATTTTCAAAAGTGCGGGAAGGTGGCAGCTGAAAGGGACGGGAACCACTGCCTCTACACAGTGCAGTGTGGGGAAATACTAGGTAAGGGACGTACCAGGAATACATAAGGTACCTACCTCTACAGTACTTACTGCACACTGCAATAGGTAGCGCACTGCTGCAGCCAACGAACTTGAGCCGGGCCGCCCTGC
Organism: Neurospora crassa OR74A; assembly: GCF_000182925.2. NCBI lineage: Eukaryota > Fungi > Ascomycota > Sordariomycetes > Sordariales > Sordariaceae > Neurospora > Neurospora crassa. The sequence goes on from NC_026506.1 coordinate 4,123,564, forward strand.
ATTTGACCTTCCAGAAGGTTCAATTCAATAGGTAGAGGTACCATGCACATCAGCCCAGCCCCATGCTTTCCGAGTCCTTGCAGTTTTTTTGTTTTTTCCTCTCATACATGGACTCCTCTCTCGGATGCGGACTTGCTGGGGAGTGCGATGTCAATGCCCGGTACCTCTACTTGTTTCTTACTGTATTTGCCTGTTGTCATTGCCTTGGCCCGTCAGCTGACCACTGGATCAGCCCAAATGCAGGTATCTAACGGACATGGAATAGCAGGAGTAGTAGAGGTATAGGGTACTATTCGACCCGAACGACACAGATTCCCAGCACTCCTCAGCCTCACCAGCCAACCGAGACCTAGGTAGAGGTACCTAGGGACGCGGGAGGAGACGGAAGTTGGCTGCCTGGCGAAGCGAATCCACCTAACCGACGAGTACCTACATGTACATTACATGTAGTCGTGTACCTACCTTAGCTCGTGCCTACGGTGCTTACAGTAGAGGTACCTAGGTACTTTCTGCCTACCTTACCTTTACCCCTCTACACTATAAATTCGATTCTTCTGGGGGCCTTGTCTTTTCTACCTACCTCTACTTTCTCAAGAGAGCTGGAGCGTGGGGACTTGCAGAATCGGCGTCTTGCATAGAAATTCTGCCGTGGTGGGCCATAAAAGTTGCATTATCTCGCAGACCATGTCTGATTTCCTGGGATCCCAAAACCCAACGCCCCGAATCCACCTATGCGGTATGTAGTATACTATGCCGTACCGACATGAACCCAGGGGCGGGCACGCTACTGGACGGATCACGAACCATATCGCTCACTCAGCCCCAAGAGATCTACCTACAGGTAGGTACCTTACTGTGGTACTCAGTCTCAAACTGCATGTAACCCAACGGTTGCTGATGTTTATCGGCGATTGCTCATCGGCATCATGTGAGGCTTGGTGCAAGTGCCGGTTCCGGTAAACCTTCCTTCTGGCATGTCGATTCGGATGGGGTGCTGCCGCGCTGGCATGGACTACATCCTTTGAAGGGAGGGCTGACGGACGGGGCTTAGAGGTACGGTACGGATACACCGACCGACATATACCGATCTTGGAAATGATGTCAGATTTCGGTGACGCTCGACTGAGATAAACGCGCCCCCACCATGGGTTTTGGCGGGGCCCGACGTGGCCGCTGGACTGGACCCGTCCAGGTCTGTTCACTACACTAGCTCACATTAAGACGAACTGGTGGGAGAGAGAGAAAAAAAAAAGAAAAAAATCATGGCAAGTGGAAATGAATCATAGTGAACCAACACGGTTCTACCTTCCGTCGGTAAAGTAGGAAATCACAAGGGTCACACAGCCGAGACATTGAAGAGCGAATCAACTTCAAAACCGAATGCGAATGCGAATGCGAGCGTTTCACTAGACTTGCCATTCCGTCTACACTACAGATTGCTACAAGGATGAGTTTTAGCGCAGTTACAATCGACTACCTATGTACACTAGATCCGTAGCACAACGTCGAGCGGTTCGAAGCAAACTGACCAACAACGAGAATAAACAAAAGCTGCCAAGATTAGGACCAGGACCACCGAAGAAAAGGGGGTGGGATACATACGTACTCTGACTTCAGGCAAACTTGATATCATCATCAATGGGTATAGGAGATATGCAGCAACCACCTACGCCGGCATGATGGCAAGAGAAAGAAAGCCCTGCTACTGACTGCCTATGTGTCGGTACCTATGGAGTCCATAGGTATCTTTGGATCGAGGCAGATGTAACCGTCGAGTTTACACGGGATTCATCGATGGGAATGATGGAAGAAGGAAGCCCTTTCGCCGATTACTGCCTGCCTCTATGTTGTCCGAGTCTTCGGACGGATACATCATGCCCCCCGGCAGTCAGCCGGCGATTTGGTCATGTTTCACAATCTTCCACTTCCACCATTCGCACAATGACTCAAGATGCCGTGGAAGGAACCCTGGAACATGGTGGTATCCATCCATTGATTCCGGGATGATTTTGCGACCATCAGTTTGGACCAGTGGTATGGAGAGAAAACCGAGACCGAACAACCCCAGGGACACTAGTAGACGGGCCCAGGCGTCGTGTTGGAATGATCGTCATTGCTAATCCTGGGTCTCCCCCACCAAAGATGGACCCTCAATTGCGGCCTCTTGGAAAAACACCGCTAAGACGGGAGGTCGTTCGTTCGGCTGGAGTTGTTTCCGTTTGAGGCGTCAAGATTGCACAGGGCATAGATTCAATCGAGTCAAGGACTGGGTGTGGTGTATATAGGGCGCCGTCTCCCACTCGGTTTGTAGGGTAAAGAGTAGTCAGTCATTCTCTCTCGTGCTCTCACCACTGCTCCCATCGAGCATCTGCTACCTTCACCTTACCTACTACACCAACGCCCTTGAAGTGAAATCGAAAGAGCTACCAGGCTCAGCGACAACAGCCATCATGGCCCTCACCCAACTGGCACACTCAGCGTCAGCACTCCTCCCACTTGTGCTGCCCTCCATTGCAGCCATTCTCGCCTTCGCCATCTTCCAGCGCTACTTCGCGCCGAATCCGCTGTCCAACCTCCCGATCGTCGGCGAAGAGTACCATGGGTACGAGAAGAAGAGGCAGGCGTATTTAACCAAAGCAAAGGATCTTTATCTTGAGGGATATACCAAGGTTTGTCTCACCCTCGGATGTGGATGTACTGGCAATAGATGAGGTGAATCGGGCAACAAAAAGCAAAAAATATGGACGCGGAAGAGAAAAGAGAAACAAGGATGCTAACACTGGCGAAAACACACAGTTCAAACATGGCCTCTTCCGCATCGTGACCCCCAACGCTAACAGCGTTATTGTCGTTTCCCCGAGATTCTTGGACGAGCTGAAGAAGTTGCCAGATGATGTGGTGAGCTTTGATGCTGCTAATGATGATGTGAGTTTTCTTCTCTTTTTTGTCGCCTCATCCAACATGTGCATCCTTCCGTCTTCCTTCCAATTCTTCTGGCCCCCACATTGATCTTTCTCTCCTCGCGTTTTGTCCGACAAATGCTAAGCCGCCCTAGAGCATGCACACCAAATACACCTTGATCCCGACCCACGAACCTATTCTCCCGCACACCATCAAGACCTCGCTCACGCCCTCGCTCCCTCGCCTCAACCCACAATTATCCGAAGAGGTGCAAATCGCCTTCTCGCAGGAAATTGCCCCCCTCATGTCTAGCTCTCCGTCCGACTGGGCCCCCATCAACATCAACTCCAAGCTCCTGCGCATCGTCGCCAAAGTGTCCGGGCGCGTCTTCATCGGCCCTGAGTTATGTCACGATGAGCGTTACCTAGAGGCCGCCGTGGGTTATACCGTCAGCGTGATGGAGGCGCAGAGGGCCGTGGAGAGGATGAATCCCTGGGTCAGGCCTATTGCCGCGTGGCGGTTGAAGGAGGTTCGGAAGTTGGCGCAGATGGAGCGGGATGCCACGGCTTTCCTGAGGCCTGTCGTCGAGGCCCGCAGGGAGAAGCAAAGAAAGGGGGAAGAGAAGGACAACGACATGCTGCAGTGGTTGATGGATTCAGCGGATCAGGGACAAGGGAAGCAACACGGCAAGTGGGGGGAAGACACGACCACAACGAGAAAGTTGGCCAGGTTGCAGCTCGCTATCAGCTTTGCTGCCATCCATACTACCACGTTGGTGACGACGCACGCGGTTTACAGCCTTGCCGCGGACCCCAAGTTGCAAGCCACGCTGCGTGAAGAGATCCAGTCGGTCCTCCAAGAACACAAGGGCGTGTTCAACACCTCGGCCCTGCAGGCCATGAAGAAGACGGATTCCTTCCTCAAGGAGACGATGCGCTTCCATCCTCTGGGACAGACCTCCTTCAACCGCAAGGTGCTCAGGACCTTTGCTCTCTCCAACGGACAAGTCATCCCCAAGGGATCGACCATCGAAGTCCCCAACTATGCTGTCTCGCGGGACCCCGAAGCGTATCCCAACCCGGATGTGTTTGATCCGTTGAGGTTCTATAACCTCCGAAACGAGGCTAGGGAGAAGGGGGAGGCCGAACAGGCGGCGTCGGGCCAGTTTGTGAGCGTGAACAAGGAGTTTTTGACATTCGGGTATGGACGGCATGCCTGCCCCGGCAGGTTCTTTGCGGCGAACGAAATCAAGATGATTTTGGCGAACCTGGTGATGACGTATGAGATGGGACTGGTGGAGGGAGAGACGGAGAGGTATAGGGACTGGGATATTGCGGCGGGGACCATTCCAGATCCGACAAAGGATGTAATGTTTAGAAAGCTGTAGGGGCCCGGAATGATGTAGCTGTCCGTCCGTTCGTCCCTAGAGTAGTGGTAGGTGAAAGTTTCATACCTAATGTTGAGAATTGTTGTAACCTCCCGATAGTCCCTCCTCATTCACCAAAGTGAGCAGCAACATGATGAGCAACCGCCGTGGCATCACCCCAGAAATCGGCACATACCGGGCATACCGATTCCTCTTCCGGTTCAACAGCAGTAGTAGTAGTAGACGGCAAAGGATGGGATACGGTAGAGCTCTGACCAGCTCCACCTCTTCTTCCTTTGGTCTTGGCCGGCTTGATATACGCATCCAGACCGAACTGCTGCGTCGGGGGAGGTTGGGGATGTCCGCCACGGTCTGGACGTGAAGCGCCACGGTGATGGGGCTGGCGTGATGGAGAGTCAAAGGTGGCGTTGAAGGATTCCATGTCGGCGCTTCCACTGTCCGGGTTGCTGTTCATGGATTGCACGCGGCCGACTCGTCCATCAGTGAGGCGGACTTTGATGCCGCGGGGATGGTTTCCTTTGGTGAGCACATCCTGGATAGTGCCGGATACGGTGCGGCCGGTGGGCTGGTCAACTTTGAGGACGATGTTGACTCCAGCACCGGGGATGACTTGTCGCGTTGTTGGTACTGGGGGCATGTTGGGGGGGGTTCGATGTGATGACAGGATGGAACTTGAAGCAAGCGAGGGAAGTGAAATGCGTTGGTCGTTCGCCCTTTCTCAGTGATGGCTTTCAGTGATCGTGACGGCGGGCATGCCTGGTGAGGGGGCGGGGGCGGGGGGCAGTGGTTGAGTGGGGAACTTGGTACCTCTACCTCTACAGGACCACCTCCAGGTACGTACCTAAGCTTGGCGGTGCACGTGCGTAATCACGTTACTGCTCCCTCCCCATGTCGCCCGACTTTCCTTCTTCGGACCTTGGCGACATCGGGCCCTCCCCTCCATCGGCCGTCGCAGTCCACCGAACCCCGAAGCACTCCACTCGTCCACTCAACTCCATTGTTGCAATTACCTAGCTGATTGAATTCGTGATAGTTACCATCTCCATGTCTGCAAACCAAGCCCAGCACGATCCCGAATCCGAACCTGCCAGTGAAACCACCACTCTCCTCCCCACCGATCACCATTCTCCCGATCCAGAAAACACCCCCAAAATGAGCAGCTCCCTCTTCTGGAAAGTCGGTGCCATCTACGGCGCCGCCGCCGTCGGTCTTGGCGCCTTTGGTGCTCACGGGCTCAAGAAGCGCATTTCTGATCCCAACAAGATTGCCAGTTGGTCGACGGCTGCCCACTACCAGGTACGACTACTTACTTACTCATCCGGCATGCTCATGAGACTCACTCAACGTGTAGCTGGTCCACTCGGCCGTCATCCTCGTCGCGAGTCATCACCCCGTCGCTTCCGCCCTCTTCACCGCAGGCATGACCATGTTCAGCGGCAGCATCTATGCTTTGACCCTCGATACCGAGCGCTTCAGGTTCTTGGGTCCTGTGACACCAGTCGGAGGTCTGTTTCTGATTGCGGGCTGGTTGGCGCTGGCTTTTGCGTCCAAGGGGACTGCCGTCGCTAGGTTCCCTCGTTTCTAGATGTATACCTGAAGATGGGCACAAAGCACTAGAAGCATGTGAGGACCAGCAAAGGCCTGTGTAACATCAATTGTACCTATTTTTCGTGAGAACAATACCCAACTCGATATTCATGGTGAAGGAGGTGAACACCAGCAGGCTCGGATGCATCGGCGAAAGCATGCAACAGCGTGGAACAGCAAATGTATGAGAGTCGGTACAGCAGTGGAGGAGGTGGTTGCCAGTTCCGGTCTACCGGAAGCTGCGTTCGTCTACCGGAGAGGGTGGGTTATAGACCGTAGTACGCATCGTCACCATTCAGCTTGTTACCTACCTCTACCTTCTTCTCTTTCTCTGCGGGTTCGTCCTTGCCTGGTGAATAGCCTCATCCAGGACGCGGAACATGGCTGCTTCAGTTTGTCTTCACGTCACCGGCCGTTAACAAACACTTTCTTCGGGTTAGGGTTCGAATCGGCCTTTTCCTCCTCTGCGCTTATGTCATCTTGGGGCTGGCCACATTCACAAATGTCTTAACCCCCTTTTAGTTGTCAACAATCCCGTTTGTCGGTGATGAATCACCACAACGGGACCTTATCCCACGATGCCTTCACTCTTTGTGTTTCGTGATACGTCTTGTGTAGCATTGATGGCATCCCATTCACTAGGTAGTAGCCTTGCTAATTGTGAATTGTCTAACTGCCTCACCTTTTTGAGCAATGAATCAATCTGCACGCCAGCTCATCAGCGATTGTCGACCCCCCCCCCCCCCCCCCCCCCCCCCCCCCCCTCCCTCCCCTCATTTCCCCAAATTCCCCTCACTTTGCAACCTGCCTCGAAACATCATCAACGGCACAACATCGACAACATCACACACCCTCATCACGACATCACCAACCAGCAGTCATTATCCCTGCGCTTACCTTGTCCGAACATCAGATTACGGCGATATGTCTTCGGAAACCCCGATCAAAAATGTCACCCTTGTCGGTGCCTCCGGCAACCTGGGCCGCGTTCTTCTTTCCCACCTCCTCAAAACCAATCTGCACATCACCATTCTCCAACGCGCCTCCTCCAAATCCACCTACCCCTCCCATCCCAACCTCACCATCACCACCGTCCCTTCCTGGTCCGTCCCCGAAGTCACCCCAGCCCTCCGCGGTCAACACGCCGTAATTGCCGCCTTCCCCCTCCGCGACCTCCCAGCCCATCTCACCCTCGCTACAGCGGCCTGGGCCTGCGGCACAGTAACCCGTTTCATCCCGGCCGACTACGGTAGCGTAGATGCGCGAAGCAAAAGAGCGCGGGATCTTGTACCCTTGTTCGGCAAGAAGGTGCAGGTTCGTGAGACACTGGAGATGTTGAGCGAGGTCAGCGAAGGCCGTCTAAGCTGGACCAGTCTGGTCAACGGCCATTTTTTCGACTGGGGCTTGACCAACGGATTTCTGCATTTCTATCCGTTCGAGCAGCCTCCGAGGGCACATATCCTCGGCTCCGGGAACGAAAAGAGCTCCCAGGCGACGCTGGGGCAGGTGTCAAAGGCGGTGGTGAGTATTTTGACGGGTGGCGCTGAACATCTCGAGAAGACGAGGAACAAAGTCCTCATGTTGCAGTCGTTCCTCGTCTCTCAGAATGAGGTGGTGGATGTGCTGGAAAAGGTGACGGGCAGCAAGTACGAAAGGCAGTATGTCGATACGGAGGAATACATCAACGAGAGGAAGAGGGTGGCGGATGCAGGGGGGGAGGGGGCAGGAGAGGCAATTGAGGATTTGGTCTTTGCGCTGGGGGTGGTGGAAGGGGACTGGACGAACCAGCCCGAGTATGCGATGGGGCTGTTGGGCTTGGAGGAGGAGGATTTGGAGGCGGTGGTCAGGAAGGCGCTGGAGGAGAGTGAGGAGGGGAGGAAGTTGTTGGCTGGGAGCGGAAACTACCTGTAGAGGAAAAGTGAAGTGTAAGTTGGAGATGGTGGGACCTGCCGATGTATGGACGTGTGTTTGTGTTTCTCAAAAGGTAGAGGTAACGATGCGCCTCGGGAATGCTGAATCACGAACTGGCGGAAACGGCGGTAATGGGACGGGAAATGGGAAAGAGATGTCGCCATCTTATTGAGCGAGCACCCCCAACAACCAGTCCTAGAGGTGTGATTATTGGCCGGGGGTTCATGAAGCAAGAAGCGAGCACCTCACGCAAACATCTTACGATCTGGAGGCTCCACAGGGACATCTGAACCACTGCAGATCGGACAAAGGGGCCTATCCTGCCGCGCCTTCCACTTGAGCACAGTCATGACAGGGACGACGTGGCCTTCAAAGCCGCTGATCCGCACATTGCATCGTATCTCGAGATATGGGAATTGCACGGGCATGATTGGTGCCTTCACATCGGCGAACGGGCCCGACGATTTCCGTGATGCTCGCTTGAAGTTCGGTCAGGGTCCGGTGCCGAACCCAGTCCCGAAAATACCTCGGCCGCTCGCGGGGATCAACGCACAGAACGAGATCGTCAGAAACAAGGGGATCGAGATTCACCAGCGCTATATGTACTGTCCACGTCGTGACCACGGAGATGACTTACCTCTATGTACTCATTTCCCTTCCCACTTGCCAGTTCGGCAACGCTCGCCGGCAGCTATTCATAGATGCAAGTATTTCCCATTATTTCCTGCTGTCAAAAATGAGTTGGGCCGCAACAATGGCTGTGTCTGTTCATCTTCGTTCCGTTTTCCGGGGCAAGCGGAGGAGGAGGAGGAGGAGGAAGAAGAGGAGGTCCCTTGTTGAGACGATCCGTGAATGCCAGAAGCCGTGATGAAAGATGCTGGCAATCAGGGACCAACAGTCGGGGGATGAACGAGCTTATCGAGAAACTCGATTCTTCGAGGGTACCTACCTAACGCTGCCTAGGCACCCTGAACGGGCACTGACAAGGGAGGAACGGGTCGGTCGGCAACAGAGCGTCAGCCAGTAGAGGTAGGGAAGGGGCAGCCGGACCTATATGGACTGGATTCCTGCAGCACGACGTCAGTCCTACTGGGATGGATCGGGGAGCGTGAAGCTTATCTGGATCCACAACAGCCTTGTAAAACTGGACCTCATGGGTCGACAGGTGGAGGACGCTCCGTTGTGTAGAAGCTTCCATGACCCCTGAGCGAAGGCCTCGGCTATCTGTTGCCGACTTGTTCACCTCCTGTTGCAGATACTGCGATGTCGGCACCGAAAGTGGGGAGTGGCGTGGGAGAGATCAAGGGCTTTTGGTTGGTCTGTTATTGTCCGGGCCCCTTTCCAGTGCTTCTTCGTGCTCCAAACACCAACGTCGAGGAAGCCCACTCGTGATTCGCGTTCGCGAATACGGTCTGTTGCAATATTTGTTGCAATACACTTGCTCATGCTGACGAGAACACGGTTCGGCATTGGATTATTTACCTGCTAAGCGCACCTTACGGGTTGGTGACAAGGTCAAAGCGCTGATTCATGAGATCACCCAAGTTGGTGTGTTGTGGCCAAGTAGAAAAGGGAACTGAAAAGTTCGCGTCAAAAAAACACCACAAACATCACATCTCAACATCATTTCGATGGTCCAAGTGGAATGTAACATTCCCTTCTCGACTTCCTGATGCATGAGACAGGCAGGCGGTCAAGGGAACACGAAACAAAGGCTTCTCTTGTCCTGGGTATCCGCGGGAATAAATGCGGAAATGACAGAAAGCAAGCATCGATCTGGTGAGAACAGGACATCGCATTGTCTTTGATTCCGTAACGCAAACAGCGAGGTCGGTCGGCTCAGAATATCGGCAGCGGTGACACTACAGATACAAATACATGTAACTCTTGTCGGATATATCCCCAGGTTTTACTGCCAATTACATATCAGGAAAGACCCTGCAGGCCGGCACTCAGACGCAGCAAGTCGTCAACAGCGAACGATGTAATTGGTTAGGATATAGCATGGGGATAAATTCAAATGGAGTTCAACTTTGTCAGTCTGCATGGAAATCCGAGCAACTGCCGTCGAACGCTCCCGAAACCCTTGATGATGATCAATGTGCTACGATTTCTACATCGACCGGACCTATCGGCAAGCCAGGCGGTGTTGGGGCGACGATCTATCCCATCGATAACGCTAGAGCAGTTGTCGCTGTCCATGTCCACTACCGCTTTTCTTTGATTCACACTAGATCTGTGCCTACTCCACAGTAAAGGACCAATTACATCTAGAGAATGACTTGAAGACGACGCCAAAACGTGACGAGCAGATGTGATGATTGGCCAGGTCGGCAAGGGGATAAATCCGGTTCGATACGGTCTGCTACCTACCTCTAGGTGGAGGTATAGAGGCCAGCAATCTTCACATTCTGTCATGGAAAAGAAGCACCCCTCTAGGTGCTGATTAGGTAGTCTGGCTTGAGGTTTTGCAAGTTGTCGCGTGCTGGCAGCTGTAGAATGCAGGTGGGAAAACGACTCGGGCACATTGGAGGGTGTTTTTGTAGTGTAGAGGTAGGAAGGTATCTCTATAAAAGAGGACTGGTCGAAACAGGGGTGTCTACGGTATCTGCTACACTACGAACATCACCCCCTGAAAATGTGCCGCAAGTCCCGGCACCAACAAGGTGACAGGGCCATGACCGGCGGTCCGCTCCCGATCAGAAAGCTTGTTTCGTCGTGGGTCTTCCACCGCAACAACACTTTTCAAGTTGGACGAGCAGGATAGGAAGCATCTCATGACCTTGAATGACTGGCACCCCGCCACTCCATGTCCTTGGCACTTCTAGCAGCCAGGTGCCGGAACAAAAACCCGGGTTACCAGTTCCCACCCATTTTGGACGGAAGTCGGTAGGTACACTGGTCCGCGTTTGTTTCAGCACCTGGCAGTCCACAAGTCATTGGCGTGCGTGTAGGGTACCTAGACTGCCAAGGTACAATGAAGAGGAATGGAGGTGTGTGCTCATGGCTGCTCCATCTAACGTCCATGACCGACAATTACTGCCCCGTCTTCATGGGGTCCCCATGTTCCAGATGCTCTGTGCTTTGCTGTGGACAACTGGCTGTGGCGGTGGATGCTTGTCTTGTCTGTCTTCTGGTTATACCATGGCCTCGTCTCGCGTCGCGAGGATCCCCGGGCACACCGGAAGGAAAGAAGACTTGAGAGGGTGTAATGGAGGTAGTGGAAAGCAGAAGGGGGAAGGCGGAGGAGAAAGAAGCACATACCTGTGATATATATTCCGTCCTCTTCCACCGACTGAGACTGAACTTTTGTGAAATCATCATCTCATCACCATCCATCAATCATTCTGACGGAGGAAGCCTTCCCTCACCCTCGGCCATACCCATCACATTGGACAACTTACCTTGACCGTCCGAACTAATAGATCTGATATTGAGACGACAGCTTATCATTTTCAAAAATCGGCTATATCCGACTTTTCGACTTCTTCCATCCTTCTTCGGTATTACAACACCCTTCACCTAATACACACATCACCATGAGCCAACAACAAAATCCCCCTTACGGCCGCCGCCTTATCCTCGACATTATCAAGGAGCGTGCCCTCAACGAGCCCAACCGGGAATGGGTGTCTGTACCTCGTTCGTCCGACCCCAAAGACGGGTGGAAGATCCTCACTTACCTTGACGCCTACAACGGCATCAACCGCGTCGCGCACAAGCTCACACAGGTCTGCGGTGCTGCCGCGCCCGGCTCTTTCCCGACCGTTGCGTACATCGGCCCCAACGACGTTCGCTACCTAGTCTTCGCCCTAGGCGCCGTCAAGGCCGGCTATAAGGCTCTTTTCATCTCCACTCGCAACTCCGCCGAGGCCCAGGTGAACCTGTTTGAGCTGACGAACTGCAACGTCCTGGTGTTTGATCAGAGCTACAAGGCTACCGTCCAGCCATGGCTACACGAGCGCGAGATGACTGCGATTCTGGCGCTGCCCGCTGATGAGTGGTTCCCGGCCGACCAGGAGGATTTTCCGTACAACAAGACATTTGAGGAGGCTGAGTGGGATCCCCTGATGGTGCTGCACACTTCTGGAAGCACTGGATTCCCCAAGCCCATCGTGGCCAGGCAGGGTATGCTGGCTGTAGCGGACCAGTTTCACAATCTTCCGCCGCGCGAGGACGGCAAGCTCATGTGGATCGTGGAGATGAGCAAGCGGGCGAAGAGGCTTATGCATCCTAGTGAGTGTTCCCCCCCAAAAAAGCCATGATGGTCGATCGGGCAGGGTCCGAAGCTAACAAATGACGACAACCAGTGCCTCTTTTCCACGCGGCTGGCATGTACATCTCCATGCTCATGATCCACTATTGGGACACCCCTGGTGCTTTGGGTATCGGCGAGCGTCCACTGTCTTCCGACCTGGTTCTTGACTACATCGAGTACGCTGACGTCGAGGGCATGATCTTGCCGCCGGCGATCCTCGAGGAGCTCTCCCGGGACGAGAAAGCTATTCAGTCCCTCCAGAAGCTCAACTTTGTGTCCTTTGGCGGCGGCAACCTCGCTCCCGAGGCCGGTGACCGCCTGGTCGAGAACAACGTGACGCTCTGCAACCTCATCTCGGCGACCGAGTTCACTCCCTTCCCCTTCTACTGGCAATATGACCAGAAGCTCTGGCGCTACTTCAACTTTGACACGGACCTCTTCGGCATTGACTGGCGCCTCCATGACGGCGAGTCGACTTATGAACAGGTAATCGTCCGCAAGGACAAGCACCCCGGTCTCCAGGGCTTCTTCTACACGTTCCCCGACTCCAGCGAGTACAGCACCAAGGACTTGTACAAGCGCCACCCTACCCACGAGGACTTTTGGATCTACCAGGGCCGCGCCGACAACATCATTGTGTTCTCCAACGGCGAGAAACTCAACCCCATCACCATCGAGGAGACGCTGCAGGGCCACCCCAAGGTCATGGGCGCCGTAGTCGTGGGCACGAACCGGTTCCAGCCTGCTCTGATTATCGAGCCCGTGGAGCACCCCGAGACCGAGGAGGGCCGCAAAGCTTTGTTGGATGAGATTTGGCCCACCGTCGTCCGCGTCAATAAGGAGACGGTCGCCCACGGCCAGATCGGCCGCCAGTACATGGCTCTCTCGACCCCCGGCAAGCCGTTCCTGCGCGCGGGTAAGGGCACCGTCCTGCGCCCTGGTACCATCAACATGTACAAGGCCGAGATCGACAAGATCTACGAGGATGCCGAGAAGGGCGTTGCCACTGACGAGGTTCCCAAGCTGGATCTTTCCTCGTCCGACGCCTTGATCGTCTCCATCGAAAAGCTCTTTGAGACGTCCCTCAACGCTCCCAAGCTCGAGGCCGACACCGACTTCTTCACGGCCGGTGTCGACTCGATGCAAGTCATCACTGCGTCTCGCCTCATCCGTGCTGGCCTGGCCGCTGCCGGCGTGAACATTGAAGCCTCGGCGCTGGCCACCCGTGTCATTTACGGCAACCCCACTCCCAAGCGCCTGGCCGACTACCTCTTGTCGATCGTCAACAAGGACAGCAACCAGGGCACTTTGGACAACGAGCACCACGTCATGGAGGCGCTTGTGGAGAAGTACACGCGGGACCTTCCCACTCCCAAGCAGAACAAGCCTGCGCCGGCCGACGAGGGTCAGGTGGTGGTCATTACCGGCACCACGGGCGGCATCGGCTCCTACCTGATCGACATCTGCTCTTCCTCCTCGCGCGTGTCCAAGATCATCTGCCTCAACCGTTCCGAGGACGGCAAGGCACGCCAGACGGCTTCTTCGTCAGGCCGTGGCCTGTCCACCGACTTCTCCAAGTGCGAGTTCTACCACGCCGACATGTCGCGCGCTGATCTCGGTCTCGGCCCCGAGGTCTACTCGCGCTTGTTGAGCGAAGTCGACCGCGTCATCCACAACCAGTGGCCCGTCAACTTTAACATTGCTGTCGAGTCCTTTGAGCCGCACATCCGCGGCTGCCGCAACCTCGTGGACTTTTCCTACAAGGCTGACAAGAACGTGCCCATCGTTTTTGTGTCTTCGATCGGTACCGTCGACCGGTGGCACGACGAGGACCGCATCGTGCCCGAGGCGTCGCTCGACGACCTGTCCCTCGCGGCGGGCGGTTACGGCCAGTCCAAGCTCGTTTCCTCTCTGATCTTCGACAAGGCCGCCGAGGTGTCTGGGGTGCCGACCGAAGTCGTTCGTGTGGGCCAGGTCGCCGGCCCGTCTTCCGAGAAGGGATACTGGAACAAGCAGGAGTGGCTTCCCTCCATCGTGGCCTCGTCCGCCTACCTCGGTGTCCTCCCGGACTCTTTGGGACAGATGACCACGATCGACTGGACGCCCATCGAGGCCATTGCCAAGCTTTTGCTCGAAGTGTCGGGCGTCATCGACAATGTGCCCCTCGACAAGATCAATGGCTACTTCCACGGTGTCAACCCCGAGCGCACCAGCTGGTCTGCGCTCGCGCCGGCGGTGCAGGAGTACTACGGCGACAGGATCCAGAAGATTGTGCCGCTGGACGAGTGGCTCGAGGCGCTGGAGAAGAGCCAGGAGAAGGCCGAGGACGTGACGCGCAACCCGGGCATCAAGCTCATTGACACGTACAGGACCTGGTCGGAGGGGTACAAGAAGGGAACCAAGTTTGTGCCGCTCGACATGACGAGGACGAAGGAGTACTCCAAGACGATGAGGGAGATGCACGCCGTGACTCCCGAGTTGATGAAGAACTGGTGCAGGCAGTGGAACTTTTAAGCCGAGAGGGCTTGGTCAGAGGTGTAGGTAGAGGTACTCAGCTTTGTTGGAGGTTGTTTATGGGTAGGTAGTTACCGGGTTGCATTGTCCAGCGAGGGTTCCTTGAGTGCATTCATGGGTTAAAGCCGATATAAGTCTAGACTTGGGTGTTGGGTGGTTGGCTTGTATGGCCGTCGATTGGTGTTGTTGTTGCATTTTCATCGGGTTTGCATAGTGTGGTGGTGTATTTCGAATGTATTTTTGATTCAGATAGCATACATAGTACGGCAATGATTGATGGTACATTTGCCGATGGATTTCAATTGGTGTCCCGCGTTTGTTTGGATGGTAATTCTGCCTTGTGGGTGGCGGTGTTGAATGACAGAGGAAAGAAAAAAAAAAGAAGAAAAAAAAAGAAAAAAAAAAAAAAAAAACCTTCTGTCCGCTTTGCAGGGGGTTGCTACAGCGCCTTGTCCACTGTAGCAATGGAAACAGTCCCCCGCCAAACAACTGAAGGAACCCACTCACCTAACACACCCAACACTTTTCCCCTCCCGTCATCATTTTCCTCGAGAATTCCCCGCCGTCTCTCTGCAACCCAAGTCTTCCTCCTCTCCACTCGACTTCCCTTCGACAGCCTTCCGCATCGAACACAATGTCTCTCGAAATCACACCTCCTTCTCGCGCTCCTCGACAATCTCGACCGTCGCCGCCTTGCCACCGTCCTCTCCATCCTTCCTCCCCCCTCCGTCTTCGAACCTCCCTGATGGCGTAGCTGACAATCGACGTCTCGCTCTGCCGACTTGAACTTCCACGCCCGAACTCTTCGCTCAAACAATTGGTCTATCTTTCCAGCGCCCGACCCTTCAGCTCCGGGAGACAGCAAAAGAAGAACAGGGCACAGCAGAAACTGGAGTCGGCCCAGGTGAACCCGTACGTTGCTCCCCAGTTCATGTGCTCCGGGTTGATAAAGTAGGGCGAGCAGAAGGACGTCAGCCACGCCAGCAAATAGCCCAGGCTGATGGCCGCCCCGACCGTGTACGACCGCAGCCTTGTGCACACTAGCTCCGTCGCCACCGGGTAACTCGCGATGCCCACAAAGGCACTATACGCAAAGTTGAACAGGGCACTGCACGCCATCAGACTATCCCTCGCCCTCCTCGTTCCCGCCTCCGTCGTCGTCGCCGAGATGGCCATGCCCAACATGAACATGCCCTGCACCATCGCTCCCGTCGTCCTCAGCACTCGCCGACCCATGACAAAGTGCATCAAGCACATGCCGACATTGACCCCGATGAACCCGATGCACGTCTTCAGGATGCTGTACCTGAACGACAGGTCCACCGACTGTCCCGACACAATCATGAAATATGTCGAGTATGGTAGCTGATATAGAACCAACTGCCGCTACATCAACCCAAAACACAACAGCGTTCGGCGCGAATCACTACCACGGAACATGTCCAACGGCCCAACCGTACCCGCCAGCCTCTTCTCGTCTTCGATCCCTTTGACCATCTCCACCCACTCCACCTCCAACCTTTGCTGCCCTTCTTTGTCGTCCTCTCTTACGGCCCTCACGCGCTCCAACGCCATCCTTCCCTCCTGGTGCCGTCCCCGACTAACCCCCCTCCCACCTCGGACTCTCCGGCACCACCCACCACCCACCGGCCGACAACACCACAGGAACAACAAACAGCACGCCCAACGGAACCCTCCAACTGGCCTTGCCCAGCCACACCTTGGTCGCATTCGTCACCGCCGCGCCCAGCACACTTCCCACGCAGACCCATTCCGAAAAAAAAAAGCGCAACCATGACACCTCGCAGATGAGGCGGCGCTACTTCCGCACAATATTGTTGGAAAAAATTACGAGGAACCCGTTCCCGATACCGAGAATTATTCGACCTACATACAAGGCCGCCGCTGAAGAGGTGCCAAATTGGATAGCGGTGCCGAAGGCTGTGAGGAAACACGCGAGGGGGAGCGCAGGACAACGCCCGTAGAGGTGGGAGAAGGGACCGGCAAAAAGTGTTGGAAGAAGAGAGCCAAGGGTCAAAAAGGAGGAGAGGAGTTGTTGGAAGGTGTGCTTGTTGCCTTGTTAGTGGAAGAGTCCACAAAGAGGGAGCCAGACAGAGGGTTTCGAGGAGCCTTTCGACGCTAAGGTGTGGTGAGCCCACTATCTCTTTGTCTTTTTCTTCGGTGGTCATGTTGCGCTTCGGTTGTTGGGGCCTTTCTTGATCAAGTGATGGAATGGGCAGCATCCTCAGTTGAAGCGCATGTTCTCCCAGCCAAGTGGTCGATGAGAGGATGGGTATCCAGCAAGCAATCAGAAGAAGCAAGTGCTTCGTTGCAACATAAGTACTAGGTGAACATCAACAGCCATGAAAGGGTTTCCTTTCCCAATTCCTGCCTCATCGACGGTTCTGCAAGTTGGGAATGAGGGGTCAACGTCGCCTTGAGTGGCCGTCACATTTATCTCCCCGTTGCGTTTCTATAGAAGATCGCCAATGCCAGCTTATCATTGGAGAGGCAGCTTCTTTACGTGAACCTATGTTCAGGTAGATGCCTGATATTGACCCCAAGACCTGGTTCATCGCTACACATCCAACAATGCCCTTCATCCCCGCCAATCGGTTCGCTGGACCTCAAAACGACAAGGATAGAACGCAACAATATCATGCTGGGAGCCTGGGAGAACGGCACAGCTAGTACACACAAAACGGAGAGCCGCCGCATCTCGGCAGTTGATGCTTTCTCCGGTTGAATCGTTGGATCTCATATGTTGAAAGGGGACGGCCCGTCGCGATTGAACTTCACCCGATACCAGACACAAACCTTCACTGCCGGACCAGCAGTCAGTCGTGATCTTTCGCTGCTGTTAGAATCTGTCTATGAAGAGAAAAAGAGAACTTACGTCGCCATTAAAGGGTTGGATGCCATCGAGGGAAACCGTGAATTCGTTCCTGAATTACATTGCCACGATCAGAACATGCCTCTCGACTTTTGGTATCTGAGCGCATCGATCTTTTTCTTCTTTTCTCTTTTCTCTCTTCCTTACAACCAACTTCTGGAAAGGGGATGTCCGCTTCCGCATCCACTCTTGGAATCAGACAAATTTCTCTCCTTCTCATCCTGAAATTCTCTTCACATGACCTCCCTCTCCCATGTTTGAGGATTCTGGCGATCTGATGTCAACGACATGGATCGCCCGTTATTGCGGAGGACATACATGGGCTGCAAGCCACGATTGGATGCCAGAATGCACCTCAGAAACAGCAGGAGGGGTTCCACTTCAATCAACTCGTCCCATTCGGCAGCGGGTGCACCCGTCTGACTGCACAGCTGATGTGCAGGTGTTTCGCCTCCCTAAAGATCAGAACATCTTTGCGTTTTCTAGGAAATCACGTCCCAAATTTTGCAATATTCACATGAATCAGCTGATTGAATACTCACCCTGTCATCCCCAAATCTCCAAGAGGGCCCTTCAACTTTCGAAAAGCTTCAAGTAATGGACACCGCATACCAAGTCCAACTCACACCTCTATCTTAGGCAATGTCCAACATGAGCCACCAAGCCGACCCTGACAAGGCTGTGCTGCATTCTCAGAGCTGGCTGAGTAGGGGGCGAATAGGTTGATTCTGCGGGTGGGAGATACACATTGTCGACCCACGGAAGCGTGAGGCCGAGGAAGAGCCTCTGGCAGGGGGTCAGAGGCAAGCAGGAGAGGCTTTGAAGTCAGGAGACAGGCCACGGCAATTGCAATAGTATAGCACACCATATTCAGCTCCATTAAACTCCTCGAACCAAAGGCAAAGAGTCGAGAGCAAGCAACTGCAGCACAGCCTACTAGAGTCTGCGAGAGTCGTGAGATCGCGTGCTTCGAGACGCTTCGGGGACAGAGCGAGTGAGTGATCTAGGAGATGCTAAACGCTCTAAGCTTTACAAGGTCATGAGGTCACCATCATCGAAACATCTATTTAGCTGCGTCACAACTCACTTCTCAGTCGATCATTTTCCCTCATCATCCCTCAGCACACCGCTTCTGTTCTTTCGACAATCTACGCAACCAGGAGAACAGTAACTCTCGCTTGAACTTCACCTATCTTACCATCTTCATATCTTCAACACAACCCAACATCGAGGGCATCTTTCACGACCAGCTGAAGTCATCATGAAGTCCGCCACCCTCGCCCTCCTCCTTGCCGCCGCCGGCTCCATTGAGGCCATCACCGTCACCGTCCCCTCCGGTGTCACCCTCCCCACCGGCGTCACCTTACCCACCGGCGTCACCGTCGTGACCGCCACCCCAGCCGCCACCGCCAACGGCAAACGCTTCTTGTACGCCCTCGGCCGCGACAAGCGCCAGATCGCCGGTCTGTCACTACTGACACAGAACGCGGCCGCTACGACCGCTGCCGCCGGCCAGGGTGCGAACAACAACGCCGCCGACGATGGCGATGACACCAAGGCTGATGCCGACGATGATTCCAAGGCGGATGATGATTCCAAGAAGGACGATGATTCGAAGGATGATGATTCGAAGGATGATGATTCGAAGAAGGATGATTCGAAGAAGGATGATGATTCCAAGAAAGACGATGATTCGAAGGATGATTCGAAGAAGGATGATGATTCGAAGAAGGATGATGACTCGAAGAAGGATGATGACTCGAAGAAGGATGATGACTCGAAGAAGGATGATGACTCGAAGAAGGATGATGATTCGAAGAAGGATGATGATTCCCAGAAGAAGGAGAACGATTCTCACCAGAAGAATGATTCCCACCAGAAGGAGGATGATTCTCACCAGAACGAGGACGATTCCCACCAACAGGAGGATGATTCTCACGAGAACGAGGATGATTCTCACGAGAACGAGGATGATTCTCACGAGAAGGAGGGTGATTCTCACCAGAAGAATGACTCCCAGAAGGAGGGTGATTCCCACCAGAACGAGGATGATTCCCACCAGAACGAGGATGATTCCCACCAGAAGAATGATTCCCAGAAGGAGGATAATTCCCACCAGAACGAGGATGATTCCCACCAGAACGAGGATGATTCTCACCAGGAGGACAATTCTCACCAGGAGGAGGACGATTCTCACCAGAAGAATGACGCTGGGAAGGGTGATGCGAAGGAGAAGAATGACGCTGGAAAGGGTGATGCGAAGGAGAAAAAGTTCAGGTTTAAGCGGGAGTAAGTGGGCATGTACTCACTTGTACTGTGGGTTATCAGTCGTCTAGATGGATCTGAAGAATGGCTGAAGTGACAACGGGGAGGAGCTGGTTCAAGTCACTGGTATCTGGAGTGGTTTGATTGACATCGGATGGTTTAAAAAGAAACACATTGTATGCGATTCTCTTCTCTATGAAGCTGTCGTTGGGCGAGCTTCTTTGTACAACCTTGTTTTGCTTTTGGATTTTCATGGTGGTTGATGGACACCTGGACGGACGCAAGACAAACTGGGGCAAAGAAAGGGGATACCGACTGAAAATACGAAAAGACGATTCAGGTACATCTAGAGGGGGATGAATGCGCTGGGTTTGAATGTTGAATATACCAGTTACAGGAGCAATCGACAATTTGTTTATCTGTTTCCTCCTCGCTTTGTTCCTTTTTATTTGAGCCCGCACGATGGGTTAATGGAGAGAAATAGCCTGGACTTTACCGCTCTTCCTCGGTCCCCACTTGCCGAAACATCGTGTCGAGTCCTCACTAACCTCGCTTGTAGGTCGCTAACGGCATCACCGTTTCGCTAATTCTTCTCTTTTCGTCCACGGGAGCTAGCGTTCCTCGGAACCTAGCGGTTTTAGTAACCTCCGTGCCAAGATCACAGCGTTACATCGCAATGTCTCCTGCAATTTAGCCCCACGTGGAAGCTGGAGTGGAAGTGAAACACAACCTGGAGGGGAGAAGGAGTCCGGCTCATGCCGAACATCGAAAGCGTTGCCCAAAAAGGAAAGAGGCTCATGTTTGGTTCACCGACGGCCAAGTGTTTCATGATTCAACGAGCAATGAAACTGGAAGCGCACAGGTAAGTGAATCCACATCCGGGTCCCCGGTAGAGTCTCGATACCCTTGACTGATTCACGCATGGGACCAGTGGCCCTATCAGCCTTCCCTCGGTTGGCTTCTCCGATTGAAATCTACATGGACCGGGTTTCTATGAGAAGCCGAGGTTTGCAAATGATAGGTATGGGAGTCGAGAGCCGCCAGGGGCCAATGCTTCTCCTCGCAACATGAAGCGCTCCACTAGAAAAGCTACCTTGGGGAACTCCTGGTTTTCTGAGTATCTAACAACCGTAACATCGGTCCATTCGCTATCGTTCCATGGGCCTGGCGCCAAATCCTGGGACTGGGCTGGATGTAACTTCGCCCTGGCTCCATGTTGATGCTGACCACAAGGTCCCCAGCATGGAAGGATGGAAGACGGCGAGATCTTGCCGGGACATGGAACCACCAACCCGAATTCAGGATGAGGACAGGAGGTGACTGGCATGGATGATCTGGGGGTGCATTACTTCACGAGGTCACGGCGCCTAGGATAAAACAAGTATAAGACCCATCGTCACTTCCCTTCCCCGATCTCTCAAGTTTTCTATCCCCATCAACAGCTTCTTCTTCCATTCAGTCACTCATTACATCCAAGTCACTCTTTACCTCTACAAGTCAACAACATGCATCTCCCCACCGTTCTTTCTGTCATCTTCGCTGCGGCCGGCGTTACCGCCCAGCTCAACGATCTCGCCGTCGCTGCCGGTCTCAAGTACTTTGGTACTGCTGGCCAGGAAGGCACCATCACCTCGGATACCACTTACCGTAACATCATCAACAACGTGCACGAGTTCGGCCAGCTCACTCCCGAGAACGGCATGAAGTGGGATGCCACCGAGGGCCAACCCGGAAAGTTCACCTTCCAATCGGGAGATATTGTTGCTGGAGTGGCCAAGAGCAACGGACAGCTCTTGAGATGCCACACGCTGGTTTGGTACAGCCAGCTGCCTTCGTGGGGTAAGTACCTCTACCTTTTATCGTTGAGGTCGACGTGGGGATGGAACGGTGTACTGACAGGGAATATACAGTCTCCAACGGCTCCTGGAACCGTAACACCCTTCAGTCCGTTATCGAGTCGCACATTAGCAATGTTATGGGCCACTACAAGGGCCAGTGCTACGCCTGGGATGTTGTGAACGAGGCCATCTCCGATGATGCTCAAGGCAACTACCGCGATTCGATCTTCTTCAAGACCTTCAAGACGGATTACTTCCCCATTGCCTTCAATGCTGCGAAGAAGGCTGATCCCAACGCCAAGCTGTGAGTCTGCTCTTCGCATCAGCCACATCAACATGATGGTACCCAAACTAACACCTCCCAGCTACTACAACGACTACAACCTCGAGTACAACGGCGCCAAGACCGAAAGGGCCCTTGAGCTCGTCAAGCTCATCAAGGCTGCCGGCGCCCCCATTGATGGTGTCGGTTTCCAGGCCCATATGACTGTCGGCGGCACGCCCTCGCGCAGTGCCATGGCCACCCTCCTCAAGCGTTTTACCGCTCTCGGTGTTGAGGTTGCCTATACCGAGCTCGACATTGCGCACAAGAACCAGCCCTCCTCCTCCTCGGTCCAGGCCCAACAGGCTACCGACTATGCCAACATGGTTGGCTCCTGCGTGGACGTCGACGGCTGCGTCGGTGTCACCATCTGGGGCTTCATCGACAAGTACAACTGGATCCAGAACGGTAACGCTGCGATCTTCGATAGCAGCTTCAACAAGAAGCCCGCCTATTCCGCTATCAGCTCCGTCTTGGCCGCTGCGGCGACGAAAGCCCCTACTCCGGCCAAGAACGCCAACTCCCCTCCTGCTGTGCACACGACCCTCAGGACCGCGATTGCGACTGCTCCTGCCTGTGAGGCGACCGCCACTGCCCCCAAGGCCACGGCGGCGCCTGCTGCCCAGCCGGCTAAGCCGGCCACCGGTTCCTCTACTGGCGCGCAGCAGCCGCGTTGGGCGCAGTGCGGTGGTAACGGATACACGGGCCCCACTGCTTGCCAGGCCCCGTATACTTGCAAGGTTCAGAACCCTTGGTATAGCCAGTGCTTGTAAGCTTTTCGAGAGAAGTTTGTGTTGAAGCCGTGAGGCTGAGACCGAACTCACGAAGAGTGACGATGGATGCCTGTAGAGGAGAACATGAGCGTTCTTGTATATAGTTGTTTCGGTGGTGGCACGGTTTGACGAACGCGATAGGGGCAGAGAGTGACGTTGTACATACAATTTTTAGAACATGAATTACATTCACCTATAGACTACTCCTCCGGTCAATTTTGGTAGAGGTACCTATCCTGTGCTTGAACTTTCACTTGACTTCAATCCTATATTTCCTCAACACCTCTACAGTGGAACCGATAGAAGCTACCTAGGTACTGCTACATCTAGGGACGCCAAGATCGACTCCCGGGAGAGGATGGAGAAGCAGAGGAAGGAATCGACAAGAACTGCAGCTGGCCAGCTGGAGGGAAAGAAGGAAAAAGGCATGGCTGAACCCGGTATTCGAGGATACCTCCCAGCTTGGCCTAGAAATGAAAGCTCTTGGGAAGCAGCGGTAGATGGGAAGCATACACTTTAGGTCAGAAATAATACACCTCTTTGAGGCAGAAGATCAACCTATCACCCACTCGACTACGCTCAAGAACTGAGTTTTGCTTCTTTCTCTGTACGCAGTTTTAAGGCTAGAGGTAAGTACCCCCTAAGTAACCTGCTTACCTCGTATTTGTAGAGGTAAGAGTTAGGTATATACCTCTACTTGAGATTTTATACAAAACCTGGAAAGGAGTTTTTTTTTCATCCTATGATTGAGGGTCTTATTTTTATTTTATTTTTTTCAGGACTTGAAGTTCATGCCAAAGTCCCTCAACGCTGGGTGTTTGGAGATTGAGCCTGTTGTCAGCCAAAAGCTAGCCCTAAATCGACACCAATGGAGAAAATGGCAATGGCTCGCCGAAGTAGATGCCCCCTCCATCGAAGTTGTCTATGCGTTGGAATGTAGAGGTAGGTAGATACCAACGCTTTCGTCTGACTCTTGGTTGAGTCCAGATTTCCCGTTGGTACTAGGAAGGTTTTTAGTTTCTTTGTTTGGGTGGATGATGTTTGTCGGCTGTCGGGTTCTGAAAGTACATGTTTGTGCAAGAGAAAAGAATGTTGCAAACTTGACCGCTCCTGCCAAATGGTACCTAGGTGAGACTAGAAAGTTCGAGGATTTTAAATGAAGGTCGGGAGGAGGAGCAAGTGACAGGACTGGAGGGCGCGGGGGGCGCTCCTATCTACTTCGGGTCAGCATCATCACGACGAGAGACATCAACGTCCAGATCTGAAGTGAGTGTGATGAGGCAGCATGTCTCCGCATCATAAGTGGAAGTCTTCAGATTTCGTACATCTTGTGTGATTCGCGTAATCGGTCCATTGCAAACACGATCATCACTGGGACAAGACCCAATACTACATACCCAGAAATTGTGAACTGTACAGGGCCAAGGACGTATGGTACAAGTGATCAGAGCTACGTCGATACCTCTAGTTCCGGAGAACTCTTGTCATTGATTCGGCCGGTTGTAGGGCCCGGGCCGCTGACTGCAGGCCGCCCGCAGAAGCCCCACTCAACTCCGGTCACTACCTTATGTGTGCTCCACATTTCCAGGTTGGCAATGTCTCCTCTTGTTCTATCCTCCAGAAATCTCCTTGATAGGGCTCCTAACAACTGAGATGGAGTGGAAGTCAAGCGTAGGAATTGACGGTTAAAATGTGACCGATCATCGACAGCCACGGTGTTTGCAGAGAAGTGGCACAAGACCGGCGTTTGGACCCCTTCCTGTACCCTTGTTTGTTGCTGTTCGGTTACGGGCCTCCAGCATAGCGTACCTAGAGGTAGGTAGGTAAGCTTCAAATTGCGACAGTCTTGATGATGGTCGGACAAAGACCGAGGAGTTTAAATAGAGGTATCTTCCCCTTTGCCCCAACCCCGTATTTGTACTCGTTTACTTTCAGGCTCTCGGCTTTTCTACATCCTTTCTGTCTCAAGGTCGAACACCGGGGAACTTCCATCGCAACATCAGACTTCCCAATGACAATGCAGTCCAAGACCGCCCCCCCATCAAACAGCCCAGACAATCTCGATGGACGGATTCAATCAGACGACGATGAAAAGACCCCAAATGTTCGGAGCCATTCAGTTGCCAGGAAGGGGCAAATCAATCGCATCCTTCTCATAGCAGTGGCTTTTCTCAGTTTGGGATGGCTCACAACATTGGTCTTTTGGTACAAGAGTGCACCGAAGCCACAAGACTTCTATGTCTCCACCCTTCACCAGCAGTACTGCCAGGTAAGAGCCTCCCTAGAGGTACCTACTCACCTAGTTACAGGCACACAGTTCCATCACCCTTTCTCAAACGATCCTATGCTGACACGACTTTTCGTCAGGATTTAATCCACTTTCATTATTCTGTCGATCTCGACGAGTTACGTATACTAAAGCCAGAAGAGGAGTTTAAGTGGAGGGTCTTACTTCAGTATTGCTTCAGAGAATTGGGCAAATAAATCCTTAGCAGCCTTCTCTTCATTGTTGAGGGCAACAGTCACATCAATGCTGGAAAGGCCCAGACGAATTCTGTGAGGAATGGGGTGGTGAGCATTATTGCCTCTACACATCGACTTTGATAAGTTGGTCGGGGCAACTCCAGATTGACCGGGGGGTGAGGTATCATCTGACGTAGAAGCACAAGGTACTAGACATACTCAATGAAGTTCGTAGCTACCTGCAGATAGGTCAAGTATTCGAGCACCATATCTACCTCTACAGGTACCTTCGCTGAAGAATGCCACAAAGATTGCATGCATGGAGCAAAAAGTAGGTAGAAAAACACGAGAGGGGTCAACGGGGCAAAGGAGTACGCAGGGCAAAGAGTTCACATTTGTACAAGTCTAGACCGCAACAGCCCCTACAGACTCCGTCACCCCCTCCTCTGCAGTTTTTTCCGGCATCGCCACAGTGGCCGGTGCCTCCTTGGGCAACCCATACACACTAACATCCTCACTCATCCCCTTCCTGATCCACACCTGCCCAACTACATCCGGTCCAAAAACCAACAGTTGCCTCAAGCCCACGTCGACAAATCCCAGGCTCCTGAAGACCGCACCACTGGCCTTATTCGCCGGGTCATGAAGTCCTAGAATATCCTTCACCCCCTGCACCCTCTCGACATACTCCATCAGTCCCTGCGCCGCCTCTTTCGTGAACCCCTTCTTCATGTACTCCGACAGAATGGCAAACCCCAGATCCGGCGCGGTATAAGATCCGGGCTCATCCCCACGCATCAGCGACACCGTACCGATTGGCGTGGCGGAGGCCAGATCGTCTGGGTTCGCAGGGTTGCGGAGAGAGAAGAGGTAGGTGCCGTAGCCATTGCGGGCATGTTCGGCGCGGAAGCGGCCCTCGAGTTGACGGCGGGCGATGTCACGGGTGGTAACAGATGTCTTTCCGTTGTTGGCAATAAACTCGGGGGTGTTATAGAGGGCGACGAGGAAGTCGCAGTGCGAGTCGAGGTCCGGCTGGAGGTAGGAGATGAGGAGACGGGGGGTCTCGATTTTGAAGGTGGGGTCTGACATGATCGTTGGTGGTGAGGTGGCGGTGTAATTTGGGGTGAGGTGGGTTCTGGGTGTGCTTCTTATCCGATGTGTGATGTCAAAGGTAAAGGTTTTTCTTGAGATGATTGTCCTTGGAAGATGTTTAGAGGAAGTGAATGAGATGAACGGGCAGGGGCTGATATCATAAAGAAGGCAAGAGGGAATGAGGATGCTGAAATACTTCACCCGCATAGAACCATTTTGAATTTCCAATATAACACTGCATCCGACACTTTTGGACTGGAAAGTGGCGTTGCGAAGATTACCCAGTTGACGACTTTCCTCTCTGGGCAAGCCAGGGTAACATAGCGACCAGCACTGGGCGGTGCGCGCCTACCAAACGCCCGCTGTAACCTCATGAATCGGCACTAAAACAGGTGAGTCAGTGAGAACAGTAGCTTCCCCATGATGGAGATAAGGTCTTTGCAGTCGAACAGGATCATGGTTGCAACGGTACAGGTATAAAAGATCATGACTCGAGAGTCACGGTACGACTTGGAATGGTGAAAAGAGGCAGTGCGATGCATGCAAGTGATTGTTGGTGATTGTGGTCAGGAAGTAAACAAAGCCCCTGAAAGTTCTCTCATACACACCCCTCCATTTCCTCTGGACGTGAAGCTGCGTGCAGCGCGAATCAGCATCTGATACATCGTACTGTGTAAGCAGTGCCTAAGCGCACAAACCCCGCCTCGACGACCATGGAGCCCAGGCATAGACACCGTCCAAACTGATATGATCTGCGGGCTCTTACTGTGTTGTCAGATCGTACTTGGCTATATGTAGGTAACCTCGAGGAGGTGAGGTTTCACATCCTTGTGCTGGGACGACATGAACATGTGTCAAACCCGTTCGAACATCGAATCCTCCCTGTACCGCGTCCCCGAAGTTGGAGACAGGCTTTCGGAAGGTTCATGGGTCGCTAGCAGCTACCTCTAAAGATAGCAACGGCGTAGCCATCCGAAGGTGAGGTTTCTCAGGACCACGGCGTCGAGCTGAGACCTTGCTTCCGATAATACCGATCCTGCTGACGGATTGCTCCCGAAGCCAAACCACGATTGAGAGCCCAGACCCCGTCTCTGTTCCCAGCCGATAGCGTTTCTTTACTCCGTGAGGACCATCAACAAGAGCTGAATATGGTGACCGAATCTGGCTGTGGGAAGGGCAGCAGAAATGATAGAGTCAAAGCGACTCTATGAGGATGACGGTCCTTCATCATCTACCTACACTCTCCCAGCGCCAGGGAAAGGCGAGAGACTTTTGTTGTTGGCATAAGACGGTGTCGGACAAAGAAGTCAGGTCCCGGCATTGCCACGGCATTGAGTCAGGAACGTAGCAGGGCGGAGAAGCCTGGGACGCAAAAGGTTGGTGGATGATGAAGGATCAGCTCGTCAACAAACGATATAAGAGAGTGTAAAGCCCATCCTCGACGTCTCGACTCGAAAGTCGAAAGCATAGGTATCTATATCGGTTAGCACACCCCCAATCGCCTTCTCCTCGTCCCCGGCTAACACTGACTTTGAAGGACCATGACAACCACTGCTCTCACCACCCTTGTGACTCTGCGCCTCCGTTGCCGCCATCCCTGCGTCCGCCAGGCCCAAGCCAAGCCTAGGTACCCTCGCATGGGGTTCACTGGGGCGCTATCAGAATCCGTGGGCCCAAGCCTGTCAAAACTATTCCGAATCCGCCCATGTCTGGGCCTTGCACGGGCCTATCAAGCGCGAAGCTGAACCCGAAGCCGCTTCCATCGTCGACAGCCCCAAGCCGGCGTTTGTTTGGGGTTCTCGGGCCTCGAGCAGGGAGCAAGCGCGAAGCCTGGCAGAGCCAGAGCCGGAGGCGAATCGCGCCAAGCATGCGTATGTGTTGGGGAGCCGTGGCACGACCAAACGAGACGCTAAGGGTGGTACTGCCGAAAAGGCATATGTGGAAGGATCTAGGGGTCCTTCCAACAAGTGTGAAGTTTCGCCGAAGCCCGCCTCTATAAACACTGACCCTGCATCTGTATGGGAAGGCCGTGGCCCTAGCAACTAGACTGGACCCTTTTTGGAATAAGTCGATGATGGTATGCTATTATGACAAGGGACGGATGGGTGACAAGGGATCGGAAAGCGGGCGATGATGTGGGAGGGATGTTTGGCTTGTCGAGATCAGTCGGGGAAATGGAGTGTCAGTCAAGACCTCGGGAGAAATGCGGAAGAGTCTGTAGGAGTAGTTTGCAGTTAGCCACAGCCGAGAAAACCAGGATAGCTGGACACCTCCTCGGCGCTGGGGCAGCAACTCAAGTGTTGATGGAGGGGATGAAGGCAAAAGGTTTGGTCTTGTTGTATGCGCTCGGCGTTTCGTAGCTGGAACAGGCGCGACCGGATTGCGTTAGCTGTCGATTCTGGGGACTGTTGCGGCTGCTCCGTGGTGGTGTCGCACTCAACATGAAGGGTCGGGCTGGAAGTGTTTGTTCCGCTGCAGACCGACATGGCTGGATTGGTCGGGTGCGTGCCGTATCAGGCGGACCGGACATTACGTCATGCAGAGATTGCCGCATGTGCAATTGACTTCCTTCGCTGTCAGCCTTGCATTAGTTCCATTTTCCCAGCACCAGGCGTCGTCTTTTCCCGCTCGTCGTTCAATATGGGTTTACCCCTACCTATGTAGCCCATCGCTGCGGACTAGAGGTAGTCTTCGGGTTGGTCTGGACATCTCCGACGCTCCTGACCCGGCATCCGCAGCTCCCATCACCCTTGTAGGGCAGACACTCAAGGGTTTGTCCGCCATGCAAATCCCCTTTAGACGCCATCCGGGTGGAGACACCAGTCAGGATTCCGACGACCTGGGACTGTTTACATTCCAATCGGAGAAAATCTCCTCACGCTTTACCTTTTACTGGTCGAACATGCATCTCCAAGGCACGCTGCCATTCACCCAATCTTCTCTATTCGTCCCATTTCCCAGATGGCAGCCTCGACACTGAAGCGATGGAACCGAGGCTGAAATTGTTGGAAGCACTAGCCAGCAGTTTTGATGTCCTGAGTGTCGAAGAGTAACGGCGAAATGCCCGGGCGAGCATCCCCTTTCCCTCAACTCTTCATCTGGCATGGGGCCGGCTGTATAAGCTACCTACACGAACTTGACGGAAGGGACTTGGTAAGCCAAACAACTGCGATCTTTCAAGGATAAGGATATGGACCGCACCTTTGAGGACGCTTACCAGACGCCGGAGCAATTCACCATCGCGGCCCTGCAGGGGTGAGAAACCTTCACTCCACGTCCTTGGCCCTGCTTTATTCTTGCATGAACAGCGGTATATCTTTGTCGTCCTTTTCGCACCTAGTGCCGGGTAAATATTCGGAAACCACCGGCTCACGCCTCCGTCGTTTCCTCTCTGCTGAAGGCGTTCGAGCCGCCAGCCGCCGAGCTTCCATTTGAGGTGCCTCATCAATGGGGTGGCGACGGCGACTCCCAGCTTCTAGATCAGGCAGTTGAGAGATCGAGAGTGTACCCCATCGAGGGAGCACCGTTGTTTCACCATTCTTCGGGTGCCTGTTGATCCCACTTCCAACGGCGCGAATGGGAGCGGCAAAGAGTCTGGATCGGGCAGGTCCCAAATGCACAGGTGAATGGTGGCATTTCTTATCTTGCTGAATCCCCAACCCGTTGCAAGCCCATTCCTCACATTTCCCAGCTTTCCCACAAAATCAGCTCGGAGATGTAACCACACTACCGAGAACCCCATACTGTCGCAACTGAACTGCCAGAAACAGCCTAGCTCCGGCACTGCTAGACACTGCAAAATCGTCGATCCTGGTGTCCACCATGTGGTTTTGGGGGGAAAACCCCACGCGGTTGGCGGAACTTTGCAGCCATGGATCGGGAAGCAATTCATGGAGATGGAAGTGACCAGGCAATCGTTCTCACCCCCCTTCGATGCCGCTGAGCCAAACGAATCTAGTAGACTGCCATTGACAGCTGGAAATAGGCAGGTGTGTGGGAGGTCTAGTTCAAGCGTGGCCGCCCAGAAGGGCAACTATCGTGTGCTCAACTCTGCATGAACGAACAAACGTGAAAAGAGCGGGGTTCCATGGAAACGTAAATGGAGGGCTAAGCAAGGGTTCGGCGGGCATGACGCCGGTGAAAAACGTGCCGAGACAGGAATGTCCAGCATC
Source organism: Neurospora crassa OR74A (assembly GCF_000182925.2). Taxonomy (NCBI): domain Eukaryota; kingdom Fungi; phylum Ascomycota; class Sordariomycetes; order Sordariales; family Sordariaceae; genus Neurospora; species Neurospora crassa. Next base: position 4,153,940 of record NC_026506.1, read on the forward strand.
GTGAGTCAAGGGATATAAAATGGAATTGCTGCGCCCTTTTTCCGCGTTATGTTGTTCGACTGCTCTGTGCTTGAGTTGTCGTCAATCAATATGCGTGCCTCGGCCCTCTTCGCTCTCCTCGCCAGCTCAGCCGGCCTTGTCGCCGCCGTCCCTCCTGCCAGTGCCGCCAAGGCCGCCGGTCTTCGTCTCATCAAGACCTCCCCCGAGGATAAGGGCGCATGGGTGACTGAGGAGCAGAAGATCACTCAGTACCGCAACAAGCGCATCGGCTTCGTCGATATCACCGACATCACCGTGAGTCTCATCACACCTTCACAGCCCCAACCCACATCATGCCCTGACTACAGCATCCATCGACCTTCCAAACCGCCATATGTCCAAGACCGTGCTGACCGCAACCAGGACGCTTCCGTCCTCACTGCCCTCTCCAACCCTGACGGTGCTCCTGCCAGGTCCGACTTTTCAGCCGAGGCCGTCAGATACCCTACCGCCGTCTCGCACCAAACCCAAGTCAATTCCCTTCTCTCTCAAGTGTCGACCACTAATCCCAAGTCGTGGCTGCTCACTCTTACCAACTTCTACAACCGGTACTACAGGTCCAGCTATGGCACGCAGGCCGGTACCTGGCTGTATGACACCATTGTCTCCGTCGCCTCCGCCAACCCGGCCATCACCGTGACCAAGTTCACCCACTCGTGGAACCAGCCCTCCATCATCGCCAAGATCCCCGGCACCAGCAGCAATCTGGTTATCGTGAGCGCGCACTATGACTCGACTGGCGGCTCGTCTACCGCACGTGGACCCGGCGCCGACGACAACGGCTCGGGCGTCGTCGTCATTCTCGAGGCTCTCCGCGTTCTCGCCAACGCCAAGTTTGCTCCCAAGGACACGCTCGAGTTTCACTTTTACTCTGCCGAAGAGGGTGGTCTCCTTGGTTCTGCTGCCGTTTTCTCCAGCTACAAGTCCGCTGGCAAGAGCGTGTATGCCGTCATGAACCAGGACATGGCGGGATATTCGCCCAGCGGAAAGATTTCCATTTACACCGACTATGTCGACTCCTCGTTGACGGCGTATACCCGAGTGATCGCGACTGCTTATACCGGCGAGACGACTAGCGATAGGTGTGGCTATGGATGCTCGGACCATGCCTCTGCCAGGTCTAACGGTTTCCGTAAGTAGCGTATATGCCTTGTTTGCTTTTTGAACTTGGAGAAGAATCCAGAGGACTAACCTGTGATTTCCAGCTGCCGCTTACGTTTGCGATGAGCCCATAGATACCGCGACTCCCTACCTCCACTCATCCAAGGATGTGAGTTGAATCCGCACCGCAATCGTTACCTGTAGATTGATACTGACTCTGTGTCCGCTCGCAAACAGGCTTACTCGACCATCATGTGGGATGCTATCCTTCGCCATGCCAAGTTCACGACTGCCTTCCTTGTTGAGGCTTCCTACCTTTAATGGGTTGTAGTCATGTCCTGTTTCTGAATATGTCTTCACAAGCAGAAATAAGGGGGTCCAATAACACACAAATGAGTCGAATACGGTATACCTGTAGGTACCTCTACAGTGTTCATGTGGGGGGTGGCGCATGGATTGGATAGCTCCAGGCGAAACACATCCATTGACCTCAATAAGAAACAATACTTTGACGCGACGCACGAGGCCTCATACAGATACTCACCTTCCCTTTCTTGCTTCAGTTGTTCCAACTCGAGACAGCAAAGCGTCTCTGGAACTTGTGATAGAAGACGTAGGATCATACAAGTGGCTCGGCGATCCAAAACAGAAACGCTGTGCGTGGACGTTCTTAGCGTAGACGCTTCCATCAATGATCTTCTCAAACGCCGTTGGTTTCTCGGCGAAGCGCTACCCGCCGTCCTTGTCATAACCATTCTCGGTCCGGGAACAGGTTCAACATCGGTGATCACCCTCGTCCTGACCCGCATCGTGATCGGCGTCCAAGTGGCCATTGCGGGCTATCAGCTTCTGGCCAAGTATCAGCTCCTCCGATGGAAGGAGATAGCCCTGTGCTGGCTTCCTATTTGACCATCATGTGGTTCTTCGCGACGCCGTGCATGTTGGCGACGGACCGAACCTTAGCCTCCTGTCCGCGCTGGCCATTGCTAGCTGTGTGAATTGTACAGATCCGTTTTCACTCAGGCCATTGCGAATGGTCCTTTCACCGGCAAAGTCTGTGGCTCGCAAACTGCGTAAGATCACCTCGAGTGTAGCAGGCGCCGACGATGGCTTCGGTTTCCTTTTCTTGATGTTGGCTGTGTACTCGACGAGGTATGTCAATGTCGATGATTCTTCTAGTGGACATGGCACGGTGGCTGCTCGGAGTGCGGAAAGAGTGGGCAGGCTCAATGGAGGCGTCGGCGTCGCGATCGGAAACTGAGTAACAGAGACGTGGCGGTACATTGTACTTGTGTGTGTCGCAATTGGTGCTCTGGTTGGGTTCGGGGCTGGATAGACTCTCTGCAGCACAGGTGTGCCCCAACTCGGGAAACCGCTCTTCCTGCCAGGGATTCAGTAGTTAGATCATGTTCATCATGCTGACACGTAACAGGAAATGGGTTGACTCGGAGTCTTACCTCCTCTGCCCTACCGCTCTAGGCCCCTTGCAGGCATTTGCGACATGCTCGGCACGACGACCTGCTCGCCTGCTTCGTCGCTGGCAACGCCATGAACTGGAAGGGCGAGTTCCTCCGTGAGGCCGAAGCGCGCCATGACGAGATCAACTCTTGCATGAATGCCTCGCTCAACTTTGGCGGGTTCATGAACAATGGTCTTATTATGCCGTGGAGCGAGTCCCGTCGGTATCACCGGCATGACGTGGGGCGGCCTGATCGGCCTTGGCTTCTTCGTCCTCCTCTTCCGCCATATCCCCGCCATCCTTGGCATGTACAAGTTGATGCGAAACGTATGCAAGAACCTACAAAGAGGCCTTATTTATGGGATACTTTGGTCCTATCGGTGCCGGCCCTTTATTTGTACGTTGCGAACACGCGCCACCTCTACTCCGACCGGAGCCATGGTGACGAAGAGGAAACGTACCTCGTGCGCGTCATGATTCCGGCCGTATATTTCCATGTCTTGTTATCGATCGTGTTGGACGGTTTGTCGATGCCGGGGCTCAACTTGATTTACGAGATCTGCGGTGTTGAGTCGATTATGGACGATGCGGTCGTGGTGCGTCGCAAGTCTGTTCGGGCGCCGACGCCTGTCAATGCCGAGGTGAAGGACAATAGGACATTTGTCGCGTACAATCGATCCTCAAAGCCGTTATGCGAGCCGAGCGAGCTGCCGATTGTCGAGGAGCGCTACATTGGGCATATGTATTGTGACGGCGGTCGGGCGGTCGGGCGGTCGGGCGGCGACGCCTGATTCGGTCGAGCTTGTGAAGGAGAGAACTTGGAGTTCGGTGGACAATCTGAGCAATCGCACTATACGTAGAGGTACGCTTCAGTCGAAACAGGTTGTGAAGAGAGGCAACGAAGGGGGGGTTTTGGGGTAAGGGGAGGCTTGTCGTTCCAGTCACGTACAGTCAGCGAAATAGATGGCTTTTGCGAGTCGAACAAACGTGTATAGGTAGCCATGATTCACGGAAAGTCGCAATAGCGGAATGTTGCAAAGTCGAGAATGATTCCTCTGCTTCGTCGGACTGAAGATGCAAACAAACTCCCGGCCGGCAACTGTTGCCAGTCTTGGCAGAGCTTGCGCAGCGCCCACACTCCGGCAGGCAACAAACGTTCTAAATCCCCCATGATGCCGTAGAGTAGGTAGGTATTCTTCCTGAAAATGTTACCAACCCCGTCCCGTCTACACGAGGCAAACACTTTGTACCATCGTCCAGCTACATTCAGAGACCGCTACCTTTGGGCCCCTGACCTTGCTATTCTTGCTTTAATGCGTTGCGTTCAATTAAGGCTCGAGTTGACCTCAACCCTCGCGTCACCAACACGACCTCGTCAACAACACACCGGTTGATGCCTGCAGCACCAACTCTGGCCTCATATATTGCCACCCACTAAAAGCATCCTGGCTAGAGGTACCCAAGCATGACGCTCAGCAGACACTGCAATCTTCAAGAATCTCGCTCCACGTCGTGTTCTAGTTCACGCATCTCGTTCCACGGCGCATAATCACTCCGATTGAACTTGGGAACAAAAGTTTGCTGACAATGCCATTCAATCGAAGTCGAGCGGCTGCTAACCAAGTCACATCTTTATATGAAAAGTCCATCTCGAGAGTGCCGGGTTTGGTTGTGTCATTGCGAGTAGAGGTAGGTAGAGGTAGGTCAGGTACGAGTTACTGTAGACTGGAGTCGGGTGGCAACACCCTGCCAAGCTGACAAGCCGCCAGCCTTGTAAGTGTACCACGTTTATTGGCTGATTAGGTGTCCTCCTTTTTCTATTCACGTGTGTTCAAGAACATGAACAGAAAGTACCAACCAAACATCTCATTTAATCCACATGAAATGCTGCAACGGGACCTTGATGACTCTATTTGTTGGACTCATTGGACATTTTTTGGGTGGATGATGTTTGCAATGTATTCGAACACCGGAAGTACGTGCCTATGAATGACCAAGCCTCATACAGCCAGAGTGTGTCATCCATGGCTAACGGGAACATCTAATCCTTGACATGCAAAGGTGCGATATAAAGACATGTTGTACCCAGATCCCGAAGCCACCCACACTAAATCCACAGACTTGACAGGCAACACTTCAAATCTCTTCAACAGTTCCTAACCTTCGGCGCAAACCCGCCCGCGAAATAACAGGTGACAAGTCGAAAACCACTTACAACCTGAACACTACTACCAAGATGTCGAACCCCAACATTCCCGCCATCAGGAGAAACTGCGCTACCCCGGACCTCCCTTCCTTGATCCAAGAAACCACCGGCAACCCACCGCCATTCTCTGCCACACACCAGAACCCCCGCTACCATCAGCGTGTTATGGTCGACATCATACCCACCGGCCTAAAGACAGCCTCCAGCCAGGTTTCCGAGCAGCTCCGACGCTGGCATGATGCTCACAAAGGCAAATACTCGTCGACAGTCCTCAAGACCTTGGAAGACCTGGGACAGCAAGTGCAAGAGCTTTGCGAGGCCAGACGGAGCGGCGTTATCCGGATACGTTCGTCAGGTGACGGCGCCAAGATTCTCTGCATTCTGGCGCAGTTAAAGGCCATGAGGGAATGCATGGATAAAGTGGACGACATGGAGAAGGACTGGGTTTGGGTTGAAAGCTCTGAAGCAAAGGCTCCACCTCTGGACACAGATACTGATGGGGAGTACGTGGTTGTGGAGAAGAACGGGGAGGAAGATGTGAATGGGGGGAAAGACATTGGTGAGCAGGGCATGGTCGCGATCATGCAGATGTACCTGAAGGCTTTGACAGTCTATTAGGGACTTCTCACGGTGTTAGAGGTATGTGAATGAAGTGACCTGGGTTGACGGTTTTGGCACTCGGCGGGGATGGAGGGCAAATGCCACTTGAAGACGGGAGTAAAGCTCGAGAAAGAGGGGAGAACATCAATTGAAGTAGCAAAAGCTGTTGGAATATAAAGCGCCAGTTCGCAGCGGACGATTCCAGGCAGTGTTGAACGCCGTAGAGGGATGCACATAGCATGACAGGATCTCATATCATTTTCCATTCAGGTACATGTACTTGCACCTGTCCACGTTACCATCCATGTTGTTTCCCCACCATTTCTTCACGATGACTTCAGTCAGTAACGAACATCGTTCAAAGAGACGGATAGGACATTAAGAGGAGTAGTACTCACCGGGAAGTCTCTGGCCTTGCCACTGCCGCCCGCCACGGCAAAGGTGAGGATGAAGATGATCAAGGAACAACCACCGGCTATGGCTGCCGCACAGATATTGTTCCACTTGGCAAACAGCGCCGGCTTGTATCGACGAAGATAGCCCTGGGAAAAGAAGCCAAACACAAAGTATGCCAAAAGCGAAGAGTTGATACCGACAGACAACCAGCCCAGCCAAGTGCAGATGAGAAATGTGTTGATATGGTTGAGTCTGAGTTGAGGGAAGTACTTGTGACCTGAATATAGCATCTGTTAGCAGAGGTACCAAGGGCTTCATCGCCCATTTGAGGATGATACGCCTGACTGACCGATCCAAAATGGCAATGGGGCAAAGATTCCGAAGAACAGCCCCATTGGAACCATCCAGTACGTTCCATGACGTCCGCTGTGGTACCTGGTGTCAGCACACATCTCAGACATGGATGCTAATGGCACGGTCAGACTCAACTCACAAGATCTCATTGGCCGTACCGCCCCAAGCGACCGCCTGGGAATTGTAAGTCTGTACATTCTGACCAGACCAGACGTTGGTGCCCTGAACGGACAACAGAATGTCGCGCCGATTATCCACAATGCTGTTCATCATGACCCAGTTGAACACTGAGCCAGCACATGTTCCAAGAATCTGCGCAAGAAAGGTTGCTCTGGGTGGGAGCTTCGCATATTGTGCCAACTTGAGATCGCCCAACATCTGGATGGCTTGCACCAGGGCATTGGATCCATAGAGGGTGAACATCATGTTCGCTACCGGTCTGCGAGGAACCATGTAAGCACCGATCATCTGAACCGCGCTTGTTGGTTGATAGTAGAACCCAACAATGCCATACATGCACGCAAAGAAAATGGTCAAGATCCAGGCCAGCAGGACGGCAAGTAGGAACGCCCACCAAGGGAGGCCAGTCTTTTGCTGGTAACAGCAGATCAGGCCAATCATGATTGAGATGGCGAGGATGCTGAGATACCACAATGATGGCACCTCCTTGTAGGCACGCATAGCGGCGTAATGGGGGTCCCCTTCGGTACCGGGGTATTCTTTGCGAGGGGTGTCTGCGTCAGAGGTGAAGTTCTTCCAGAAGGATGAGCTGAACCCATGGTGCCACCACGTTCTGGCTTTCTGGACGTTTTGCTTCCAAGTCGAAGGCCGAAAAGGACCAAATATGAATTTTATGTCATGCCAGTTCCAGAGAATGACATGTACCACAGCTGCCGTGATGCCCATGTTCTTCATCAGCAAACTCAAAGCTTTGCTGGTGGCAAACCTGGGAAGCCCGTAGGCTTGCAAAGCAGCTGGATCAACCTGGTTGTCTGGACCCAAGATCTGTGTCTGGTCATAGACGGTCCCATTGGAAGTAAACAAAGATTGCGCCATAAAGGGGAATCTCTTCGCATCCCAGAGATTGGAGTAGTAAGCGCCCAAGGTCAAAGCAATACAGCCAATGTAGCCGATGAGTTGGTTGACCAATGTACTCAGGGGCAGAGTAAACTCCTTTTCTCCAATGTACTGCCAGTCCATGCACCAGCTAAGGAAGCCCATGCCCTCGTTTCCATTGGCTCCTCCGAACAGGCGCGTGAAGAAGGCCGAGTCCTGGTTGGCGAGGCAGAAGATGGAAATTCCAGTGGTGAGAGGAAACATCCATTGGGGCACAATCTCCCAGACCATGACAGCCAAGCAGATGCACCAGAAGATTTTGAGTCGTTTCTTGGCCAGTTCCTTGTTTAGGTGCATCGACTGGAATAGTGCTGCATTTGGAAGCTGTGATGGCCAGACGAATTTGGTGGGGTAGATGAAAGCTTTGCGTATGCCACCGAGAAGACCATAGCCAATGCACTGCGAGGAGAACAGCATGAAAATGGCCGACGCTGCATTTGGTTGATTGCCGTAGTATAGAGACTGGGCGGCAAGTTGTTCGGTTCCGAGGGCACAGGTGGCGGCAGAGCTGGCCATAATGACGATGAAAACGTGTTCCTTCTGGGTGAACGGCCCCGGGTTGAGAAAACGGCCAACAGGACCCCAGCGAGGGATCAAGACAGTGGCCTCGCCAAGACAGTAGGCGATCATGATCAGGAACACAATGCTCACGTTGACAGTTTGTGGCTTGAAGTAGAAGATCTCGCCGAGAACAGCACCAAAGGCCGACAAGCCTAGCCCAAGGACGAAGGCACGGAAGGTGTAGATATTCTCAGTCGGGTCATCGGACGTGTCGAGGGTCTTGGTGACCAGCTGTAAAGGCGTATCGACGGTAGTGTCTGTTGTGATATCTGGATGACGCGTTGTTAGAGGTAGTTGGTGGTATGGAAATTGGCAGCTAGGAACATATTGAAGCGCTCACCAGCAGACTCAGCATCAACGCTCCCATCTTTCGCTATGGCAGCGGTCTTGGTTTCGATTGGTGCCACATGTTGGATGTCGTACTTCTCGTTCAGTTCGCGCAGGTCAGCAGCTGGTGCGGGCTTGCATTCCACGATCTCGTCCATGGTCACTGGCAACCTGGAAGGGAAGGGACTTGACGCGCGTGGCCAAAGGAAACGGAGAATGAAAGAGGGACTCAACTGCTTTTTCCAAGTCGTAAGAATTTTACCAAAGGCGCTAGCAAAGAAGACGAGGAAATCCCATTGGACTGGTTCCATACATGTAGCGACTACCGCCGGGGGCTAATGTGTCGCGCGATTGTTCAATTGATAACAGAGCGACCCCGGTTGCTGTAGATCTACTTGCCCTTTCAGTCGATGTCCCGTGGGGTAATTGTCGGCGGTCGTGCATCAACATGGGAGGAGCTCCGCTGCAGACAGGGAAGTCGCCTCTGGCAATAACGGATGCTTAGCCGGAGACGGGCAAGAGCTGCATCGAGGCTGAAATAAGCTTTTAGGTTGCATCTTGCGGTCCACATCGCTCGCTCGCCGTGTGAGAGCGCACACAATCAGGAGAGTAAGCTAGCTTAAGATGGGTTGTAGTGTAATTTAAATATAATACTAACGTTGAAAAAAAGAAAAAAGGAAAAGAAAAGTATAGAGGAGAGCTGGCTGCGCGAGGTTTTGTAATGTGCGCGCGCTAAGCTTCCAGTCGTATAGTCTGTGCTGCGACGGCGGCGCGTAGCAACGTAACTTATCCTATACTATTTAGGTAGGTAGAGTTTGAAGTTATAATACGCTAATTAACAAATTAATTACAAATTGGAAATATTTTAAAAACTATTTATATAAATTATATTACTTTAAATTAAATAAAAGTAACTTATATAATTCTATATTTAATTTATATAGCTTTATAAGTATTATAACTAGAAGAATAAGGGAAAGCCTCCCCGCACCCTGTCGAATCCTACACGTACCCTCCCCCACAAAGAAAAGTGGGACTGCAGCTGTATGACACCTGACATTAAAATCCCCGTTTTTGCCCGCTAAATCGAATCTTTCAAATACACACAACATCCCCTCTAACTTAATCGTTTCTTTCACTCTTTTTCACACAACCATTTACACACAATATACACAGCGCAACGCACTACAATATAACGTAGTACAGCCAGCGTATATACACAGCACAATATACGCACTCCTTTAATTTAAATAACCTCCTTAAAGTATATAATTTTATTCAAATTAATTAATTTTAATTACTTTTAATTACTAATAAACGCTTTAAATACTTCTTAAAACTCCCCCGTTAGCATAATCGTTAGTATAACCGTTAGTACAACTATTAACGCAACCTCCTTATTATTATCGTTACTACAATTTAAATACTTTATTTATTACCTTTACTAGCAATACCTCCTTCGACCCTAATACCAAATAGGAAGTGCTTACTAATAACGCTGCATTTACTCTCCCTCCCCAACCTATATTCAATACCGCCTACCTCAAGGTTATTAAACTATACCGTCGTTACTACTTTAGTATTATTACCTAGCGCAACTATAAACACAATAAGCTATATAACTTAGAGTTAAATAGTAAACGCTAGAAGGTAGTACTACATTATAACTATATTAAATTACAAAAATACCCTAATAATAATCCTTATAAGAAGCAATATATTATATTACGAAAGATTATACGCAATTACCCCTTCCGGGTTATAGTATTGAGTTTTAAAAGTAATAATTATAAGTAGAATATTAGAGTGATAGACTATATATATCGAAGGCACCCCCCTTCTCAAAATCTCTCTATATACCTCATATTTCGAATACAAAGTACCAATACTAATACGTAGAATACTATTACAAATCTATTTAACTAACAGGACTTAATAGTCCGTTCTATTTATACTACTATTCGCTAACACTACCCTAAATTCTACTTTATATTTAAAGACCTTAATAATATACAATAAACTTTGCATTCTAATAATAGAGATGGCTATACAAATATCTAAACCTTCGTTAAGAAGTTTAATAGTAATTAATTAATTATTTTAAAGTATACCGACTTTAATTACTATAGGAATAAAAATAATAGGGAGAATAGGACTATATTACAGCACGCTCTATAACTAATATATACCTAAAAGAGGATGTAAGTATAATACCCTTATACTCTTTTACTTAACGCAATATATAAAACCAACCGTTACTATACCCCCTTAGTATAAGGAATAGTATTTACTCCTAAAAAAACCTCAATACTAATCTTTTAAATAATTATTAATAATAAGAGGGAGGAGGGATTTATATAGTTGGTTAATAAAATTAATAAAGTAGTTAAAGAATTAGGTATTCTACTACTATAAATTATTATTACTAATAGGGATATTTAATTAATTACGGTAATTAACCGTGTTTTCCTAAATATTTAGAGATAGTATTATATATAATATATTAATTATAATATTATTAATTACTTTAAAAAGGACTAAGTGTACGTACCTCCTAGAGAGGAGGAGACTACTACGCTACAAAATAAGGAAGACGATAAGGGGTTTAGTAAAGAGGAGTCTAGTAGTAATAATTCTAATATACTATTATTACAATTTTTAAATAGTAAAGTAGCGGTATAGTAATTGTATAATAAGGCTATTACTTAATAAGAGAAGGAAGACTTCGACCGACTACGCCGTTTATACTAAAAAGTTAAGATAGTAAAGAGAACCTAAATTAATTTAGGTCCGTTGCCTTAAAAGGTAATTAATACTAAATTAAGGCTATTTCATTTATAGTAGTATATAATCTACGCTATTACAATACCGGATTTTAAAATTATTTAGTTTATTCTTTATTATTAATTTAAAGAATCTTAGGAAGCTATTATTAAATAAATCCAACTAAATCTAATACTTTACAAAATAAAATAAGTAGGATATTATACAAGGAACTACTTCAATTATAGCTAGTATACTACATCGCTAAATAAATCTAATAACAACTCCTTAAAATTATATAATCTCTCTATACATAGTAATTTTATTAATTTCTATAATACTTATACTACTTATATAACTACTCGTTATATACGCTTTAAAGAGAAATTTAATACCTCTACCTCCTATATACAAATTAAATAGGTAGGTAGTAAGTGGATAGGTACAATTCTATTAGAATTAATTATTTAGGGGTTAAATATAATCGAATAGTAATATTAGAAATTTAAAACGAGCCTCTTTACTACTAAATACCTATTTAATATTCCTTTAGGACTATATATAAATAATCTATATACCTAATATAACCTCCTTTATATATATGAAATAAAGAGAATCTTTAATAAGAATAAGGAGGGCGGCGTTCTAATAAATAAGGAGGATATCTATCTATTTTAGTATCTCCGCCAGCATTATATAAATTCTTATCTTACTTATCCAACCCCCGTTATTTACCTATATTAATATATATTATAAAATGTAATAGATAAATATTTATAATTTTGCTTAATAATAAAAAGAATCCCCAAAGGTCGCCCTCTCAAATAGGGTAGCCCATTTAATAATAAGGCTATCCTACTAACGCTTCTAATACTACTAGTACCCTATAGTAAATTTAAAAATACTTAATTAATTGGGGCATCGGTATAGCGCAACTATTCCCAATACGAATTAGGACCTAGTATTAAGGATATAAATACCTATAATACCCGTAATAAAAACGAAGTATATAGTTGTATTAAAGTAATTAACGATAATAATAATAATAAGGAAGAAAACGAAGAATTAATAAAATACTAGATAGAGAGAGTTTGAGCGGTACAGTAGAAGGAGAAGGAGAGGGAGAAGGAGGCTACAACGCCTATTAAGATATCCTTATTAGCCTCATCTAACGAACTGTCTGAGTTATTAGACGTTAGTATATAAATTATACTATAGATTGTAATACGAAAGCCTTAATACTATAATAGTATTACTAGATTCTTCAGTTTGAGAATTTATAGGTAAGATATGGCTGTCTTGAATATTGGTATTTCTAGCGGTATATTTAGAACATCAGAAACCCTTAAATTACCAGCTAAAACGGCCGGTATTATATGTCAGCTATTATTATGTAGGGGAGGGTACGTGTAGGAAACGGGAGGGTGCGGGGAGGCTTTCCTAAGAATAAGGGTTTGAATTATATATTGAAATGGAGCAAAAACCACACTAATACGGAAAGCACCCTACTACACCTAAATATAACGGGGAGCAAATCTGGAGTTGAATATAGCCTTCGTCCTTAGGAATTGAGATAGAGTAACAAAGTTACAATTCGTTAATTACCGTTAAAGACTAACGAGAAGGATAAGACCCTCCTTATTAGCTTTAGATTAATAGGCGAATTTAAAAGTTAGTTTCTTTTATAAGGGGATTACTAGGCTTACTATTATAAGGGTGTGATCCGTACAGATTTTTTTAGGTATTTTCACCGGGTAAAGATACCTAGGTGAAAAGGTCGCACAGGCCACTTTTCACCGGGTTACAGCCTTGGCATCTAGGCATCTTGGCATTCTAGTGAAAACGCTAGTGAAAATCGTGATCTATATACTTTCATAAAATCTGTAAGCGTATAGCAATAAATCTACTAGTTGATAGTTTAAATAGCTATAAATACCTCTATAATTGAAAAGGCCGGTTAATATATTAATTTATATAACCATAACCCCCTTCAAACACTAGTATAACCATAGATCTAGATTATCTATCAGTTATAGCAAAAGACTAACAATTTCTAATATTGCTAAATCGTATAAAACGGTTAATAAATATCGATCTAGTACTTAATTTCGTTTATCCTTTTCTATAACTGCTAATACTAGTCTCCCAGCCGCCCACTATAGCTTTTCAAAATTTAATTATATATACCTCCTCCTTTAATGCCTCCTAATTGTAATCCTTTACCTAATCGAATATCGCTAGTATTAATTAAATTAAGCCCTTATCTACTTAATCCTCTATCTTATTTACTTCTAATAAGAAGGATAAGGGTAAAGCTAATGTACCAAAAATTCGATAAGCAACGGCTCCAAAAGAAATCTTCCTCTAAATTCTATTTAAAGCTGTTATTAATAGCGGTATATTGTAAAATAACTTTAAGGAAGGTATATATTAATTAACTATACATCAACTTACTACAAGGAAATATACCTTCACCCTTACATAAATTCGTAATAAATATAGGACCCTTAAAATGAAGTAGCGGCTCTAAAACTTTATCCGTTCGTAATTAGGGTTTAATTGTAATAATAATACGGGCGTAATTATTATACTACCTAACGTCTAGGATAATTTAATTGCTATTAATTTTTTAAATAATATTTATTTAATTAGGGATTTACTAATAGAGTAATATTTTATAGGAATACCCGAAGACTTTCTAATTTAAATACGCTATACTCCCCTACTTCGAATTTATAGAGCGTATTTTCAAAAGTAACTAAAGTGCGACTAATATAAATACAATTACCCTATCCTAATTATTAATTAACCCTACTCTTGAAAATTATAGCGAAAGCGAGGGTAATAAGGAGGATATAATTGTGTAAATCGATAACGATAACGGTAGGGATAATAACAATAATAAAAATCCCTTACTAATTCCCCGCTACGTATAAAGTATTTAAAAGAAATCGTCGGCCTCCTTTAATATTAACCCGAAGAAGAAGAAGCGGGTAAATTATAACGAAACTGTTCTTAAGGGTATAATAGCAATTGTAGTGGTAATTACGGCTAATGGGAGTTTAAAGTAGTTTACGATTGTAATAAGGATTTTTAATAAGGATTAGGACGGTTGTATTTCTAAGGATATTACGGAGGAAGCTCAAAGAAGGTAGGAGGAGTCTAAAAGGAAAATTAAATAATTCTATTACTTAAAATTAGAAAGGAGGAGGCAATACTTTAATAAAATAGAGGAGGAGTTAGAAGGAGATTAATAATAATAGGGATAATAGTAAAATCTATAAAATCTATACTCTTTATAAATACGCTATCATCTACTATATTTCTAATAATTATTTATTATATTAAACTATATTAAACTTCAATTAGCGAAACTAGCGCGTAGGAGCTCCTACTAACCCTATACTCTTCTTTTTTCCCAATCTTTACTATAATATAGAAAATCTTAAACTTGTTTAAATCTTTCTATAAAAAGAATATTGGAATCGCCCAAATTAGCTATAAATACCAACGATTTTGCATTATCATCAATAGAAATTTTGAAATAAGGATAGTAATAAATAAAATAGTAATTTCTAGTATAGGTCGGCTAGCGGGAGCTAATACCTTAATATAATGTATCTAATACAAATACCCCCCCTAAATTCAACTTTAACGAAGTATTCGATTTTAATAAAGTATTCAATTTTAAATTTATTTGCTTATCTTTAATAATAATTATTATAATAATCTATTTTAAATTAATTCTCCCTTCTATTCAATTCTCTCCTCTATTTAACTCTCCCCCTTCAACCTTCTTAAAATATACGTAATAATCCCTCTATATTTACTTTACAACCTTCTTATAATACTTATATATTAACCTATTCTTTCTACTACGTATCTCCTCCCTACTAAAGTTAGGGATTTATAGTACTACTACCTCCTCCTCAACCTCCTCCTTATCCCCTTCAAAGAATATAAAAATATTATTTTTATTATTAAAATTAATATTGCTATATTCGAATATAAAATTAAGGATTACTGCGTAAGTATAAATAATAAAGGTATAGGTTTTAATAAGGAAAATTAGTCTAGAGGTTAGAATTCTAAAAATTAATTTTAATTTACTAATTACCCTCTTAATAATAATTCTAATCTAACTATACTTTAAATTATATAACTCCTTATATAATACCGGTCTAATGCCTGCCTTCTTCAACTCCTATAAATAATATTATACGCTGTAATATAGGACGAGTAATTTATAAGAATAATTATACCCGCTATTAGCTAAATAATAACAGTTTATTAAAATTGAGAAACCGCGCCCTAACGAAGTACTAAAAATTCGACCGTTGTATATAGACCCCTTATACCCGAATAAAGTAAATACAATACAGCTATTAAAATCGTATACAAATATAACGTTTATTAAAAAAACCTCCCTTACACGTACGCTAAACCGATTATTTATCGCTGCCGACCCTTATAAGGAAATAAGAACTATTAAGGGCACCTAATACCCCTTCGAAGTAAGGGTATAACTTAAGGTTTATTTCAATCTTCGTCGGAGTATATAGAAGGGGGAGTTTAACCTTTAAATACGTAAATCGAATATAATAGTTTAATACCTCGTAAAAGGCCCTATTTATATAGCAAATCGAAGTAAGTATAGGTTCTATACTTTAAATAGGATATTAATACTAACCTATAAATCGTAGTAATACTTCGCCTAATAACCCATTCCGATATTCGACGAATAATACCCTATATAACTAGTAATAAGAATATTATAACCTTCTCGTCGGTTTGTAATCTCCTTCCTTTATATAATCTAATATTATATTAAAATTATATAGTTAGCGTAAATACTGTATTTACCTGTATATAGATAAGTAACTATAGTCTATTTTAATACCTAAATAATAAATCTTTAATAATAAAAACTCCTTTTAAAGGATTAGAATTAATAACGAACTAAGGACCTCGCTTTATTACTGCAATAATAATTAGAAAGGAGGCTATAGCTATATATATTTTATATTTACGTACTATAATTATAATAGTACTAGCAATAGTTCTAGGGAATAAGCGTTGTATTTAAAGGTATTAAAGGGGGGTGATATATAATATTTGCAATATTTATAATATATTATAATACTAACAGCGCTATAAATACTAGGGTAAGCGAATTATAATATTAAAATCAGTAGAAATCTACCCGGTTACAATTTATAAAATACTAATTTTTATATTTATCCGGTGAAAATATAGTATTGTACTCTAATTAGTTAGAATACCAAAAAGCGGAGATTTTCTTTTCACTGGGTTGCGCAAACGTACACGGACGCTATAACCCGGTAAAAAGGTACAAAGATGTCGACGTTGTTCGGGATTATAATTTTCACCGGGCTTGTTTACCCGGTGAAAACGCTAAAAAAAGCTGTACGGATCACGCCCTAAGAGTATTTAACGATAATTCTATAGTTTGGGAGCGGAACTTCTTAGTCTATTTTCGAAGAAAAAGTATTATTTAATCCGGAGTGCCTATCCTTCCGCTTATTCTTAGCTTAGGATCTCCTCCTTATATCCTCTTCCTTACTCAATACATTCCTAAGGTCCTAACCGACTAGTGTAGTAGATTTACTTTTTAATATATAATAAATTAAGGTCCTAATACTTCTACTTATTATATAAAAGTAAGAGTTTCAAAGCAAAAAAGGAAAAAATAAAAAAAAGAACTATCTTCCCTACATCAAACTTCCCTTCGAATATTCTTTTATAATCCTTTATCAGAATATTTGTATACTAATAACCCCTATTATTAAATAAGATTTTAAGTATAAATATATATATAAGTAAGAATATTAATTACTATTAGTAAAGGTAG